>NC_079882.1:17056666-17365833 GCF_029227915.1 Hydractinia symbiolongicarpus | reverse complement strand
CCTTAGAACACTCTTAACTTCGTCCACAGTCCTATAAAGGCTGTATTATGGCCTTTTGCAGTCTAATAAAGGCCTCACACGTAAATCACGTGGTTCCATTTGCCTGTGCAGGTTTCCATTGGCCTAGTCCTTCCAGTCTCAATGCGCTACAACGTCCCAAGTCGTTTTCATTACCGCCGTTGCCTTACAACACTCTTAACTACGTGCACAGTCCTATAAAGGCTGTAATTTGGCCTTTTGCAGTCTAGTAAAGGCTTCATACGTAAATCACGTGGTTTCACCTGCCTGCGCAGGTTACCATTGGTCTAGTCCTTCCAGTCTCCATGTGCTACAACGTCCCAAGTCGTTTTCATTAGCGCCATTGCTTTACAACACTCTTAACTACGTGCACAGTCCTATAAAGGCTGTAATATGGCCTTTTGCAGTCTAATAAAAGCCTCACACGTAAATCACGTGGTTCCATCTGCCTGCGCAGGTTACCATTGGACTATTCCTTCCAGTCTCAATGCACTACAACGTTCCAAGTCGTTTTTTTTGGCGAAGTTGCCTTAGAACACTCTTAACTACGTGCACAGTCCTATAAAGGCTGTAATATGGCCTTTTGCAGTCTAATAAAGGCCTCACACGTAAATCACGTGGTTTCACCTGTCTGCGCAGGTTACCATTGGCCCAGTCCTTACAGTCTCAATGCGCTACAACGTCCCAAGTCGTTTTCATTGGCGCCGTTGCTTTACAACACTCTTAACTACGTGCACAGTCCTATAAAGGCTGTAATATGGCCTTTTGCAGTCTAATAAAGGCCTCACACGTAAATCACGTGGTTTAACCTGTCTGCACAGGTTACAATTGGTCTAGTCCTTACAGTCTCAATGCGCTACAACGTCTCAAGTCGTTTTCATTAACGCCATTGCTTTACAACACTCTTAACTCTTACGTGCACAGTCCTATAAAGGCTGTAATATGGCCTTTTGCAGTCTAATAAAGGCCTCACACGTAAATCACGTGGTTTCACCGGTCTGCGCAGGTTACCATTGGCCTAGTCCTTCCAATTTGAATGCGCTACAACGTCCCAAGTCGTTTTCATTAGCGCCGTTGCCTTAAAACACTCTTAACTACGTGCACAGTCCTATAAAGGCTGTAATTTGGCCTTTTGCAGTCTAGTAAAGGCTTCATACGTAAATCACGTGGTTTCACCTGCCTGCGCAGGTTACCATTGGTCTAGTCGTTCCAGTCTCCATGTGCTACAACGTCCCAAGTCTTTTTCATTAGCGCCATTGCTTTACAACACTCTTAACTACGTGCACAGTCCTATAAAGGCTGTAATATGGCCTTTTGCAGTCTAATAAAGTCCTCACACGTAAATCACGTGGTTCCATCTGCCTGCGCAGGTTACCATTGGACTATTCCTTCCAGTCTCAATGCACTACAACGTTCCTAGTGGTTTTCCTTAACGCCGTGGCCTTAGAACACTCTTAACTACCTGCACAGTCCTATAAAGGCTGTAATATGGCCTTTTGCAGTCTAATAAAGGCCTCACACGTAAATCACGTGGTTTCACCTGTTGGCGTAGTTTACCATTGGCCTAGTCCTTACAGTCTCAATGCGCTACAACGTCCCAAGTCGTTTTCATTAGCGCCGTTGCCTTAAGACACTCTTAACTACGTGCACTGTCCTATAAAGGCTGTAATATGGCCCTTTGCAGTCTAATAAAGGCCTCACACGTTAATCACGTGGTTTCACCGGTCTGCGCAGGTCACCATTGACCTAGTCCTTCCAGTCTCAATGCGCTACAACGTCCCAAGTCGTTTTCATTACCGCCGTTGCCTTACAACACTCTTAACTACGTGCACAGTCCTATAAAGGCTGTAATATGGCCTTTTGCAGTCTAATAAAGGCCTCACACGTAAATCACGTGGTTTCAACTGTCTGCGCAGGTTACCATTGGCCTAGTCCTTACAGTCTCAATGCGCTACAACGTCCCAAGTCGTTTTCATTGGCGCCGTTAACTACGTGCACTGTCCTATAAAGGCTGTAATATGGCCTTTTGCAGTTTAATAAAGTCCTCACACGTAAATCACGTGGTTCCATCTGCCTGCGCAGGTTACCATTGGACTATTCCTTCCAGTCCCAATGCACTACAACGTTCCAAGTCGTTTTCATTAGAGCCGTTGCCTTACAACACTCCTAACTACGTGCACAGTCCTATAAAGGCTGTAATTTGGCCTTTTGCAGTCTAGTAAAGGCTTCATACGCAAATCACGTGGTTTCACCTGCCTGCGCAGGTTACCATTGGTCTAGTCCTTCCAGTCTCCATGTGCTACAACGTCCCAAGTCGTTTTCATTAGCGTAATTGCTTTACAATACTCTTAACTACGTGCACAGTCCTATAAAGGCTGTAATATGGCCTTTTGCAGTCTAATAAAGGCCTCACACGTAAATCACGTGGTTTAACCTGTCTGCGCAGGTTACCATTGGCCTAGTCCTTACAGTCTCAATGCGCTACAACGTCCCAAGTCGTTTTCATTGGCGCCGTTGCTTTACAACACTCTTAACTACGTGCACAGTCCTATAAAGGCTGTAATATGGCCTTTTGCAGTCTAATAAAGGCCTCACACGTAAATCACGTGGTTTCACCTGTCGGCGTAGGTTACCATTGGCCTAGTCCTTACAGTCTTAATGCGCTACAACGTCCCAAGTCGTTTTCATTAGCGCCGTTGCCTTAAGACACTCTTAACTACGTGCACTGTCCCATAAAGGCTGCAATATGGCCCTTTGCAGTCTAATAAAGGCCTCACACGTTAATCACGTGGTTTCACCGGTCTGCGCAGGTCACCATTGACCTAGTCCTTCCAGTCTCAATGCGCTACAACGTCCCAAGTCGTTTTCATTACCGCCGTTGCCTTACAACACTCTTAACTACGTGCACAGTCCTATAAAGGCTGTAATTTGGTCTTTTGCAGTCTAATAAAGGCCTCACACGTAAATCACGTGGTTCCATCTCCCTGTGCAGGTTACCATTGGACTAGTCGTTCCAGTCTCAATGCGCTACAACCTCCCAAATCGTTTTCATTAGCGCTGTTGCTTTACAACACTCTTAACTACGTGCACAGTCCTGTAAAGGCTGTAATATGGCCTTTTGCAGTCTAATAAAGGCCTCACACGTAAATGACGTGGTTTCACCGGTCTGCGCAGGTTACCAATGGCGTAGTCCTTCCAGTCTCAATGCGCTACAACGTCCCAAGTCGTTTTCATTACCGCCGTTGCCTTACAACACTCTTAACTACGTGCACAGTCCTATAAAGGCTGTAATTTGGCCTTTTGCAGTCTAGTAAAGGCTTCATACGTAAATCACGTAGTTTCACCTGCCTGCGCAGGTTACCATTGGTCTAGTCCTTCCAGTCTCCATGTGCTACAACGTCCCAAGTCGTTTTCATTAGCGCCATTGCTTTACAACACTCTTAACTACGTGCACAGTCCTATAAAGGCTGTAATATGGCCTTTTGCAGTCTAATAAAAGCCTCACACGTAAATCACGTGGTTCCATCTGCCTGCGCAGGTTACCATTGGACTATTCCTTCCAGTCTCAATGCACTACAACGTCCCAAGTCGTTTTCATCGGCGAAGTTGCCTTAGAACACTCTTAACTACGTGCACAGTCCTATAAAGGCTGTAATATGACCTTTTGCAGTCTAATAAAGGCCTCACACGTAAATCACGTGGTTTCACCTGTCTGCGCAGGTTACCATTGGCCTAGTCCTTACAGTCTTAATGCACTACAACGTCCCAAGTCGTTTTCATTGGCGAAGTTGCCTTAGAACACTCTTAACTTCGTCCACAGTCCTATAAAGGCTGTATTATGGCCTTTTGCAGTCTAATAAAGGCCTCACACGTAAATCACGTGGTTCCATTTGCCTGTGCAGGTTTCCATTGGCCTAGTCCTTCCAGTCTCAATGCGCTACAACGTCCCAAGTCGTTTTCATTACCGCCGTTGCCTTACAACACTCTTAACTACGTGCACAGTCCTATAAAGGCTGTAATTTGGCCTTTTGCAGTCTAGTAAAGGCTTCATACGTAAATCACGTGGTTTCACCTGCCTGCGCAGGTTACCATTGGTCTAGTCCTTCCAGTCTCCATGTGCTACAACGTCCCAAGTCGTTTTCATTAGCGCCATTGCTTTACAACACTCTTAACTACGTGCACAGTCCTATAAAGGCTGTAATATGGCCTTTTGCAGTCTAATAAAAGCCTCACACGTAAATCACGTGGTTCCATCTGCCTGCGCAGGTTACCATTGGACTATTCCTTCCAGTCTCAATGCACTACAACGTTCCAAGTCGTTTTTTTTGGCGAAGTTGCCTTAGAACACTCTTAACTACGTGCACAGTCCTATAAAGGCTGTAATATGGCCTTTTGCAGTCTAATAAAGGCCTCACACGTAAATCACGTGGTTTCACCTGTCTGCGCAGGTTACCATTGGCCCAGTCCTTACAGTCTCAATGCGCTACAACGTCCCAAGTCGTTTTCATTGGCGCCGTTGCTTTACAACACTCTTAACTACGTGCACAGTCCTATAAAGGCTGTAATATGGCCTTTTGCAGTCTAATAAAGGCCTCACACGTAAATCACGTGGTTTAACCTGTCTGCACAGGTTACAATTGGTCTAGTCCTTACAGTCTCAATGCGCTACAACGTCCCAAGTCGTTTTCATTAACGCCATTGCTTTACAACACTCTTAACTCTTACGTGCACAGTCCTATAAAGGCTGTAATATGGCCTTTTGCAGTCTAATAAAGGCCTCACACGTAAATCACGTGGTTTCACCGGTCTGCGCAGGTTACCATTGGCCTAGTCCTTCCAATTTGAATGCGCTACAACGTCCCAAGTCGTTTTCATTAGCGCCGTTGCCTTAAAACACTCTTAACTACGTGCACAGTCCTATAAAGGCTGTAATTTGGCCTTTTGCAGTCTAGTAAAGGCTTCATACGTAAATCACGTGGTTTCACCTGCCTGCGCAGGTTACCATTGGTCTAGTCGTTCCAGTCTCCATGTGCTACAACGTCCCAAGTCTTTTTCATTAGCGCCATTGCTTTACAACACTCTTAACTACGTGCACAGTCCTATAAAGGCTGTAATATGGCCTTTTGCAGTCTAATAAAGTCCTCACACGTAAATCACGTGGTTCCATCTGCCTGCGCAGGTTACCATTGGACTATTCCTTCCAGTCTCAATGCACTACAACGTTCCTAGTGGTTTTCCTTAACGCCGTGGCCTTAGAACACTCTTAACTACCTGCACAGTCCTATAAAGGCTGTAATATGGCCTTTTGCAGTCTAATAAAGGCCTCACACGTAAATCACGTGGTTTCACCTGTTGGCGTAGTTTACCATTGGCCTAGTCCTTACAGTCTCAATGCGCTACAACGTCCCAAGTCGTTTTCATTAGCGCCGTTGCCTTAAGACACTCTTAACTACGTGCACTGTCCTATAAAGGCTGTAATATGGCCCTTTGCAGTCTAATAAAGGCCTCACACGTTAATCACGTGGTTTCACCGGTCTGCGCAGGTCACCATTGACCTAGTCCTTCCAGTCTAAATGCGCTACAACGTCCCAAGTCGTTTTCATTACCGCCGTTGCCTTACAACACTCTTAACTACGTGCACAGTCCTATAAAGGCTGTAATATGGCCTTTTGCAGTCTAATAAAGGCCTCACACGTAAATCACGTGGTTTCAACTGTCTGCGCAGGTTACCATTGGCCTAGTCCTTACAGTCTCAATGCGCTACAACGTCCCAAGTCGTTTTCATTGGCGCCGTTAACTACGTGCACTGTCCTATAAAGGCTGTAATATGGCCTTTTGCAGTTTAATAAAGTCCTCACACGTAAATCACGTGGTTCCATCTGCCTGCGCAGGTTACCATTGGACTATTCCTTCCAGTCCCAATGCACTACAACGTTCCAAGTCGTTTTCCTTAGCGCCGTGGCCTTAGAACACTCTTAACTACCTGCACAGTCCTGTAAAGGCTGTAATATGGCCTTTTGCAGTCTAATAAAGGCCTCACACGTAAATCAAATGGTTTCACCGGTCTGCGCAGGTTACCATTGGACTATTCCTTCCAGTCTCAATGCACTACAACGTTCCAAGTCGTTTTCCTTAGCGCCGTGGCCTTACAACACTTTTAAATACGTGCACAGTCCTATAAAGGCTGTAATTTGGCCTTTTGCAGTCTAGTAAAGGCTTCATACGTAAATCACGTAGTTTCACCTGCCTGCGCAGGTTACCATTGGTCTAGTCCTTCCAGTCTCCATGTGCTACAACGTCCCAAGTCGTTTTCATTAGCGCCATTGCTTTACAACACTCTTAACTACGTGCACAGTCCTATAAAGGCTGTAATATGGCCTTTTGCAGTCTAATAAAAGCCTCACACGTAAATCACGTGGTTCCATCTGCCTGCGCAGGTTACCATTGGACTATTCCTTCCAGTCTCAATGCACTACAACGTCCCAAGTCGTTTTCATTGGCGAAGTTGCCTTAGAACACTCTTAACTACGTGCACAGTCCTATAAAGGCTGTAATATGACCTTTTGCAGTCTAATAAAGGTCTCACACGTAAATCACGTGGTTTCACCTGTCTGCGCAGGTTACCATTGGCCTAGTCCTTACAGTCTCAATGCACTACAACGTCCCAAGTCGTTTTCATTGGCGAAGTTGCCTTAGAACACTCTTAACTTCGTCCACAGTCCTATAAAGGCTGTATTATGGCCTTTTGCAGTCTAATAAAGGCCTCACACGTAAATCACGTGGTTCCATTTGCCTGTGCAGGTTTCCATTGGCCTAGTCCTTCCAGTCTAAATGCGCTACAACGTCTCAAGTTGTTTTCATTATCGCTGTTGCCTTACAACACTTTTAAATACGTGCACAGTCCTATAAAGGCTGTAATATGGCCTTTTGCAGTCTAATAAAGGCCTCACACGTAAATCACGTGGTTTCACCGGTCTGCGCAGGTTACCAATGGCGTAGTCCTTCCAGTCTCAATGCGCTACAACGTCCCAAGTCGTTTTCATTAGCGCCATTGCTTTACAACACTCTTAACTACGTGCACAGTCCTATAAAGGCTGTAATATGGCCTTTTGCAGTCTAATAAAAGCCTCACACGTAAATCACGTGGTTCCATCTGCCTGCGCAGGTTACCATTGGTCTAGTCCTTCCAGTCTCCATGTGCTACAACGTCCCAAGTCGTTTTCATTAGCGCCATTGCTTTACAACACTCTTAACTACGTGCACAGTCCTATAAAGGCTGTAATATGGCCTTTTGCAGTCTAATAAAAGCCTCACACGTAAATCACGTGGTTCCATCTGCCTGCGCAGGTTACCATTGGACTATTCCTTCCAGTCTCAATGCACTACAACGTCCCAAGTCGTTTTCATTGGCGAAGTTGCCTTAGAACACTCTTAACTACGTGCACAGTCCTATAAAGGCTGTAATATGACCTTTTGCAGTCTAATAAAGGTCTCACACGTAAATCACGTGGTTTCACCTGTCTGCGCAGGTTACCATTGGCCTAGTCCTTACAGTCTCAATGCACTACAACGTCCCAAGTCGTTTTCATTGGCGAAGTTGCCTTAGAACACTCTTAACTTCGTCCACAGTCCTATAAAGGCTGTATTATGGCCTTTTGCAGTCTAATAAAGGCCTCACACGTAAATCACGTGGTTCCATTTGCCTGCGCAGGTTACCATTGGACTATTCCTTCCAGTCTCAATGCACTACAACGTTCCAAGTCGTTTTTTTTGGCGAAGTTGCCTTAGAACACTCTTAACTACGTGCACAGTCCTATAAAGGCTGTAATATGGCCTTTTGCAGTCTAATAAAGGCCTCACACGTAAATCACGTGGTTTCACCTGTCTGCGCAGGTTACCATTGGCCCAGTCCTTACAGTCTCAATGCGCTACAACGTCCCAAGTCGTTTTCATTGGCGCCGTTGCTTTACAACACTCTTAACTACGTGCACAGTCCTATAAAGGCTGTAATATGGCCTTTTGCAGTCTAATAAAGGCCTCACACGTAAACCACGTGGTTTAATCTGTCTGCACAGGTTACAATTGGTCTAGTCCTTACAGTCTCAATGCGCTACAACGTCCCAAGTCGTTTTCATTAACGCCATTGCTTTACAACACTCTTAACTCTTACGTGCACAGTCCTATAAAGGCTGTAATATGGCCTTTTGCAGTCTAATAAAGGCCTCACACGTAAATCACGTGGTTTCACCGGTCTGCGCAGGTTACCATTGGCCTAGTCCTTCCAATTTGAATGCGCTACAACGTCCCAAGTCGTTTTCATTAGCGCCGTTGCCTTAAAACACTCTTAACTACGTGCACAGTCCTATAAAGGCTGTAATTTGGCCTTTTGCAGTCTAGTAAAGGCTTCATACGTAAATCACGTGGTTTCACCTGCCTGCGCAGGTTACCATTGGTCTAGTCGTTCCAGTCTCCATGTGCTACAACGTCCCAAGTCTTTTTCATTAGCGCCATTGCTTTACAACACTCTTAACTACGTGCACAGTCCTATAAAGGCTGTAATATGGCCTTTTGCAGTCTAATAAAGTCCTCACACGTAAATCACGTGGTTCCATCTGCCTGCGCAGGTTACCATTGGACTATTCCTTCCAGTCTCAATGCACTACAACGTTCCTAGTGGTTTTCCTTAACGCCGTGGCCTTAGAACACTCTTAACTACCTGCACAGTCCTATAAAGGCTGTAATATGGCCTTTTGCAGTCTAATAAAGGCCTCACACGTAAATCACGTGGTTTCACCTGTTGGCGTAGTTTACCATTGGCCTAGTCCTTACAGTCTCAATGCGCTACAACGTCCCAAGTCGTTTTCATTAGCGCCGTTGCCTTAAGACACTCTTAACTACGTGCACTGTCCTATAAAGGCTGTAATATGGCCCTTTGCAGTCTAATAAAGGCCTCACACGTTAATCAGGTGGTTTCACCGGTCTGCGCAGGTCACCATTGACCTAGTCCTTCCAGTCTCAATGCGCTACAACGTCCCAAGTCGTTTTCATTGGCGCCGTTAACTACGTGCACTGTCCTATAAAGGCTGTAATATGGCCTTTTGCAGTTTAATAAAGTCCTCACACGTAAATCACGTGGTTCCATCTGCCTGCGCAGGTTACCATTGGACTATTCCTTCCAGTCCCAATGCACTACAACGTTCCAAGTCGTTTTCCTTAGCGCCGTGGCCTTAGAACACTCTTAACTACCTGCACAGTCCTATAAAGGCTGTAATATGGCCTTTTGCAGTCTAATAAAGGCTTCACACGTAAATCACGTGGTTTCACCGGTCTGCGCAGGTTACCATTGGCCTAGTCCTTCCAATTTGAATGCGCTACAACGTCCCAAGTCGTTTTCATTAGAGCCGTTGCCTTACAACACTCTTAACTACGTGCACAGTCCTATAAAGGCTGTAATTTGGCCTTTTGCAGTCTAGTAAAGGCTTCATACGCAAATCACGTGGTTTCACCTGCCTGCGCAGGTTACCATTGGTCTAGTCCTTCCAGTCTCAATGTGCTACAACGTCCCAAGTCGTTTTCATTAGCGTAATTGCTTTACAATACTCTTAACTACGTGCACAGTCCTATAAAGGCTGTAATATGGCCTTTTGCAGTCTAATAAAGGCCTCACACGTAAATCACGTGGTTTAACCTGTCTGCGCAGGTTACCATTGGCCTAGTCCTTACAGTCTCAATGCGCTACAACGTCCCAAGTCGTTTTCATTGGCGCCGTTGCTTTACAACACTCTTAACTACGTGCACAGTCCTATAAAGGCTGTAATATGGCCTTTTGCAGTCTAATAAAGGCCTCACACGTAAATCACGTGGTTTCACCTGTCGGCGTAGGTTACCATTGGCCTAGTCCTTACAGTCTCAATGCGCTACAACGTCCCAAGTCGTTTTCATTAGCGCCGTTGCCTTAAGACACTCTTAACTACGTGCACTGTCCCATAAAGGCTGCAATATGGCCCTTTGCAGTCTAATAAAGGCCTCACACGTTAATCACGTGGTTTCACCGGTCTGCGCAGGTCACCATTGACCTAGTCCTTCCAGTCTCAATGCGCTACAACGTCCCAAGTCGTTTTCATTACCGCCGTTGCCTTACAACACTCTTAACTACCTGCACAGTCCTATAAAGGCTGTAATATGGCCTTTTGCAGTCTAATAAAGGCCTCACACGTAAATCACGTGGTTTCACCGGTCTGCGCAGGTTACCATTGGCCTAGTCCTTCCAATTTGAATGCGCTACAACGTCCCAAGTCGTTTTCATTAGAGCCGTTGCCTTACAACACTCTTAACTACGTGCACAGTCCTATAAAGGCTGTAATTTGGCCTTTTGCAGTCTAGTAAAAGCTTCATACGCAAATCACGTGGTTTCACCTGCCTGCGCAGGTTACCATTGGTCTAGTCCTTCCAGTCTCCATGTGCTACAACGTCCCAAGTCGTTTTCATTAGCGTAATTGCTTTACAATACTCTTAACTACGTGCACAGTCCTATAAAGGCTGTAATATGGCCTTTTGCAGTCTAATAAAGGCCTCACACGTAAATCACGTGGTTTAACCTGTCTGCGCAGGTTACCATTGGCCTAGTCCTTACAGTCTCAATGCGCTACAACGTCCCAAGTCGTTTTCATTGGCGCCGTTGCTTTACAACACTCTTAACTACGTGCACAGTCCTATAAAGGCTGTAATATGGCCTTTTGCAGTCTAATAAAGGCCTCACACGTAAATCACGTGGTTTCACCTGTCGGCGTAGGTTACCATTGGCATAGTCCTTACAGTCTCAATGCGCTACAACGTCCCAAGTCGTTTTCATTAGCGCCGTTGCCTTAAGACACTCTTAACTACGTGCACTGTCCCATAAAGGCTGCAATATGGCCCTTTGCAGTCTAATAAAGGCCTCACACGTTAATCACGTGGTTTCACCGGTCTGCGCAGGTCACCATTGACCTAGTCCTTCCAGTCTCAATGCGCTACAACGTCCCAAGTCGTTTTCATTACCGCCGTTGCCTTACAACACTCTTAACTACGTGCACAGTCCTATAAAGGCTGTAATTTGGTCTTTTGCAGTCTAATAAAGGCCTCACACGTAAATCACGTGGTTCCATCTCCCTGTGCAGGTTACCATTGGACTAGTCGTTCCAGTCTCAATGCGCTACAACCTCCCAAATCGTTTTCATTAGCGCTGTTGCTTTACAACACTCTTAACTACGTGCACAGTCCTGTAAAGGCTGTAATATGGCCTTTTGCAGTCTAATAAAGGCCTCACACGTAAATCACGTGGTTTCACCTGTCGGCGTAGGTTACCATTGGCCTAGTCCTTACAGTCTCAATGCGCTACAACGTCCCAAGTCGTTTTCATTAGCGCCGTTGCCTTAAGACACTCTTAACTACGTGCACTGTCCCATAAAGGCTGCAATATGGCCCTTTGCAGTCTAATAAAGGCCTCACACGTTAATCACGTGGTTTCACCGGTCTGCGCAGGTCACCATTGACCTAGTCCTTCCAGTCTCAATGCGCTACAACGTCCCAAGTCGTTTTCATTACCGCCGTTGCCTTACAACACTCTTAACTACGTGCACAGTCCTATAAAGGCTGTAATTTGGTCTTTTGCAGTCTAATAAAGGCCTCACACGTAAATCACGTGGTTCCATCTCCCTGTGCAGGTTACCATTGGACTAGTCGTTCCAGTCTCAAAGCGCTACAACCTCCCAAATCGTTTTCATTAGCGCTGTTGCTTTACAACACTCTTAACTACGTGCACAGTCCTGTAAAGGCTGTAATATGGCCTTTTGCAGTCTAATAAAGGCCTCACACGTAAATCAAATGGTTTCACCGGTCTGCGCAGGTTACCATTGGACTATTCCTTCCAGTCTAAATGCGCTACAACGTCTCAAGTTGTTTTCATTATCGCTGTTGCCTTACAACACTCTTAAATACGTGCACAAAGGCTGTAATATGGCCTTTTGCAGTCTAATAAAGGCCTCACACGTAAATCACGTGGTTTCACCGGTCTGCGCAGGTTACCAATGGCGTAGTCCTTCCAGTCTCAATGCGCTACAACGTCCCAAGTCGTTTTCATTACCGCCGTTGCCTTACAACACTCTTAACTACGTGCACAGTCCTATAAAGGCTGTAATTTGGCCTTTTGCAGTCTAGTAAAGGCTTCATACGTAAATCACGTGGTTTCACCTGCCTGCGCAGGTTACCATTGGTCTAGTCCTTCCAGTCTCCATGTGCTACAACGTCCCAAGTCGTTTTCATTAGCGCCATTGCTTTACAACACTCTTAACTACGTGCACAGTCCTATAAAGGCTGTAATATGGCCTTTTGCAGTCTAATAAAAGCCTCACACGTAAATCACGTGGTTCCATCTGCCTGCGCAGGTTACCATTGGACTATTCCTTCCAGTCTCAATGCACTACAACGTCCCAAGTCGTTTTCATTGGCGAAGTTGCCTTAGAACACTCTTAACTACGTGCACGGTCCTATAAAGGCTGTAATATGACCTTTTGCAGTCTAATAAAGGCCTCACACGTAAATCACGTGGTTTCACCTGTCTGCGCAGGTTACCATTGGCCTAGTCCTTACAGTCTCAATGCACTACAACGTCCCAAGTCGTTTTCATTGGCGAAGTTGCCTTAGAACACTCTTAACTTCGTCCACAGTCCTATAAAGGCTGTATTATGGCCTTTTGCAGTCTAATAAAGGCCTCACACGTAAATCACGTGGTTCCATTTGCCTGTGCAGGTTTCCATTGGCCTAGTCCTTCCAGTCTCAATGCGCTACAACGTCCCAAGTCGTTTTCATTACCGCCGTTGCCTTACAACACTCTTAACTACGTGCACAGTCCTATAAAGGCTGTAATTTGGCCTTTTGCAGTCTAGTAAAGGCTTCATACGTAAATCACGTGGTTTCACCTGTCTGCGCAGGTTACCATTGGTCTAGTCCTTCCAGTCTCCATGTGCTACAACGTCCCAAGTCGTTTTCATTACCGCCGTTGCCTTACAACACTCTTAACTACGTGCACAGTCCTATAAAGGCTGTAATTTGGCCTTTTGCAGTCTAGTAAAGGCTTCATACGTAAATCACGTGGTTTCACCTGCCTGCGCAGGTTACCATTGGTCTAGTCCTTCCAGTCTCCATGTGCTACAACGTCCCAAGTCGTTTTCATTAGCGCCATTGCTTTACAACACTCTTAACTACGTGCACAGTCCTATAAAGGCTGTAATATGGCCTTTTGCAGTCTAATAAAAGCCTCACACGTAAATCACGTGGTTCCATCTGCCTGCGCAGGTTACCATTGGACTATTCCTTCCAGTCTCAATGCACTACAACGTCCCAAGTCGTTTTCATTGGCGAAGTTGCCTTAGAACACTCTTAACTACGTGCACAGTCCTATAAAGGCTGTAATATGGCCTTTTGCAGTCTAATAAAGGCCTCACACGTAAATCACGTGGTTTCACCTGTCTGCGCAGGTTACCATTGGCCTAGTCCTTACAGTCTCAATGCGCTACAACGTCCCAAGTCGTTTTCATTGGCGCAATTGCTTTACAACACTCTTAACTACGTGCACAGTCCTATAAAGGCTGTAATATGGCCTTTTGCAGTGTAAAAAAGTCCTCACACGTAAATCACGTGGTTCCATCTGCCTGCGCAGGTTACCATTGGTCTAGTCCTTCCAGTCTCCATGTGCTACAACGTCCCAAGTCGTTTTCATTAGCGCCATTGCTTTACAACACTCTTAACTACGTGCACAGTCCTATAAAGGCTGTAATATGGTCTTTTGCAGTCTAATAAAAGCCTCACACGTAAATCACGTGGTTCCATCTGCCTGCGCAGGTTACCATTGGTCTAGTCCTTCCAGTCTCCATGTGCTACAACGTCCCAAGTCGTTTTCATTAGCGCCATTGCTTTACAACACTCTTAACTACGTGCACAGTCCTATAAAGGCTGTAATATGGCCTTTTGCAGTCTTATAAAAGCCTCACACGTAAATCACGTGGTTCCATCTGCCTGCGCAGGTTACCATTGGACTATTCCTTCCAGTCTCAATGCACTACAACGTCCCAAGTCGTTTTCATTGGCGAAGTTGCCTTAGAACACTCTTAACTACGTGCACAGTCCTATAAAGGCTGTAATATGGCCTTTTGCAGTCTAATAAAGGCCTCACACGTAAATCACGTGGTTTCACCTGTCTGCGCAGGTTACCATTGGCCTAGTCCTTCCAATTTGAATGCGCTACAACGTCCCAAGTCGTTTTCATTAGCGCCGTTGCCTTAAAACACTCTTAACTACGTGCACAGTCCTATAAAGGCTGTAATTTGGCCTTTTGCAGTCTAGTAAAGGCTTCATACGTAAATCACGTGGTTTCACCTGCCTGCGCAGGTTACCATTGGTCTAGTCGTTCCAGTCTCCATGTGCTACAACGTCCCAAGTCTTTTTCATTAGCGCCATTGCTTTACAACACTCTTAACTACGTGCACAGTCCTATAAAGGCTGTAATATGGCCTTTTGCAGTCTAATAAAGTCCTCACACGTAAATCACGTGGTTCCATCTGCCTGCGCAGGTTACCATTGGACTATTCCTTCCAGTCTCAATGCACTACAACGTTCCTAGTGGTTTTCCTTAACGCCGTGGCCTTAGAACACTCTTAACTACCTGCACAGTCCTATAAAGGCTGTAATATGGCCTTTTGCAGTCTAATAAAGGCCTCACACGTAAATCACGTGGTTTCACCTGTTGGCGTAGTTTACCATTGGCCTAGTCCTTACAGTCTCAATGCGCTACAACGTCCCAAGTCGTTTTCATTAGCGCCGTTGCCTTAAGACACTCTTAACTACGTGCACTGTCCTATAAAGGCTGTAATTTGGCCCTTTGCAGTCTAATAAAGGCCTCACACGTTAATCACGTGGTTTCAACGGTCTGCGCAGGTCACCATTGACCTAGTCCTTCCAGTCTCAATGCGCTACAACGTCCCAAGTCGTTTTCATTACCGCCGTTGCCTTACAACACTCTTAACTACGTGCACAGTCCTATAAAGGCTGTAATATGGCCTTTTGCAGTCTAATAAAGGCCTCACACGTAAATCACGTGGTTTCAACTGTCTGCGCAGGTTACCATTGGCCTAGTCCTTACAGTCTCAATGCGCTACAACGTCCCAAGTCGTTTTCATTGGCGCCGTTAACTACGTGCACTGTCCTATAAAGGCTGTAATATGGCCTTTTGCAGTTTAATAAAGTCCTCACACGTAAATCACGTGGTTCCATCTGCCTGCGCAGGTTACCATTGGACTATTCCTTCCAGTCCCAATGCACTACAACGTTCCAAGTCGTTTTCCTTAGCGCCGTGGCCTTAGAACACTCTTAACTACCTGCACAGTCCTATAAAGGCTGTAATATGGCCTTTTGCAGTCTAATAAAGGCCTCACACGTAAATCACGTGGTTTCACCGGTCTGCGCAGGTTACCATTGGCCTAGTCCTTCCAATTTGAATGCGCTACAACGTCCCAAGTCGTTTTCATTAGAGCCGTTGCCTTACAACACTCTTAACTACGTGCACAGTCCTATAAAGGCTGTAATTTGGCCTTTTGCAGTCTAGTAAAGGCTTCATACGCAAATCACGTGGTTTCACCTGCCTGCGCAGGTTACCATTGGTCTAGTCCTTCCAGTCTCCATGTGCTACAACGTCCCAAGTCGTTTTCATTAGCGTAATTGCTTTACAATACTCTTAACTACGTGCACAGTCCTATAAAGGCTGTAATATGGCCTTTTGCAGTCTAATAAAGGCCTCACACGTAAATCACGTGGTTTAACCTGTCTGCGCAGGTTACCATTGGCCTAGTCCTTACAGTCTCAATGCGCTACAACGTCCCAAGTCGTTTTCATTGGCGCCGTTGCTTTACAACACTCTTAACTACGTGCACAGTCCTATAAAGGCTGTAATATGGCCTTTTGCAGTCTAATAAAGGCCTCACACGTAAATCACGTGGTTTCACCTGTCGGCGTAGGTTACCATTGGCCTAGTCCTTACAGTCTCAATGCGCTACAACGTCCCAAGTCGTTTTCATTAGCGCCGTTGCCTTAAGACACTCTTAACTACGTGCACTGTCCCATAAAGGCTGCAATATGGCCCTTTGCAGTCTAATAAAGGCCTCACACGTTAATCACGTGGTTTCACCGGTCTGCGCAGGTCACCATTGACCTAGTCCTTCCAGTCTCAATGCGCTACAACGTCCCAAGTCGTTTTCATTACCGCCGTTGCCTTACAACACTCTTAACTACCTGCACAGTCCTATAAAGGCTGTAATATGGCCTTTTGCAGTCTAATAAAGGCCTCACACGTAAATCACGTGGTTTCACCGGTCTGCGCAGGTTACCATTGGCCTAGTCCTTCCAATTTGAATGCGCTACAACGTCCCAAGTCGTTTTCATTAGAGCCGTTGCCTTACAACACTCTTAACTACGTGCACAGTCCTATAAAGGCTGTAATTTGGCCTTTTGCAGTCTAGTAAAGGCTTCATACGCAAATCACGTGGTTTCACCTGCCTGCGCAGGTTACCATTGGTCTAGTCCTTCCAGTCTCCATGTGCTACAACGTCCCAAGTCGTTTTCATTAGCGTAATTGCTTTACAATACTCTTAACTACGTGCACAGTCCTATAAAGGCTGTAATATGGCCTTTTGCAGTCTAATAAAGGCCTCACACGTAAATCACGTGGTTTAACCTGTCTGCGCAGGTTACCATTGGCCTAGTCCTTACAGTCTCAATGCGCTACAACGTCCCAAGTCGTTTTCATTGGCGCCGTTGCTTTACAACACTCTTAACTACGTGCACAGTCCTATAAAGGCTGTAATATGGCCTTTTGCAGTCTAATAAAGGCCTCACACGTAAATCACGTGGTTTCACCTGTCGGCGTAGGTTACCATTGGCCTAGTCCTTACAGTCTCAATGCGCTACAACGTCCCAAGTCGTTTTCATTAGCGCCGTTGCCTTAAGACACTCTTAACTACGTGCACTGTCCCATAAAGGCTGTAATTTGGTCTTTTGCAGTCTAATAAAGGCCTCACACGTAAATCACGTGGTTCCATCTCCCTGTGCAGGTTACCATTGGACTAGTCGTTCCAGTCTCAATGCGCTACAACCTCCCAAATCGTTTTCATTAGCGCTGTTGCTTTACAACACTCTTAACTACGTGCACAGTCCTGTAAAGGCTGTAATATGGCCTTTTGCAGTCTAATAAAGGCCTCACACGTAAATCAAATGGTTTCACCGGTCTGCGCAGGTTACCATTGGACTATTCCTTCCAGTCTAAAGGCGCTACAACGTCTCAAGTTGTTTTCATTATCGCTGTTGCCTTACAACACTCTTAAATACGTGCACAGTCCTATAAAGGCTGTAATATGGCCTTTTGCAGTCTAATAAAGGCCTCACACGTAAATCACGTGGTTTCACCGGTCTGCGCAGGTTACCAATGGCGTAGTCCTTCCAGTCTCAATGCGCTACAACGTCCCAAGTCGTTTTCATTACCGCCGTTGCCTTACAACACTCTTAACTACGTGCACAGTCCTATAAAGGCTGTAATTTGGCCTTTTGCAGTCTAGTAAAGGCTTCATACGTAAATCACGTGGTTTCACCTGCCTGCGCAGGTTACCATTGGTCTAGTCCTTCCAGTCTCCATGTGCTACAACGTCCCAAGTCGTTTTCATTAGCGCCATTGCTTTACAACACTCTTAACTACGTGCACAGTCCTATAAAGGCTGTAATATGGCCTTTTGCAGTCTAATAAAAGCCTCACACGTAAATCACGTGGTTCCATCTGCCTGCACAGGTTACCATTGGACTATTCCTTCCAGTCTCAATGCACTACAACGTCCCAAGTCGTTTTCATTGGCGAAGTTGCCTTAGAACACTCTTAACTACGTGCACAGTCCTATAAAGGCTGTAATATGACCTTTTGCAGTCTAATAAAGGCCTCACACGTAAATCACGTGTTTTCACCTGTCTGCGCAGGTTACCATTGGCCTAGTCCTTACAGTCTCAATGCACTACAACGTCCCAAGTCGTTTTCATTGGCGAAGTTGCCTTAGAACACTCTTAACTTCGTCCACAGTCCTATAAAGGCTGTATTATGGCCTTTTGCAGTCTAATAAAGGCCTCACACGTAAATCACGAGGTTCCATTTGCCTGTGCAGGTTTCCATTGGCCTAGTCCTTCCAGTCTCAATGCGCTACAACGTCCCAAGTCGTTTTCATTACCGCCGTTGCCTTACAACACTCTTAACTACGTGCACAGTCCTATAAAGGCTGTAATTTGGCCTTTTGCAGTCTAGTAAAGGCTTCATACGTAAATCACGTGGTTTCACCTGTCTGCGCAGGTTACCATTGGTCTAGTCCTTCCAGTCTCCATGTGCTACAACGTCCCAAGTCGTTTTCATTACCGCCGTTGCCTTACAACACTCTTAACTACGTGCACAGTCCTATAAAGGCTGTAATTTGGCCTTTTGCAGTCTAGTAAAGGCTTCATACGTAAATCACGTGGTTTCACCTGCCTGCGCAGGTTACCATTGGACTATTCCTTCCAGTCTCAATGCACTACAACGTCCCAAGTCGTTTTCATTGGCGAAGTTGCCTTAGAACACTCTTAACTACGTGCACAGTCCTATAAAGGCTGTAATATGGCCTTTTGCAGTCTAATAAAGGCCTCACACGTAAATCACGTGGTTTCACCTGTCTGCGCAGGTTACCATTGGCCTAGTCCTTACAGTCTCAATGCGCTACAACGTCCCAAGTCGTTTTCATTGGCGCAATTGCTTTACAACACTCTTAACTACGTGCACAGTCCTATAAAGGCTGTAATATGGCCTTTTGCAGTGTAATAAAGTCCTTACACGTAAATCACGTGGTTCCATCTGCCTGCGCAGGTTACCATTGGTCTAGTCCTTCCAGTCTCCATGTGCTACAACGTCCCAAGTCGTTTTCATTAGCGCCATTGCTTTACAACACTCTTAACTACGTGCACAGTCCTATAAAGGCTGTAATATGGTCTTTTGCAGTCTAATAAAAGCCTCACACGTAAATCACGTGGTTCCATCTGCCTGCGCAGGTTACCATTGGACTATTCCTTCCAGTCTCAATGCACTACAACGTCCCAAGTCGTTTTCATTGGCGAAGTTGCCTTAGAACACTCATAACTACGTGCACAGTCCTATAAAGGCTGTAATATGGCCTTTTGCAGTCTAATAAAGGCCTCACACGTAAATCACGTGGTTTCACCTGTCTGCGCAGGTTACCATTGGCCTAGTCCTTACAGTCTCAATGCACTACAACGTCCCAAGTCGTTTTCATTGGCGAAGTTGCCTTACAACACTCTTAACTACGTGCACAGTCCTATAAAGGCTGTAATATGGCCTTTTGCAGTCTAATAAAGGCCTCACACGTAAATCACGTGGTTTCACCTGTCTGCGCAGGTTACCATTGGCCTAGTCCTTACAGTCTCAATGCGCTACAACGTCCCAAGTCGTTTTTATTGGCGCAATTGCTTTACAACACTCTTAACTACGTGCACAGTCCTATAAAGGCTGTAATATGGCCTTTTGCAGTCTAATAAAGTCCTCACACGTAAATCACGTGGTTCCATCTGCCTGCGCAGGTTACCATTGGTCTAGTCCTTCCAGTCTCCATGTGCTACAACGTCCCAAGTCGTTTTCATTAGCGCCATTGCTTTACAACACTCTTAACTACGTGCACAGTCCTATAAAGGCTGTAATATGGTCTTTTGCAGTCTAATAAAAGCCTCACACGTAAATCACGTGGTTCCATCTGCCTGCGCAGGTTACCATTGGACTATTCCTTCCAGTCTCAATGCACTACAACGTCCCAAGTCGTTTTCATTGGCGAAGTTGCCTTAGAACACTCATAACTACGTGCACAGTCCTATAAAGGCTGTAATATGGCCTTTTGCAGTCTAATAAAGGCCTCACACGTAAATCACGTGGTTTAACCTGTCTGTGCAGGTTACCATTGGCCTAGTCCTTACAGTCTCAATGCGCTACAACGTCCCAAGTCGTTTTCATTGGCGCCGTTGCTTTACAACACTCTTAACTACGTGCACAGTCCTATAAAGGCTGTAATATGGCCTTTTTCAGTCTAATAAAGGCCTCACACGTAAATCACGTGGTTTCACCTGTCGGCGTAGGTTACCATTGGCGTAGTCCTTACAGTCTCAATGCGCTACAACGTCCCAAGTAGTTTTCATTAGCGAAGTTGCCTTAGAACACTCTTAACTTCGTCCACAGTCCTATAAAGGCTGTATTATAGCCTTTTGCAGTCTAATAAAGGCCTCACACGTAAATCACGTGGTTCCATTTGCCTGTGCAGGTTTCCATTGGCCTAGTCCTTCCAGTCTCAATGCGCTACAACGTCTCAAGTCGTTTTCATTAGTGCCGTTGCCTTAAGACACTCTTAACTACGTGCACAGTCCTAAAAAGGCTGTAATTTGGCCTTTTGCGGTCTAGTAAATGCTTCATGCGTAAATCACGTGGTTTCACCTGTCTGCGTAGGTTACCATTGGCCTAGTCCTTACAGTCTCAATGCGCTACAACGTCCCAAGTCGTTTTTATTGGCGCCGTTGCTTTACAACACTCTTAACTACGTGCACAGTCCTATAAAGGCTGTAATATGGCCTTTTGCAGTCTAATAAAGGCCTCACACGTAAATCACGTGGTTTAACCTGTCTGTGCAGGTTACCATTGGCCTAGTCCTTACAGTCTCAATGCGCTACAAAGTCCCAAGTCGTTTTCATTGGCGCCGTTGCTTTACAACACTCTTAACTACGTGCACAGTCCTATAAAGGCTGTAATATGGCCTTTTTCAGTCTAATAAAGGCCTCACACGTAAATCACGTGGTTTCACCTGTCGGCGTAGGTTACCATTGGCCTAGTCCTTACAGTCTCAATGCGCTACAACGTCCCAAGTCGTTTTCATTGGCGCAATTGCTTTACAACACTCTTAACTACGTGCACAGTCCTATAAAGGCTGTAATATGGCCTTTTGCAGTCTAATAAAGTCCTCACACGTAAATCACGTGGTTCCATCTGCCTGCGCAGGTTACCATTGGTCTAGTCCTTCCAGTCTCCATGTGCTACAACATCCCAAGTCGTTTTCATTAGCGCCATTGCTTTACAACACTCTTAACTACGTGCACAGTCCTATAAAGGCTGTAATATGACCTTTTGCAGTCTAATAAAAGCCTCACACATAAATCACGTGGTTTCACCTGTCTGCGCAGGTTACCATTGGCCTAGTCCTAACAGTCTCAATGCGCTACAACGTCCCAAGTCGTTTTTATTGGCGCCGTTGCTTTACAACACTCTTAACTACGTGCACAGTCCTATAAAGGCTGTAATATGGCCTTTTGCAGTCTAATAAAGGTCTCACACGTAAATCACGTGGTTTAACCTGTCTGTGCAGGTTACCATTGGCCTAGTCCTTACAGTCTCAATGCGCTACAACGTCCCAAGTCGTTTTCATTGGCGCCGTTGCTTTACAACACTCTTAACTACGTCCACAGTCCTATAAAGGCTGTAATATGGCCTTTTTCAGTCTAATAAAGGCCTCACACGTAAATCACGTGGTTTCACCTGTCGGCGTAGGTTACCATTGGCCTAGTCCTTACAGTCTCAATGCGCTACAACGTCCCAAGTCGTTTTCATTAGCGCCGTTGCCTTACAACACTCTTAACTACGTGCACAGTCCTATAAAGGCTGTAATTTGGCCTTTTGCAGTCTAGTAAAGGCTTCATACGTAAATCACGTGGTTTCACCTGTCTGCGCAGGTTACCATTGGTCTAGTCCTTCCAGTCTCCATGTGCTACAACGTCCCAAGTCGTTTTCATTACCGCCGTTGCCTTACAACACTCTTAACTACGTGCACAGTCCTATAAAGGCTGTAATTTGGCCTTTTGCAGTCTAGTAAAGGCTTCATACGTAAATCACGTGGTTTCACCTGCCTGCGCAGGTTACCATTGGTCTAGTCCTTCCAGTCTCCATGTCCTACAACGTCCCAAGTCGTTTTCATTAGCGCCATTGCTTTACAACACTCTTAACTACGTGCACAGTCCTATAAAGGCTGTAATATGGCCTTTTGCAGTCTAATAAAAGCCTCACACGTAAATCACGTGGTTCCATCTGCCTGCGCAGGTTACCATTGGACTATTCCTTCCAGTCTCAATGCACTACAACGTCCCAAGTCGTTTTCATTGGCGAAGTTGCCTTAGAACACTCTTAACTACGTGCACAGTCCTATAAAGGCTGTAATATGGCCTTTTGCAGTCTAATAAAGGCCTCACACGTAAATCACGTGGTTTCACCTGTCTGCGCAGGTTACCATTGGCCTAGTCCTTACAGTCTCAATGCGCTACAACGTCCCAAGTCGTTTTCATTGGCGCAATTGCTTTACAACACTCTTAACTACGTGCACAGTCCTATAAAGGCTGTAATATGGCCTTTTGCAGTGTAATAAAGTCCTCACACGTAAATCACGTGGTTCCATCTGCCTGCGCAGGTTACCATTGGTCTAGTCCTTCCAGTCTCCATGTGCTACAACGTCCCAAGTCGTTTTCATTAGCGCCATTGCTTTACAACACTCTTAACTACGTGCACAGTCCTATAAAGGCTGTAATATGGTCTTTTGCAGTCTAATAAAAGCCTCACACGTAAATCACGTGGTTCCATCTGCCTGCGCAGGTTACCATTGGTCTAGTCCTTCCAGTCTCCATGTGCTACAACGTCCCAAGTCGTTTTCATTAGCGCCATTGCTTTACAACACTCTTAACTACGTGCACAGTCCTATAAAGGCTGTAATATGGCCTTTTGCAGTCTAATAAAAGCCTCACACGTAAATCACGTGGTTCCATCTGCCTGCGCAGGTTACCATTGGACTATTCCTTCCAGTCTCAATGCACTACAACGTCCCAAGTCGTTTTCATTGGCGAAGTTGCCTTAGAACACTCTTAACTACGTGCACAGTCCTATAAAGGCTGTAATATGGCCTTTTGCAGTCTAATAAAGGCCTCACACGTAAATCACGTGGTTTCACCTGTCTGCGCAGGTTACCATTGGCCTAGTCCTTACAGTCTCAATGCGCTACAACGTCCCAAGTCGTTTTCATTGGCGCAATTGCTTTACAACACTCTTAACTACGTGCACAGTCCTATAAAGGCTGTAATATGGCCTTTTGCAGTGTAATAAAGTCCTCACACGTAAATCACGTGGTTCCATCTGCCTGCGCAGGTTACCATTGGTCTAGTCCTTCCAGTCTCCATGTGCTACAACGTCCCAAGTCGTTTTCATTAGCGCCATTGCTTTACAACACTCTTAACTCTTACGTGCACAGTCCTATAAGGGCTGTAATACGGCCTTTTGCAGTCTAATAAAGGCCTCACACGTAAATCACGTGGTTTCACCGGTCTGCGCAGGTTACCATTGGCCTAGTCCTTCCAGTCTCAATGTGCTACAACGTCTCAAGTCGTTTTCATTAGCGCCGCTGCCTTAAGACACTCTTAACTACGTGCACAGTCCTATAAAGGCTGTAGTATTGCCCTTTGCAGTCAAATAAAGGCCTCACACGTTAATTACGTGGTTTCTCTGGTCTGCGCAGGTCACCATTGGCCTAGTCCTTCCAGTCTCCATGCGCTACAACGTCCCAAGTCGTTTTCATTGGCGAAGTTGCCTTAGAACACTCTTAACTACGTGCACAGTCCTATAAAGGCTGTAATATGGCCTTTTGCAGTGTAATAAAGTCCTCACACGTAAATCACGTGGTTCCATCTGCCTGCGCAGGTTACCATTGGTCTAGTCCTTCCAGTCTCCATGTGCTACAACGTCCCAAGTCGTTTTCATTAGCGCCATTGCTTTACAACACTCTTAACTACGTGCACAGTCCTATAAAGGCTGTAATATGGTCTTTTGCAGTCTAATAAAAGCCTCACACGTAAATCACGTGGTTCCATCTGCCTGCGCAGGTTACCATTGGTCTAGTCCTTCCAGTCTCCATGTGCTACAACGTCCCAAGTCGTTTTCATTAGCGCCATTGCTTTACAACACTCTTAACTACGTGCACAGTCCTATAAAGGCTGTAATATGGCCTTTTGCAGTCTAATAAAAGCCTCACACGTAAATCACGTGGTTCCATCTGCCTGCGCAGGTTACCATTGGACTATTCCTTCCAGTCTCAATGCACTACAACGTCCCAAGTCGTTTTCATTGGCGAAGTTGCCTTAGAACACTCTTAACTACGTGCACAGTCCTATAAAGGCTGTAATATGGCCTTTTGCAGTCTAATAAAGGCCTCACACGTAAATCACGTGGTTTCACCTGTCTGCGCAGGTTACCATTGGCCTAGTCCTTACAGTCTCAATGCGCTACAACGTCCCAAGTCGTTTTCATTGGCGCAATTGCTTTACAACACTCTTAACTACGTGCACAGTCCTATAAAGGCTGTAATATGGCCTTTTGCAGTGTAATAAAGTCCTCACACGTAAATCACGTGGTTCCATCTGCCTGCGCAGGTTACCATTGGTCTAGTCCTTCCAGTCTCCATGTGCTACAACGTCCCAAGTCGTTTTCATTAGCGCCATTGCTTTACAACACTCTTAACTACGTGCACAGTCCTATAAAGGCTGTAATATGGTCTTTTGCAGTCTAATAAAAGCCTCACACGTAAATCACGTGGTTCCATCTGCCTGCGCAGGTTACCATTGGACTATTCCTTCCAGTCTCAATGCACTACAACGTCCCAAGTCGTTTTCATTGGCGAAGTTGCCTTAGAACACTCATAACTACGTGCACAGTCCTATAAAGGCTGTAATATGGCCTTTTGCAGTCTAATAAAGGCCTCACACGTAAATCACGTGGTTTCACCTGTCTGCGCAGGTTACCATTGGCCTAGTCCTTACAGTCTCAATGCCCTACAACGTCCCAAGTCGTTTTCATTGGCGCAATTGCTTTACAACACTCTTAACTACGTGCACAGTCCTATAAAGGCTGTAATATGGCCTTTTGCAGTGTAATAAAGTCCTCACACGTAAATCACGTGGTTCCATCTGCCTGCGCAGGTTACCATTGGTCTAGTCCTTCCAGTCTCCATGTGCTACAACGTCCCAAGTCGTTTTCATTAGCGCCATTGCTTTACAACACTCTTAACTACGTGCACAGTCCTATAAAGGCTGTAATATGGTCTTTTGCAGTCTAATAAAAGCCTCACACGTAAATCACGTGGTTCCATCTGCCTGCGCAGGTTACCATTGGACTATTCCTTCCAGTCTCAATGCACTACAACGTCCCAAGTCGTTTTCATTGGCGCCGTTGCTTTACAACACTCTTAACTACGTGCACAGTCCTATAAAGGCTGTAATATGGCCTTTTGCAGTCTAATAAAGGCCTCACACGTAAATCACGTGGTTTCACCTGTCGGCGTAGGTTACCATTGGCTTAGTCCTTACAGTCTCAATGCGCTACAACGTCCCAAGTCGTTTTCATTAGCGCCGTTGCCTTAAGACACTCTTAACTACGTGCACTGTCCCATAAAGGCTGCAATATGGCCCTTTGCAGTCTAATAAAGGCCTCACACGTTAATCACGTGGTTTCACCGGTCTGCGCAGGTCACCATTGACCTAGTCCTTCCAGTCTCAATGCGCTACAACGTCCCAAGTCGTTTTCATTACCGCCGTTGCCTTACAACACTCTTAACTACCTGCACAGTCCTATAAAGGCTGTAATATGGCCTTTTGCAGTCTAATAAAGGCCTCACACGTAAATCACGTGGTTTCACCGGTCTGCGCAGGTTACCATTGGCCTAGTCCTTCCAATTTGAATGCGCTACAACGTCCCAAGTCGTTTTCATTAGAGCCGTTGCCTTACAACACTCTTAACTACGTGCACAGTCCTATAAAGGCTGTAATTTGGCCTTTTGCAGTCTAGTAAAGGCTTCATACGCAAATCACGTGGTTTCACCTGCCTGCGCAGGTTACCATTGGTCTAGTCCTTCCAGTCTCCATGTGCTACAACGTCCCAAGTCGTTTTCATTAGCGTAATTGCTTTACAATACTCTTAACTACGTGCACAGTCCTATAAAGGCTGTAATATGGCCTTTTGCAGTCTAGTAAAGGCCTCACACGTAAATCACGTGGTTTAACCTGTCTGCGCAGGTTACCATTGGCCTAGTCCTTACAGTCTCAATGCGCTACAACGTCCCAAGTCGTTTTCATTGACGCCGTTGCTTTACAACACTCTTAACTACGTGCACAGTCCTATAAAGGCTGTAATATGGCCTTTTGCAGTCTAATAAAGGCCTCACACGTAAATCACGTGGTTTCACCTGTCGGCGTAGGTTACCATTGGCCTAGTCCTTACAGTCTCAATGCGCTACAACGTCCCAAGTCGTTTTCATTAGCGCCGTTGCCTTAAGACACTCTTAACTACGTGCACTGTCCCATAAAGGCTGCAATATGGCCCTTTGCAGTCTAATAAAGGCCTCACACGTTAATCACGTGGTTTCACCGGTCTGCGCAGGTCACCATTGACCTAGTCCTTCCAGTCTCAATGCGCTACAACGTCCCAAGTCGTTTTCATTACCGCCGTTGCCTTACAACACTCTTAACTACGTGCACAGTCCTATAAAGGCTGTAATTTGGTCTTTTGCAGTCTAATAAAGGCCTCACACGTAAATCACGTGGTTCCATCTCCCTGTGCAGGTTACCATTGGACTAGTCGTTCCAGTCTCAATGTGCTACAACCTCCCAAATCGTTTTCATTAGCGCTGTTGCTTTACAACACTCTTAACTACGTGCACAGTCCTGTAAAGGCTGTAATATGGCCTTTTGCAGTCTAATAAAGGCCTCACACGTAAATCACGTGGTTTCACCTGTCGGCGTAGGTTACCATTGGCCTAGTCCTTACAGTCTCAATGCGCTACAACGTCCCAAGTCGTTTTCATTAGCGCCGTTGCCTTAAGACACTCTTAACTACGTGCACTGTCCCATAAAGGCTGCAATATGGCCCTTTGCAGTCTAATAAAGGCCTCACACGTTAATCACGTGGTTTCACCGGTCTGCGCAGGTCACCATTGACCTAGTCCTTCCAGTCTCAATGCGCTACAACGTCCCAAGTCGTTTTCATTACCGCCGTTGCCTTACAACACTCTTAACTACGTGCACAGTCCTATAAAGGCTGTAATTTGGTCTTTTGCAGTCTAATAAAGGCCTCACACGTAAATCACGTGGTTCCATCTCCCTGTGCAGGTTACCATTGGACTAGTCGTTCCAGTCTCAATGCGCTACAACCTCCCAAATCGTTTTCATTAGCGCTGTTGCTTTACAACACTCTTAACTACGTGCACAGTCCTGTAAAGGCTGTAATATGGCCTTTTGCAGTCTAATAAAGGCCTCACACGTAAATCAAATGGTTTCACCGGTCTGCGCAGGTTACCATTGGACTATTCCTTCCAGTCTAAATGCGCTACAACGTCTCAAGTTGTTTTCATTATCGCTGTTGTCTTACAACACTCTTAAATACGTGCACAGTCCTATAAAGGCTGTAATATGGCCTTTTGCAGTCTAATAAAGGCCTCACACGTAAATCACGTGGTTTCACCGGTCTGCGCAGGTTACCAATGGCGTAGTCCTTCCAGTCTCAATGCGCTACAACGTCCCAAGTCGTTTTCATTACCGCCGTTGCCTTACAACACTCTTAACTACGTGCACAGTCCTATAAAGGCTGTAATATGGCCTTTTGCAGTCTAGTAAAGGCTTCATACGTAAATCACGTGGTTTCACCTGCCTGCGCAGGTTACCATTGGTCTAGTCCTTCCAGTCTCCATGTGCTACAAAGTCCCAAGTCGATTTCATTAGCGCCATTGCTTTACAACACTCTTAACTACGTGCACAGTCCTATAAAGGCTGTAATATGGCCTTTTGCAGTCTAATAAAAGCCTCACACGTAAATCACGTGGTTCCATCTGCCTGCGCAGGTTACCATTGGACTATTCCTTCCAGTCTCAATGCACTACAACGTCCCAAGTCGTTTTCATTGGCGAAGTTGCCTTAGAACACTCTTAACTACGTGCACAGTCCTATAAAGGCTGTAATATGACCTTTTGCAGTCTAATAAAGGCCTCACACGTAAATCACGTGGTTTCACCTGTCTGCGCAGGTTACCATTGGCCTAGTCCTTACAGTCTCAATGCACTACAACGTCCCAAGTCGTTTTCATTGGCGAAGTTGCCTTAGAACACTCTTAACTTCGTCCACAGTCCTATAAAAGCTGTATTATGGCCTTTTGCAGTCTAATAAAGGCCTCACACGTAAATCACGTGGTTCCATTTGCCTGTGCAGGTTTCCATTGGCCTAGTCCTTCCAGTCTCAATGCGCTACAACGTCCCAAGTCGTTTTCATTACCGCCGTTGCCTTACAACACTCTTAACTACGTGCACAGTCCTATAAAGGCTGTAATTTGGCCTTTTGCAGTCTAGTAAAGGCTTCATACGTAAATCACGTGGTTTCACCTGTCTGCGCAGGTTACCATTGGTCTAGTCCTTCCAGTCTCCATGTGCTACAACGTCCCAAGTCGTTTTCATTACCGCCGTTGCCTTACAACACTCTTAACTACGTGCACAGTCCTATAAAGGCTGTAATTTGGCCTTTTGCAGTCTAATAAAAGCCTCACACGTAAATCACGTGGTTCCATCTGCCTGCGCAGGTTACCATTGGACTATTCCTTCCAGTCTCAATGCACTACAACGTCCCAAGTCGTTTTCATTGGCGAAGTTGCCTTAGAACACTCTTAACTACGTGCACAGTCCTATAAAGGCTGTAATATGGCCTTTTGCAGTCTAATAAAGGCCTCACACGTAAATCACGTGGTTTCACCTGTCTGCGCAGGTTACCATTGGCCTAGTCCTTACAGTCTCAATGCGCTACAACGTCCCAAGTCGTTTTCATTGGCGCAATTGCTTTACAACACTCTTAACTACGTGCACAGTCCTATAAAGGCTGTAATATGGCCTTTTGCAGTGTAATAAAGTCCTCACACGTAAATCACGTGGTTCCATCTGCCTGCGCAGGTTACCATTGGTCTAGTCCTTCCAGTCTCCATGTGCTACAACGTCCCAAGTCGTTTTCATTAGCGCCATTGCTTTACAACACTCTTAACTACGTGCACAGTCCTATAAAGGCTGTAATATGGTCTTTTGCAGTCTAATAAAAGCCTCACACGTAAATCACGTGGTTCCATCTGCCTGCGCAGGTTACCATTGGTCTAGTCCTTCCAGTCTCCATGTGCTACAACGTCCCAAGTCGTTTTCATTAGCGCCATTGCTTTACAACACTCTTAACTACGTGCACAGTCCTATAAAGGCTGTAATATGGCCTTTTGCAGTCTAATAAAAGCCTCACACGTAAATCACGTGGTTCCATCTGCCTGCGCAGGTTACCATTGGACTATTCCTTCCAGTCTCAATGCACTACAACGTCCCAAGTCGTTTTCATTGGCGAAGTTGCCTTAGAACACTCTTAACTACGTGCACAGTCCTATAAAGGCTGTAATATGGCCTTTTGCAGTCTAATAAAGGCCTCACACGTAAATCACGTGGTTTCACCTGTCTGCGCAGGTTACCATTGGCCTAGTCCTTACAGTCTCAATGCGCTACAACGTCCCAAGTCGTTTTCATTGGCGCAATTGCTTTACAACACTCTTAACTACGTGCACAGTCCTATAAAGGCTGTAATATGGCCTTTTGCAGTGTAATAAAGTCCTCACACGTAAATCACGTGGTTCCATCTGCTTGCGCGGGTTACCATTGGTCTAGTCCTTCCAGTCTCCATGTGCTACAACGTCCCAAGTCGTTTTCATTAGCGCCATTGCTTTACAACACTCTTAACTACGCGCACAGTCCTATAAAGGCTGTAATATGGTCTTTTGCAGTCTAATAAAAGCCTCACACGTAAATCACGTGGTTCCATCTGCCTGCGCAGGTTACCATTGGACTATTCCTTCCAGTCTCAATGCACTACAACGTCCCAAGTCGTTTTCATTGGCGAAGTTGCCTTAGAACACTCATAACTACGTGCACAGTCCTATAAAGGCTGTAATATGGCCTTTTGCAGTCTAATAAAGGCCTCACACGTAAATCACGTGGTTTCACCTGTCTGCGCAGGTTACCATTGGCCTAGTCCTTACAGTCTCAATGCACTACAACGTCCCAAGTCGTTTTCATTGGCGAAGTTGCCTCACAACACTCTTAACTACGTGCACAGTCCTATAAAGGCTGTAATATGGCCTTTTGCAGTCTAATAAAGGCCTCACACGTAAATCACGTGGTTTCACCTGTCTGCGCAGGTTACCATTGGCCTAGTCCTTACAGTCTCAATGCGCTACAACGTCCCAAGTCGTTTTTATTGGCGCAATTGCTTTACAACACTCTTAACTACGTGCACAGTCCTATAAAGGCTGTAATATGGCCTTTTGCAGTCTAATAAAGTCCTCACACGTAAATCACGTGGTTCCATCTGCCTGCGCAGGTTACCATTGGTCTAGTCCTTCCAGTCTCCATGTGCTACAACGTCCCAAGTCGTTTTCATTAGCGCCATTGCTTTACAACACTCTTAACTACGTGCACAGTCCTATAAAGGCTGTAATATGGTCTTTTGCAGTCTAATAAAAGCCTCACACGTAAATCACGTGGTTCCATCTGCCTGCGCAGGTTACCATTGGACTATTCCTTCCAGTCTCAATGCACTACAACGTCCCAAGTCGTTTTCATTGGCGAAGTTGCCTTAGAACACTCATAACTACGTGCACAGTCCTATAAAGGCTGTAATATGGCCTTTTGCAGTCTAATAAAGGCCTCACACGTAAATCACGTGGTTTAACCTGTCTGTGCAGGTTACCATTGGCCTAGTCCTTACAGTCTCAATGCGCTACAACGTCCCAAGTCGTTTTCATTGGCGCCGTTGCTTTACAACACTCTTAACTACGTGCACAGTCCTATAAAGGCTGTAATATGGCCTTTTTCAGTCTAATAAAGGCCTCGCACGTAAATCACGTGGTTTCACCTGTCGGCGTAGGTTACCATTGGCCTAGTCCTTACAGTCTCAATGCGCTACAACGTCCCAAGTAGTTTTCATTAGCGAAGTTGCCTTAGAACACTCTTAACTTCGTCCACAGTCCTATAAAGGCTGTATTATAGCCTTTTGCAGTCTAATAAAGGCCTCACACGTAAATCACGTGGTTCCATTTGCCTGTGCAGGTTTCCATTGGCCTAGTCCTTCCAGTCTCAATGCGCTACAACGTCTCAAGTCGTTTTCATTAGTGCCGTTGCCTTAAGACACTCTTAACTACGTGCACAGTCCTCAAAAGGCTGTAATTTGGCCTTTTGCGGTCTAGTAAATGCTTCATGCGTAAATCACGTGGTTTCACCTGTCTGCGTAGGTTACCATTGGCCTAGTCCTTACAGTCGCAATGCGCTACAACGTCCCAAGTCGTTTTCATTGGCGAAGTTGCCTTAGAACACTCTTAACTACGTGCACAGTCCTATAAAGGCTGTAATATGACCTTTTGCAGTCTAATAAAAGCCTCACACATAAATCACGTGGTTTCACCTGTCTGCGCAGGTTACCATTGGCCTAGTCCTTACAGTCTCAATGCGCTACAACGTCCCAAGTCGTTTTTATTGGCGCCGTTGCTTTACAACACTCTTAACTACGTGCACAGTCCTATAAAGGCTGTAATATGGCCTTTTGCAGTCTAATAAAGGCCTCACACGTAAATCACGTGGTTTAACCTGTCTGTGCAGGTTACCATTGGCCTAGTCCTTACAGTCTCAATGCGCTACAAAGTCCCAAGTCGTTTTCATTGGCGCAATTGCTTTACAACACTCTTAACTACGTGCACAGTCCTATAAAGGCTGTAATATGGCCTTTTGCAGTGTAATAAAGTCCTCACACGTAAATCACGTGGTTCCATCTGCCTGCGCAGGTTACCATTGGTCTAGTCCTTCCAGTCTCCATGTGCTACAACGTCCCAAGTCGTTTTCATTAGCGCCATTGCTTTACAACACTCTTAACTACGTGCACAGTCCTATAAAGGCTGTAATATGGTCTTTTGCAGTCTAATAAAAGCCTCACACGTAAATCACGTGGTTCCATCTGCCTGCGCAGGTTACCATTGGACTATTCCTTCCAGTCTCAATGCACTACAACGTCCCAAGTCGTTTTCATTGGCGAAGTTGCCTTAGAACACTCATAACTACGTGCACAGTCCTATAAAGGCTGTAATATGGCCTTTTGCAGTCTAATAAAGGCCTCACACGTAAATCACGTGGTTTCACCTGTCTGCGCAGGTTACCATTGGCCTAGTCCTTACAGTCTCAATGCACTACAACGTCCCAAGTCGTTTTCATTGGCGAAGTTGCCTTACAACACTCTTAACTACGTGCACAGTCCTATAAAGGCTGTAATATGGCCTTTTGCAGTCTAATAAAGGCCTCACACGTAAATCACGTGGTTTCACCTGTCTGCGCAGGTTACCATTGGCCTAGTCCTTACAGTCTCAATGCGCTACAACGTCCCAAGTCGTTTTTATTGGCGCAATTGCTTTACAACACTCTTAACTACGTGCACAGTCCTATAAAGGCTGTAATATGGCCTTTTGCAGTCTAATAAAGTCCTCACACGTAAATCACGTGGTTCCATCTGCCTGCGCAGGTTACCATTGGACTATTCCTTCCAGTCTCAATGCACTACAACGTCCCAAGTCGTTTTCATTGGCGAAGTTGCCTTAGAACACTCATAACTACGTGCACAGTCCTATAAAGGCTGTAATATGGCCTTTTGCAGTCTAATAAAGGCCTCACACGTAAATCACGTGGTTTAACCTGTCTGTGCAGGTTACCATTGGCCTAGTCCTTACAGTCTCAATGCGCTACAACGTCCCAAGTCGTTTTCATTGGCGCCGTTGCTTTACAACACTCTTAACTACGTGCACAGTCCTATAAAGGCTGTAATATGGCCTTTTTCAGTCTAATAAAGGCCTCACACGTAAATCACGTGGTTTCACCTGTCGGCGTAGGTTACCATTGGCCTAGTCCTTACAGTCTCAATGCCCTACAACGTCCCAAGTAGTTTTCATTAGCGAAGTTGCCTTAGAACACTCTTAACTTCGTCCACAGTCCTATAAAGGCTGTATTATAGCCTTTTGCAGTCTAATAAAGGCCTCACACGTAAATCACGTGGTTCCATTTGCCTGTGCAGGTTTCCATTGGCCTAGTCCTTCCAGTCTCAATGCGCTACAACGTCTCAAGTCGTTTTCATTAGTGCCGTTGCCTTAAGACACTCTTAACTACGTGCACAGTCCTAAAAAGGCTGTAATTTGGCCTTTTGCGGTCTAGTAAATGCTTCATGCGTAAATCACGTGGTTTCACCTGTCTGCGTAGGTTACCATTGGCCTAGTCCTTACAGTCGCAATGCGCTACAACGTCCCAAGTCGTTTTCATTGGCGAAGTTGCCTTAGAACACTCTTAACTACGTGCACAGTCCTATAAAGGCTGTAATATGACCTTTTGCAGTCTAATAAAAGCCTCACACATAAATCACGTGGTTTCACCTGTCTGCGTAGGTTACCATTGGCCTAGTCCTTACAGTCTCAATGCGCTACAACGTCCCAAGTCGTTTTTATTGGCGCCGTTGCTTTACAACACTCTTAACTACGTGCACAGTCCTATAAAGGCTGTAATATGGCCTTTTGCAGTCTAATAAAGGCCTCACACGTAAATCACGTGGTTTAACCTGTCTGTGCAGGTTACCATTGGCCTAGTCCTTACAGTCTCAATGCGCTACAAAGTCCCAAGTCGTTTTCATTGGCGCCGTTGCTTTACAACACTCTTAACTACGTGCACAGTCCTATAAAGGCTGTAATGTGGCCTTTTTCAGTCTAATAAAGGCCTCACACGTAAATCACGTGGTTTCACCTGTCGGCGTAGGTTACCATTGGCCTAGTCCTTACAGTCTCAATGCGCTACAACGTCCCAAGTCGTTTTCATTGGCGCAATTGCTTTACAACACTCTTAACTACGTGCACAGTCCTATAAAGGCTGTAATATGGCCTTTTGCAGTCTAATAAAGTCCTCACACGTAAATCACGTGGTTCCATCTGCCTGCGCAGGTTACCATTGGTCTAGTCCTTCCAGTCTCCATGTGCTACAACATCCCAAGTCGTTTTCATTAGCGCCATTGCTTTACAACACTCTTAACTACGTGCACAGTCCTATAAAGGCTGTAATATGACCTTTTGCAGTCTAATAAAAGCCTCACACATAAATCACGTGGTTTCACCTGTCTGCGCAGGTTACCATTGGCCTAGTCCTTACAGTCTCAATGCGCTACAACGTCCCAAGTCGTTTTTATTGGCGCCGTTGCTTTACAACACTCTTAACTACGTGCACAGTCCTATAAAGGCTGTAATATGGCATTTTGCAGTCTAATAAAGGCCTCACACGTAAATCACGTGGTTTAACCTGTCTGTGCAGGTTACCATTGGCCTAGTCCTTACAGTCTCAATGCGCTACAACGTCCCAAGTCGTTTTCATTGGCGCCGTTGCTTTACAACACTCTTAACTACGTGCACAGTCCTATAAAGGCTGTAATATGGCCTTTTTCAGTCTAATAAAGGCCTCACACGTAAATCACGTGGTTTCACCTGTCGGCGTAGGTTACCATTGGCCTAGTCCTTACAGTCTCAATGCGCTACAACGTCCCAAGTCGTTTTCATTAGCGCCGTTGCCTTAAGACACTCTTAACTACGTGCACTGTCTTATAAATGCTGCAATATTTCCCTTTGCAGTCTAATAAAGGCCTCACACGTTAATCACGTGGTTTCACCGGTCTGTGCAGGTCACCATTGACCTAGTCCTTCCAGTCTCAATGCGCTACAACGTCCCAAGTCGTTTTCATTACCGCCGTTGCCTTACAACACTCTTAACTACGTGCACAGTCCTATAAAGGCTGTAATTTGGTCTTTTGAAGTCTAATAAAGGACTCACACGTAAATCACGTGGTTCCATCTGCCTGTGCAGGTTACCATTGGACTAGTCGTTCCAGTCTCCATGCGCTACAACCTCCCAAGTCGTTTTCATTAGCGCTGTTGCTTTACAACACTCTTAACTACGTGCACAGTCCTGTAAAGGCTGTAATATGGCCTTTTGCAGTCCAATAAAGGCGTCACACGTAAATCAAATGGTTTCACCGGTCTGCGCAGGTTACCATTGGACTATTCCTTCCAGTCTAAATGCGCTACAACGTCTCAAGTTGTTTTCATTATCGCTGTTGCCTTACAACACTCTTAAATACGTGCACAGTCCTATAAAGGCTGTAATTTGGCCTTTTGCAGTCTAATAAAGGCCTCACACGTAAATCACGTGGTTCCATTTGCCTGTGCAGGTTTCCATTGGCCTAGTCCTTCCAGTCTCAATGCGCTACAACGTCTCAAGTCGTTTTCATTAGTGCCGTTGCCTTAAGACACTCTTAACTACGTGCACAGTCCTAAAAAAGCTGTAATTTGGCCTTTTGCGGTCTAGTAAATGCTTCATGCGTAAATCACGTGGTTTCACCTGTCTGCGTAGGTTACCATTGGCCTAGTCCTTACAGTCGCAATGCGCTACAACGTCCCAAGTCGTTTTCATTGGCGAAGTTGCCTTAGAACACTCTTAACTACGTGCACAGTCCTATAAAGGCTGTAATATGACCTTTTGCAGTCTAATAAAAGCCTCACACATAAATCACGTGGTTTCACCTGTCTGCGCAGGTTACCATTGGCCTAGTCCTTACAGTCTCAATGCGCTACAACGTCCCAAGTCGTTTTTATTGGCGCCGTTGCTTTACAACACTCTTAACTACGTGCGCAGTCCTATAAAGGCTGTAATATGGCCTTTTGCAGTCTAATAAAGGCCTCACACGTAAATCACGTGGTTTAACCTGTCTGTGCAGGTTACCATTGGCCTAGTCCTTACAGTCTCAATGCGCTACAAAGTCCCAAGTCGTTTTCATTGGCGCCGTTGCTTTACAACACTCTTAACTACGTGCACAGTCCTATAAAGGCTGTAATATGGCCTTTTTCAGTCTAATAAAGGCCTCACACGTAAATCACGTGGTTTCACCTGTCGGCGTAGGTTACCATTGGCCTAGTCCTTACAGTCTCAATGCGCTACAACGTCCCAAGTCGTTTTCATTGGCGCAATTGCTTTACAACACTCTTAACTACGTGCACAGTCCTATAAAGGCTGTAATATGGCCTTTTGCAGTCTAATAAAGTCCTCACACGTAAATCACGTGGTTCCATCTGCCTGCGCAGGTTACCATTGGTCTAGTCCTTCCAGTCTCCATGTGCTACAACATCCCAAGTCGTTTTCATTAGCGCCATTGCTTTACAACACTCTTAACTACGTGCACAGTCCTATAAAGGCTGTAATATGACCTTTTGCAGTCTAATAAAAGCCTCACACATAAATCACGTGGTTTCACCTGTCTGCGCAGGTTACCATTGGCCTAGTCCTTACAGTCTCAATGCGCTACAACGTCCCAAGTCGTTTTTATTGGCGCCGTTGCTTTACAACACTCTTAACTACGTGCACAGTCCTATAAAGGCTGTAATATGGCCTTTTTCAGTCTAATAAAGGCCTCACACGTAAATCACGTGGTTTCACCTGTCGGCGTAGGTTACCATTGGCCTAGTCCTTACAGTCTCAATGCGCTACAACGTCCCAAGTCGTTTTCATTAGCGCCGTTGCCTTAAGACACTCTTAACTACGTGCACTGTCTTATAAATGCTGCAATATTTCCCTTTGCAGTCTAATAAAGGCCTCACACGTTAATCACGTGGTTTCACCGGTCTGTGCAGGTCAGCATTGACCTAGTCCTTCCAGTCTCAATGCGCTACAACGTCCCAAGTCGTTTTCATTACCGCCGTTGCCTTACAACACTCTTAACTACGTGCACAGTCCTATAAAGGCTGTAATTTGGTCTTTTGAAGTCTAATAAAGGACTCACACGTAAATCACGTGGTTCCATCTGCCTGTGCAGGTTACCATTGGACTAGTCGTTCCAGTCTCCATGCGCTACAACCTCCCAAGTCGTTTTCATTAGCGCTGTTGCTTTACAACACTCTTAACTACGTGCACAGTCCTGTAAAGGCTGTAATTTGGCCTTTTGCGGTCTAATAAAAGCCTCACACATAAATCACGTGGTTTCACCTGTCTGCGCAGGTTACTATTGGCCTAATCCTTCCAGTCTCAATGTGCTACAACGTCCCAAGTCGTTTTTTATTAGCGCCGTTGCCTTACAACACTCTTAACTACGTGCACAGTCCTATAAAGGCTGTAATATGGCCCTTTGCGGTCTAATAAAGGCCTCACACGTTAATCACGTGGTTTCACCGGTCTGCACAGGTCACCATTGACCTAGTCCTTCCAGTCTCAATGCGCTACAACGTCCCAAGTCGTTTTCATTAGCGCCGTTGCCTTACAACACTCTTAACTGCGTGCACAGTCATATAAAGGCTGTAATTTGGTCTTTTGCAGTCTAATAAAGGCCTCACACGTAAATCACGTGGTTCCATCTGCCTGTGCAGGTTACCATTGGACTAGTCGTTCCAGTCTCAATGCGCTACAACGTCCCAAGTCGTTTTCATTAGCGCTGTTGCCTTACAACACTCTTAACTACGTGCACAGTCCTATAAAGGCTGTAATTTGGCTTTTTGCAGTCTAATAAAGGCCTCACACGTAAATCACGTGGTTTCATTTGCCTGTGCAGGTTTCCATTAGCCTAGTCCTTCCAGTCTCAATGTGCTACAACGTCTCAAGTCGTTTTCATAAGCGCCGTTGCCTTAAGACACTCTTAACTACGTGCACAGTCCTATAAAGGCTGTAATTTGGCCTTTTGCGGTCTGGTAAATGCTTCATACGTAAATCACGTGGTTTCACCTGCCTCCGCAGGTTACCATTGGACTAGTCGTTCCAGTCTCAACGCGCTACAACGTCCCAAGTCGTTTTCATTAGCGCTGTTGCCTTACAACACTCTTAACTACGTGCACAGTCCTATAAAGGCTGTAATTTGGCCTTTTGCAGTCTAATAAAGGCTTCACACGTAAATCACGTGGTTTCACATGCCTGCGCAGGTTACCATTGGCCTAATCCTTCCAGTCTCAATGTGCTACAACGTCCCAAGTCGTTTTCATTAGCGCCGTTGCCTTACAACACTCTTAACTACGTGCACAGTCCTATAAAGGCTGTAATATGGCCCTTTGCGGTCTAATAAAGGCCTCACACGTTAATCAAGTGGTTTCACCGGTCTGCACAGGTCACCATTGACCTAGTCCTTCCAGTCTCAATGCGCTACAACGTCCCAAGTCGTTTTCATTAGCGCCGTTGCCTTACAACACTCTTAACTGCGTGCACAGTCATATAAAGGCTGTAATTTGGTCTTTTGCAGTCTAATAAAGGCCTCACACGTAAATCACGTGGTTCCATCTGCCTGTGCAGGTTACCATTGGACTAGTCGTTCTAGTCTCAATGCGCTACAACGTCCCAAGTCGTTTTCATTAGCGCTGTTGCCTTACAACACTCTTAACTACGTGCACAGTCCTATAAAGGCTGTAATTTGGCCTTTTGCAGTCTAATAAAGGCCTCACACGTAAATCACGTGGTTTCATTTGCCTCCGCAGGTTACCATTGGACTAGTCGTTCCAGTCTCAATGTGCTACAACGTCCCAAGTCGTTTTCATTAGCGCTGTTGCCTTAAGACACTCTTAACTACGTGCACAGTCCTATAAAGGCTGTAATTTGGCCTTTTGCAGTCTAATAAAGGCTTCACACGTAAATCACGTGGTTTCACATGCCTGCGCAGGTTACCATTGGCCTAATCCTTCCAGTCTCAATGTGCTACAACGTCTCAAGTCGTTTTCATTAGCGCCGTTGCCTTAAGACACTCTTAACTACGTGCACAGTCATATAAAGGCTGTAATATGGCCCTTTGCAGTCTAATAAAGGTCTCACACGTTAATCACGTGGTTTCACAGATCTGCGCAGGTCACCATTGACCTGGTCCTTCCAGTCTCAATGCGCTACAACGTCCCAAGTCGTTTTCATTGGCGCCGTTGCTTTACAACACTCTTAACTACGTGCACAGTCCTATAAAGGCTGTAATATGGCCTTTTGCAGTCTAATAAAGGCCTCACACGTAAATCACGTGGTTTAACCTGTCTGCACAGGTTACAATTGGTCTAGTCCTTACAGTCTCAATGCGCTACAACGTCCCAAGTCGTTTTCATTAACGCCATTGCTTTACAACACTCTTAACTCTTACGTGCACAGTCCTATAAAGGCTGCAATATTGCCTTTTGCAGTCTAATAAAGGCCTCACACGTAAATCACGTGGTTCCATTTGCCTGTGCAGGTTTCTATTGGGCTATTCCATCCAGTCTCAATGCGCTACAAATTCCCAAGTCGTTTTCATTAGCGCCGTTGCCTTACAACACTCTTAATTACGTGCACAGTCCTATAAAGGCTGTATTATGGCCTTTTGCAGTCTAATAAAGGCTTCACACGTAAATCACGTGGTTTCACCTGTCTGTGCAGGTTACCATTGACCTAGTCCTTCCAGTCTCAATGCGCTACAACGTCCAAAGTCGTTTTCATTGGCGAAGTTGCCTTAGAACACTCTTAACTACGTGCACAGTCCTATAAAGGCTGCAATATTGCCCTTTGCAGTCTAATAAAGGCCTCACACGTAAATCACGTGGTTTCACCGGTCTGCGCAGGTCACCATTGGCCTAGTCCTTCCAGTCTTAATGCGCTACAACGTCCCAAGTCGTTTTCATTAGCGCCGTTGCCTTACAACACTCTTAACTACGTGCACAATCCTATAAAGGCTGTAATTTGGCCTTTTGCAGTCTAGTAAAGGCTTCATACGTAAATCACGTGGTTTCACCTGTCTGCGTAGGTTACCATTGGCCTAGTCCTTACAGTCTCAATGCGCTACAACGTCCCAAGTCGTTTTCATTGGCGAAGTTGCCTTAGAACACTCTTAACTACGTGCACAGTCCTATAAAGGCTGCAACTTGGTCTTTTGCAGTCTAATAAAGGCCTCACACGTAAATCACGTGGTTCCATCTGCCTGTGCAGGTTACCATTGGACTAGTCGTTCCAGTCTCAATGCGCTACAACGTCCCAAGTCGTTTTCATTAGCGCTGTTGCCTTACAACACTCGTAACTACGTGCACAGTCCTTAAAGGCTGTAATTTGGCCTTTTGCAGTCTAATAGAGGCCTCACACGTAAATCACGTGGTTCCATCTGCCTGTGCAGGTTACCATTGGACTAGTCGTTCCAGTCTCAATGCGCTACAAATTCCCAAGTCGTTTTCATTAGCGCCGTTGCCTTACAACACTCTTAATTACGTGCACAGTCCTATAAAGGCTGTATTATGGCCTTTTGCAGTCTAATAAAGGCTTCACACGTAAATCACGTGGTTTCACCTGTCTGTGCAGGTTACCATTGACCTAGTCCTTCCAGTCTCAATGCGCTACAACGTCCAAAGTCGTTTTCATTGGCGAAGTTGCCTTAGAACACTCTTAACTACGTGCACAGTCCTATAAAGGCTGCAATATTGCCCTTTGCAGTCTAATAAAGACCTCACACGTAAATCACGTGGTTTCACCGGTCTGCGCAGGTCACCATTGGCCTAGTCCTTCCAGTCTTAATGCGCTACAACGTCCCAAGTCGTTTTCATTAGCGCCGTTGCCTTACAACACTCTTAACTACGTGCACAGTCCTATAAAGGCTGTAATTTGGCCTTTTGCAGTCTAGTAAAGGCTTCATACGTAAATCACGTGGTTTCACCTGTCTGCGTAGGTTACTATTGGCCTAGTCCTTACAGTCTCAATGCGCTACAACGTCCCAAGTCGTTTTCATTGGCAAAGTTGCCTTAGAACACTCTTAACTACGTGCACAGTCCTATAAAGGCTGTAACTTGGTCTTTTGCAGTCTAATAAAGGCCTCACACGTAAATAACGTGGTTCCATCTGCCTGTGCAGGTTACCATTGGCCTAATCCTTCCAGTCTCAATGTGCTACAACGTCTCAAGTCGTTTTCATTGGCGAAGTTGCCTTAGAACACTCTTAACTACGTGCACAGTCCTATAAAGGCTGTAATATGGCCTTTTGCAGTCTAAGAAAAGCCTCACACGTAAATCACGTGGTTTCACCTGTCTGCGCAGGTTACCATTGGCCTAGTCCTTCCAGTCTAAATGCGTTACAACGTCCCAAATCTTTTTCATTAGCGCCGTTGCATTAGAACACTCTTAACTACGTGCACAGTCCTATTAAGGCTGTAATGTGGCATTTTGCAGTCTAATGAAGGCTTCACACGTAAATCACGTGGCTTCTGTCTGCGCATGTTACCATTGACCTAGTCCTTCCAGTCTCAATGCGCTACAACGTCCCAAGTCGTTTTCATTGGCGAAGTTGCCTTAGAACACTCTTAACTACGTGCACAGTCCTATAAAGGCTGCAATATTGCCTTTTGCAGTCTAATAAAGGCCTCACACGTAAATCACGTGGTTCCATTTGCCTGTGCAGGTTTCTATTGGGCTATTCCTTCCAGTCTCAATGCGCTACAAATTCCCAAGTCGTTTTCATTAGCGCCGTTGCCTTACAACACTCTTAATTACGTGCACAGTCCTATAAAGGCTGTAATATGGCCTTTTGCAGTCTAATATAGGCCTCACACGTAAATCACGTTGTTCCATTTGCCTGTGCAGGTTTCCATTGGCCTAGTCCTTCCAGTCTCAATGTGCTACAACGTCTCAAGTCGTTTTCATTAGCGCCGTTGCCTTAAGACACTCTTAACTACGTGCACAGTCCTATAAAGGCTGTAGTAATGCCCTTTGCAGTCTAATAAAGGCCTCACACGTAAATCACGTGGTTTCACCGGTCTGCGCAGGTCACCATTGGCCTAGTCCTTCCAGTCTCAATGCGCTACAACGTCCCAAGTCGTTTTCATTAGCGCCGTTGCCTTACAACACTCTTAACTACGTGCACAGTCCTATAAAGGCTGTAATATGGCCTTTTGCAGTCTAAGAAAAGCCTCACACGTAAATCACGTGGTTTCACCTGTCTGCGCAGGTTACCATTGGCCTAGTCCTTCCAGTCTAAATGCGTTACAACGTCCCAAATATTTTTCATTAGCGCCGTTGCATTAGAACACTCTTAACTACGTGCACAGTCCTATTAAGGTTGTAATGTGGCATTTTGCAGTCTAATAAAGGCCTCACACGTAAATCACGTGGCTTCTGTCTGTGCATGTTACCATTGACCTAGTCCTTCCAGTCTCAATGCGCTACAACGTCCCAAGTCGTTTTCATTGGCAAAGTTGCCTTAGAACACTCTTTATTACGTGCACAGTCCTATAAAGGCTGTATTATGGCCTTTTGCAGTCTAATAAAGGCCTCACACGTAAATCACGTTGTTCCATTTGCCTGTGCAGGTTTCCATTGGCCTAGTCCTTCCAGTCTCAATGTGCTACAACGTCTCAAGTCGTTTTCATTAGCGCCGTTGCCTTAAGACACTCTTAACTACGTGCACAGTCCTATAAAGGCTGTAGTATTGCCCTTTGCAGTCTAATAAAGGCCTCACACGTAAATCACGTGGTTTCACCGGTCTGCGCAGGTTACCATTGGCCTAGTCCTTCCAGTCTCAATGCGCTACAACGTCCCAAGTCGTTTTCATTAGCGCGGTTGCCTTACAACACTCTTAACTACGTGCACAGTCCTATAAAGGCTGTAATTTGGCCTTTTGCAGTCTAGTAAAGGCTTCATACGTAAATCACGTGGTTTCACCTGTCTGTGTAGGTTACCATTGGCCTAGTCCTTACAGTCTCAATGCGCTACAACGTCCCAAGTCGTTTTCATTGGCGAAGTTGCCTTAGAACACTCTTAACTACGTGCACAGTCCTATAAAGGCTGTAATATGGCCCTTTGCAGTCTAATAAAGGCCTCACACGTTAATCACGTGGTTTCACCGGTCTGCGCAGGTCACCATTGACCTAGTCCTTCCAGTCTCAATGCGCTACAAAGTCCCAAGTCGTTTTCATTAGCGCCATTGCTTTACAACACTCTTAACTACGTGCACAGTCCTATAAAGGCTGTAATATGGTCTTTTGCAGTCTAATAAAAGCCTCACACGTAAATCACGTGGTTCCATCTGCCTGCGCAGGTTACCATTGGTCTAGTCCTTCCAGTCTCCATGTGCTACAACGTCCCAAGTCGTTTTCATTAGCGCCATTGCTTTACAACACTCTTAACTACGTGCACAGTCCTATAAAGGCTGTAATATGGCCTTTTGCAGTCTAATAAAAGCCTCACACGTAAATCACGTGGTTCCATCTGCCTGCGCAGGTTACCATTGGACTATTCCTTCCAGTCTCAATGCACTACAACGTCCCAAGTCGTTTTCATTGGCGAAGTTGCCTTAGAACACTCTTAACTACGTGCACAGTCCTATAAAGGCTGTAATATGGCCTTTTGCAGTCTAATAAAGGCCTCACACGTAAATCACGTGGTTTCACCTGTCTGCGCAGGTTACCATTGGCCTAGTCCTTACAGTCTCAATGCGCTACAACGTCCCAAGTCGTTTTCATTGGCGCAATTGCTTTACAACACTCTTAACTACGTGCACAGTCCTATAAAGGCTGTAATATGGCCTTTTGCAGTGTAATAAAGTCCTCACACGTAAATCACGTGGTTCCATCTGCCTGCGCAGGTTACCATTGGTCTAGTCCTTCCAGTCTCCATGTGCTACAACGTCCCAAGTCGTTTTCATTAGCGCCATTGCTTTACAACACTCTTAACTACGTGCACAGTCCTATAAAGGCTGTAATATGGTCTTTTGCAGTCTAATAAAAGCCTCACACGTAAATCACGTGGTTCCATCTGCCTGCGCAGGTTACCATTGGACTATTCCTTCCAGTCTCAATGCACTACAACGTTCCAAGTCGTTTTCATTGGCGAAGTTGCCTTAGAACACTCATAACTACGTGCACAGTCCTATAAAGGCTGTAATATGGCCTTTTGCAGTCTAATAAAGGCCTCACACGTAAATCACGTGGTTTCACCTGTCTGCGCAGGTTACCATTGGCCTAGTCCTTACAGTCTCAATGCACTACAACGTCCCAAGTCGTTTTCATTGGCGAAATTGCCTTACAACACTCTTAACTACGTGCACAGTCCTATAAAGGCTGTAATATGGCCTTTTGCAGTCTAATAAAGGCCTCACACGTAAATCACGTGGTTTCACCTGTCTGCGCAGGTTACCATTGGCCTAGTCCTTACAGTCTCAATGCGCTACAACGTCCCAAGTCGTTTTTATTGGCGCAATTGCTTTACAACACTCTTAACTACGTGCACAGTCCTATAAAGGCTGTAATATGGCCTTTTGCAGTCTAATAAAGTCCTCACACGTAAATCACGTGGTTCCAACTGCCTGCGCAGGTTACCATTGGTCTAGTCCTTCCAGTCTCCATGTGCTACAACGTCCCAAGTCGTTTTCATTAGCGCCATTGCTTTACAACACTCTTAACTACGTGCACAGTCCTATAAAGGCTGTAATATGGTCTTTTGCAGTCTAATAAAAGCCTCACACGTAAATCACGTGGTTCCATCTGCCTGCGCAGGTTACCATTGGACTATTCCTTCCAGTCTCAATGCACTACAACGTCCCAAGTCGTTTTCATTGGCGAAGTTGCCTTAGAACACTCATAACTACGTGCACAGTCCTATAAAGGCTGTAATATGGCCTTTTGCAGTCTAATAAAGGCCTCACACGTAAATCACGTGGTTTAACCTGTCTGTGCAGGTTACCATTGGCCTAGTCCTTACAGTCTCAATGCGCTACAACGTCCCAAGTCGTTTTCATTGGCGCCGTTGCTTTACAACACTCTTAACTACGTGCACAGTCCTATAAAGGCTGTAATATGGCCTTTTTCAGTCTAATAAAGGCCTCACACGTAAATCACGTGGTTTCACCTGTCGGCGTAGGTTACCATTGGCCTAGTCCTTACAGTCTCAATGCGCTACAACGTCCCAAGTAGTTTTCATTAGCGAAGTTGCCTTAGAACACTCTTAACTTCGTCCACAGTCCTATAAAGGCTGTATTATAGCCTTTTGCAGTCTAATAAAGGCCTCACACGTAAATCACGTGGTTCCATTTGCCTGTGCAGGTTTCCATTGGCCTAGTCCTTCCAGTCTCAATGCGCTACAACGTCTCAAGTCGTTTTCATTAGTGCCGTTGCCTTAAGACACTCTTAACTACGTGCACAGTCCTAAAAAGGCTGTAATATGGCCTTTTGCAGTCTAATAAAGTCCTCACACGTAAATCACGTGGTTCCATCTGCCTGCGCAGGTTACCATTGGTCTAGTCCTTCCAGTCTCCATGTGCTACAACATCCCAAGTCGTTTTCATTAGCGCCATTGCTTTACAACACTCTTAACTACGTGCACAGTCCTATAAAGGCTGTAATATGACCTTTTGCAGTCTAATAAAAGCCTCACACATAAATCACGTGGTTTCACCTGTCTGTGCAGGTTACCATTGGCCTAGTCCTTACAGTCTCAATGCGCTACAACTTCCCAAGTCGTTTTCATTGGCGCCGTTGCTTTACAACACTCTTAACTACGTGCACAGTCCTATAAAGGCTGTAATATGGCCTTTTTCAGTCTAATAAAGGCCTCACACGTAAATCACGTGGTTTCACCTGTCGGCGTAGGTTACCATTGGCCTAGTCCTTACAGTCTCAATGCGCTACAACGTCCCAAGTCGTTTTCATTAGCGCCGTTGCCTTAAGACACTCTTAACTACGTGCACTGTCTTATAAATGCTGCAATATTTCCCTTTGCAGTCTAATAAAGGCCTCACACGTTAATCCCGTGGTTTCACCGGTCTGTGCAGGTCACCATTGACCTAGTCCTTCCAGTCTCAATGCGCTACAACGTCCCAAGTCGTTTTCATTACCGCCGTTGCCTTACAACACTCTTAACTACGTGCACAGTCCTATAAAGGCTGTAATTTGGTCTTTTGAAGTCTAATAAAGGACTCACACGTAAATCACGTGGTTCCATCTGCCTGTGCAGGTTACCATTGGACTAGTCGTTCCAGTCTCCATGCGCTACAACCTCCCAAGTCGTTTTCATTAGCGCTGTTGCTTTACAACACTCTTAACTACGTGCACAGTCCTGTAAAGGCTGTAATATGGCCTTTTGCAGTCCAATAAAGGCGTCACACGTAAATCAAATGGTTTCACCGGTCTGCGCAGGTTACCATTGGACTATTCCTTCCAGTCTAAATGCGCTACAACGTCTCAAGTTGTTTTCATTATCGCTGTTGCCTTACAACACTCTTAAATACGTGCACAGTCCTATAAAGGCTGTAATTTGGCCTTTTGCAGTCTAATAAAGGCCTCACACGTAAATCACGTGGTTTCATTTGCCTGTGCAGGTTTCCATTAGCCTAGTCCTTCCAGTCTCAATGTGCTACAACGTCCCAAGTAGTTTTCATTAGCGAAGTTGCCTTAGAACACTCTTAACTTCGTCCACAGTCCTATAAAGGCTGTATTATAGCCTTTTGCAGTCTAATAAAGGCCTCACACGTAAATCACGTGGTTCCATTTGCCTGTGCAGGTTTCCATTGGCCTAGTCCTTCCAGTCTCAATGCGCTACAACGTCTCAAGTCGTTTTCATTAGTGCCGTTGCCTTAAGACACTCTTAACTACGTGCACAGTCCTATAAAGGCTGTAATATGGCCTTTTTCAGTCTAATAAAGGCCTCACACGTAAATCACGTGGTTTCACCTGTCGGCGTAGGTTACCATTGGCCTAGTCCTTACAGTCTCAATGCGCTACAACGTCCCAAGTAGTTTTCATTAGCGAAGTTGCCTTAGAACACTCTTAACTTCGTCCACAGTCCTATAAAGGCTGTATTATAGCCTTTTGCAGTCTAATAAAGGCCTCACACGTAAATCACGTGGTTCCATTTGCCTGTGCAGGTTTCCATTGGCCTAGTCCTTCCAGTCTCAATGCGCTACAACGTCTCAAGTCGTTTTCATTAGTGCCGTTGCCTTAAGACACTCTTAACTACGTGCACAGTCCTAAAAAGTCTGTAATATGGCCTTTTGCAGTCTAATAAAGTCCTCACACGTAAATCACGTGGTTCCATCTGCCTGCGCAGGTTACCATTGGTCTAGTCCTTCCAGTCTCCATGTGCTACAACATCCCAAGTCGTTTTCATTAGCGCCATTGCTTTACAACACTCTTAACTACGTGCACAGTCCTATAAAGGCTGTAATATGACCTTTTGCAGTCTAATAAAAGCCTCACACATAAATCACGTGGTTTCACCTGTCTGTGCAGGTTACCATTGGCCTAGTCCTTACAGTCTCAATGCGCTACAACGTCCCAAGTCGTTTTCATTGGCGCCGTTGCTTTACAACACTCTTAACTACGTGCACAGTCCTATAAAGGCTGTAATATGGCCTTTTTCAGTCTAATAAAGGCCTCACACGTAAATCACGTGGTTTCACCTGTCGGCGTAGGTTACCATTGGCCTAGTCCTTACAGTCTCAATGCGCTACAACGTCCCAAGTCGTTTTCATTAGCGCCGTTGCCTTAAGACACTCTTAACTACGTGCACTGTCTTATAAATGCTGCAATATTTCCCTTTGCAGTCTAATAAAGGCCTCACACGTTAATCCCGTGGTTTCACCGGTCTGTGCAGGTCACCATTGACCTAGTCCTTCCAGTCTCAATGCGCTACAACGTCCCAAGTCGTTTTCATTACCGCCGTTGCCTTACAACACTCTTAACTACGTGCACAGTCCTATAAAGGCTGTAATTTGGTCTTTTGAAGTCTAATAAAGGACTCACACGTAAATCACGTGGTTCCATCTGCCTGTGCAGGTTACCATTGGACTAGTCGTTCCAGTCTCCATGCGCTACAACCTCCCAAGTCGTTTTCATTAGCGCTGTTGCTTTACAACACTCTTAACTACGTGCACAGTCCTGTAAAGGCTGTAATATGGCCTTTTGCAGTCCAATAAAGGCGTCACACGTAAATCAAATGGTTTCACCGGTCTGCGCAGGTTACCATTGGACTATTCCTTCCAGTCTAAATGCGCTACAACGTCTCAAGTTGTTTTCATTATCGCTGTTGCCTTACAACACTCTTAAATACGTGCACAGTCCTATAAAGGCTGTAATTTGGCCTTTTGCAGTCTAATAAAGGCCTCACACGTAAATCACGTGGTTTCATTTGCCTGTGCAGGTTTCCATTAGCCTAGTCCTTCCAGTCTCAATGTGCTACAACGTCCCAAGTAGTTTTCATTAGCGAAGTTGCCTTAGAACACTCTTAACTTCGTCCACAGTCCTATAAAGGCTGTATTATAGCCTTTTGCAGTCTAATAAAGGCCTCACACGTAAATCACGTGGTTCCATTTGCCTGTGCAGGTTTCCATTGGCCTAGTCCTTCCAGTCTCAATGCGCTACAACGTCTCAAGTCGTTTTCATTAGTAACGTTGCCTTAAGACACTCTTAACGACGTGCACAATCCTATAAAAGCTGTAATTTGGCCTTTTTCAGTCTAATAAAGGCCTCGCACGTAAATCACGTGGTTTCACCTGTCGGCGTAGGTTACCATTGGCCTAGTCCTTACAGTCTCAATGCGCTACAACGTCCCAAGTAGTTTTCATTAGCGAAGTTGCCTTAGAACACTCTTAACTTCGTCCACAGTCCTATAAAGGCTGTATTATAGCCTTTTGCAGTCTAATAAAGGCCTCACACGTAAATCACGTGGTTCCATTTGCCTGTGCAGGTTTCCATTGGCCTAGTCCTTCCAGTCTCAATGCGCTACAACGTCTCAAGTCGTTTTCATTAGTGCCGTTGCCTTAAGACACTCTTAACTACGTGCACAGTCCTCAAAAGGCTGTAATTTGGCCTTTTGCGGTCTAGTAAATGCTTCATGCGTAAATCACGTGGTTTCACCTGTCTGCGTAGGTTACCATTGGCCTAGTCCTTACAGTCTCAATGCACTACAACGTCCCAAGTCGTTTTCATTGGCGAAATTGCCTTACAACACTCTTAACTACGTGCACAGTCCTATAAAGGCTGTAATATGGCCTTTTGCAGTCTAATAAAGGCCTCACACGTAAATCACGTGGTTTCACCTGTCTGCGCAGGTTACCATTGGCCTAGTCCTTACAGTCTCAATGCGCTACAACGTCCCAAGTCGTTTTTATTGGCGCAATTGCTTTACAACACTCTTAACTACGTGCACAGTCCTATAAAGGCTGTAATATGGCCTTTTGCAGTCTAATAAAGTCCTCACACGTAAATCACGTGGTTCCAACTGCCTGCGCAGGTTACCATTGGTCTAGTCCTTCCAGTCTCCATGTGCTACAACGTCCCAAGTCGTTTTCATTAGCGCCATTGCTTTACAACACTCTTAACTACGTGCACAGTCCTATAAAGGCTGTAATATGGTCTTTTGCAGTCTAATAAAAGCCTCACACGTAAATCACGTGGTTCCATCTGCCTGCGCAGGTTACCATTGGACTATTCCTTCCAGTCTCAATGCACTACAACGTCCCAAGTCGTTTTCATTGGCGAAGTTGCCTTAGAACACTCATAACTACGTGCACAGTCCTATAAAGGCTGTAATATGGCCTTTTGCAGTCTAATAAAGGCCTCACACGTAAATCACGTGGTTTAACCTGTCTGTGCAGGTTACCATTGGCCTAGTCCTTACAGTCTCAATGCGCTACAACGTCCCAAGTCGTTTTCATTGGCGCCGTTGCTTTACAACACTCTTAACTACGTGCACAGTCCTATAAAGGCTGTAATATGGCCTTTTTCAGTCTAATAAAGGCCTCACACGTAAATCACGTGGTTTCACCTGTCGGCGTAGGTTACCATTGGCCTAGTCCTTACAGTCTCAATGCGCTACAACGTCCCAAGTAGTTTTCATTAGCGAAGTTGCCTTAGAACACTCTTAACTTCGTCCACAGTCCTATAAAGGCTGTATTATAGCCTTTTGCAGTCTAATAAAGGCCTCACACGTAAATCACGTGGTTCCATTTGCCTGTGCAGGTTTCCATTGGCCTAGTCCTTCCAGTCTCAATGCGCTACAACGTCTCAAGTCGTTTTCATTAGTGCCGTTGCCTTAAGACACTCTTAACTACGTGCACAGTCCTAAAAAGGCTGTAATATGGCCTTTTGCAGTCTAATAAAGTCCTCACACGTAAATCACGTGGTTCCATCTGCCTGCGCAGGTTACCATTGGTCTAGTCCTTCCAGTCTCCATGTGCTACAACATCCCAAGTCGTTTTCATTAGCGCCATTGCTTTACAACACTCTTAACTACGTGCACAGTCCTATAAAGGCTGTAATATGACCTTTTGCAGTCTAATAAAAGCCTCACACATAAATCACGTGGTTTCACCTGTCTGTGCAGGTTACCATTGGCCTAGTCCTTACAGTCTCAATGCGCTACAACTTCCCAAGTCGTTTTCATTGGCGCCGTTGCTTTACAACACTCTTAACTACGTGCACAGTCCTATAAAGGCTGTAATATGGCCTTTTTCAGTCTAATAAAGGCCTCACACGTAAATCACGTGGTTTCACCTGTCGGCGTAGGTTACCATTGGCCTAGTCCTTACAGTCTCAATGCGCTACAACGTCCCAAGTCGTTTTCATTAGCGCCGTTGCCTTAAGACACTCTTAACTACGTGCACTGTCTTATAAATGCTGCAATATTTCCCTTTGCAGTCTAATAAAGGCCTCACACGTTAATCCCGTGGTTTCACCGGTCTGTGCAGGTCACCATTGACCTAGTCCTTCCAGTCTCAATGCGCTACAACGTCCCAAGTCGTTTTCATTACCGCCGTTGCCTTACAACACTCTTAACTACGTGCACAGTCCTATAAAGGCTGTAATTTGGTCTTTTGAAGTCTAATAAAGGACTCACACGTAAATCACGTGGTTCCATCTGCCTGTGCAGGTTACCATTGGACTAGTCGTTCCAGTCTCCATGCGCTACAACCTCCCAAGTCGTTTTCATTAGCGCTGTTGCTTTACAACACTCTTAACTACGTGCACAGTCCTGTAAAGGCTGTAATATGGCCTTTTGCAGTCCAATAAAGGCGTCACACGTAAATCAAATGGTTTCACCGGTCTGCGCAGGTTACCATTGGACTATTCCTTCCAGTCTAAATGCGCTACAACGTCTCAAGTTGTTTTCATTATCGCTGTTGCCTTACAACACTCTTAAATACGTGCACAGTCCTATAAAGGCTGTAATTTGGCCTTTTGCAGTCTAATAAAGGCCTCACACGTAAATCACGTGGTTTCATTTGCCTGTGCAGGTTTCCATTAGCCTAGTCCTTCCAGTCTCAATGTGCTACAACGTCCCAAGTAGTTTTCATTAGCGAAGTTGCCTTAGAACACTCTTAACTTCGTCCACAGTCCTATAAAGGCTGTATTATAGCCTTTTGCAGTCTAATAAAGGCCTCACACGTAAATCACGTGGTTCCATTTGCCTGTGCAGGTTTCCATTGGCCTAGTCCTTCCAGTCTCAATGCGCTACAACGTCTCAAGTCGTTTTCATTAGTGCCGTTGCCTTAAGACACTCTTAACTACGTGCACAGTCCTATAAAGGCTGTAATATGGCCTTTTTCAGTCTAATAAAGGCCTCACACGTAAATCACGTGGTTTCACCTGTCGGCGTAGGTTACCATTGGCCTAGTCCTTACAGTCTCAATGCGCTACAACGTCCCAAGTAGTTTTCATTAGCGAAGTTGCCTTACAACACTCTTAACTACGTGCACAGTCCTAAAAAGTCTGTAATATGGCCTTTTGCAGTCTAATAAAGTCCTCACACGTAAATCACGTGGTTCCATCTGCCTGCGCAGGTTACCATTGGTCTAGTCCTTCCAGTCTCCATGTGCTACAACATCCCAAGTCGTTTTCATTAGCGCCATTGCTTTACAACACTCTTAACTACGTGCACAGTCCTATAAAGGCTGTAATATGACCTTTTGCAGTCTAATAAAAGCCTCACACATAAATCACGTGGTTTCACCTGTCTGTGCAGGTTACCATTGGCCTAGTCCTTACAGTCTCAATGCGCTACAACGTCCCAAGTCGTTTTCATTGGCGCCGTTGCTTTACAACACTCTTAACTACGTGCACAGTCCTATAAAGGCTGTAATATGGCCTTTTTCAGTCTAATAAAGGCCTCACACGTAAATCACGTGGTTTCACCTGTCGGCGTAGGTTACCATTGGCCTAGTCCTTACAGTCTCAATGCGCTACAACGTCCCAAGTCGTTTTCATTAGCGCCGTTGCCTTAAGACACTCTTAACTACGTGCACTGTCTTATAAATGCTGCAATATTTCCCTTTGCAGTCTAATAAAGGCCTCACACGTTAATCCCGTGGTTTCACCGGTCTGTGCAGGTCACCATTGACCTAGTCCTTCCAGTCTCAATGCGCTACAACGTCCCAAGTCGTTTTCATTACCGCCGTTGCCTTACAACACTCTTAACTACGTGCACAGTCCTATAAAGGCTGTAATTTGGTCTTTTGAAGTCTAATAAAGGACTCACACGTAAATCACGTGGTTCCATCTGCCTGTGCAGGTTACCATTGGACTAGTCGTTCCAGTCTCCATGCGCTACAACCTCCCAAGTCGTTTTCATTAGCGCTGTTGCTTTACAACACTCTTAACTACGTGCACAGTCCTGTAAAGGCTGTAATATGGCCTTTTGCAGTCCAATAAAGGCGTCACACGTAAATCAAATGGTTTCACCGGTCTGCGCAGGTTACCATTGGACTATTCCTTCCAGTCTAAATGCGCTACAACGTCTCAAGTTGTTTTCATTATCGCTGTTGCCTTACAACACTCTTAAATACGTGCACAGTCCTATAAAGGCTGTAATTTGGCCTTTTGCAGTCTAATAAAGGCCTCACACGTAAATCACGTGGTTTCATTTGCCTGTGCAGGTTTCCATTAGCCTAGTCCTTCCAGTCTCAATGTGCTACAACGTCCCAAGTAGTTTTCATTAGCGAAGTTGCCTTAGAACACTCTTAACTTCGTCCACAGTCCTATAAAGGGTGTATTATAGCCTTTTGCAGTCTAATAAAGGCCTCACACGTAAATCACGTGGTTCCATTTGCCTGTGCAGGTTTCCATTGGCCTAGTCCTTCCAGTCTCAATGCGCTACAACGTCTCAAGTCGTTTTCATTAGTAACGTTGCCTTAAGACACTCTTAACGACGTGCACAATCCTATAAAAGCTGTAATTTGGCCTTTTTCAGTCTAATAAAGGCCTCGCACGTAAATCACGTGGTTTCACCTGTCGGCGTAGGTTACCATTGGCCTAGTCCTTACAGTCTCAATGCGCTACAACGTCCCAAGTAGTTTTCATTAGCGAAGTTGCCTTAGAACACTCTTAACTTCGTCCACAGTCCTATAAAGGCTGTATTATAGCCTTTTGCAGTCTAATAAAGGCCTCACACGTAAATCACGTGGTTCCATTTGCCTGTGCAGGTTTCCATTGGCCTAGTCCTTCCAGTCTCAATGCGCTACAACGTCTCAAGTCGTTTTCATTAGTGCCGTTGCCTTAAGACACTCTTAACTACGTGCACAGTCCTCAAAAGGCTGTAATTTGGCCTTTTGCGGTCTAGTAAATGCTTCATGCGTAAATCACGTGGTTTCACCTGTCTGCGTAGGTTACCATTGGCCTAGTCCTTACAGTCGCAATGCGCTACAACGTCCCAAGTCGTTTTCATTGGCGAAGTTGCCTTAGAACACTCTTAACTACGTGCACAGTCCTATAAAGGCTGTAATATGACCTTTTGCAGTCTAATAAAAGCCTCACACATAAATCACGTGGTTTCACCTGTCTGCGCAGGTTACCATTGGCCTAGTCCTTACAGTCTCAATGCGCTACAACGTCCCAAGTCGTTTTTATTGGCGCCGTTGCTTTACAACACTCTTAACTACGTGCACAGTCCTATAAAGGCTGTAATATGGCCTTTTGCAGTCTAATAAAGGCCTCACACGTAAATCACGTGGTTTAACCTGTCTGTGCAGGTTACCATTGGCCTAGTCCTTACAGTCTCAATGCGCTACAAAGTCCCAAGTCGTTTTCATTGGCGCAATTGCTTTACAACACTCTTAACTACGTGCACAGTCCTATAAAGGCTGTAATATGGCCTTTTGCAGTGTAATAAAGTCCTCACACGTAAATCACGTGGTTCCATCTGCCTGCGCAGGTTACCATTGGTCTAGTCCTTCCAGTCTCCATGTGCTACAACGTCCCAAGTCGTTTTCATTAGCGCCATTGCTTTACAACACTCTTAACTACGTGCACAGTCCTATAAAGGCTGTAATATGGTCTTTTGCAGTCTAATAAAAGCCTCACACGTAAATCACGTGGTTCCATCTGCCTGCGCAGGTTACCATTGGACTATTCCTTCCAGTCTCAATGCACTACAACGTCCCAAGTCGTTTTCATTGGCGAAGTTGCCTTAGAACACTCATAACTACGTGCACAGTCCTATAAAGGCTGTAATATGGCCTTTTGCAGTCTAATAAAGGCCTCACACGTAAATCACGTGGTTTCACCTGTCTGCGCAGGTTACCATTGGCCTAGTCCTTACAGTCTCAATGCACTACAACGTCCCAAGTCGTTTTCATTGGCGAAGTTGCCTTACAACACTCTTAACTACGTGCACAGTCCTATAAAGGCTGTAATATGGCCTTTTGCAGTCTAATAAAGGCCTCACACGTAAATCACGTGGTTTCACCTGTCTGCGCAGGTTACCATTGGCCTAGTCCTTACAGTCTCAATGCGCTACAACGTCCCAAGTCGTTTTTATTGGCGCAATTGCTTTACAACACTCTTAACTACGTGCACAGTCCTATAAAGGCTGTAATATGGCCTTTTGCAGTCTAATAAAGTCCTCACACGTAAATCACGTGGTTCCATCTGCCTGCGCAGGTTACCATTGGACTATTCCTTCCAGTCTCAATGCACTACAACGTCCCAAGTCGTTTTCATTGGCGAAGTTGCCTTAGAACACTCATAACTACGTGCACAGTCCTATAAAGGCTGTAATATGGCCTTTTGCAGTCTAATAAAGGCCTCACACGTAAATCACGTGGTTTAACCTGTCTGTGCAGGTTACCATTGGCCTAGTCCTTACAGTCTCAATGCGCTACAACGTCCCAAGTCGTTTTCATTGGCGCCGTTGCTTTACAACACTCTTAACTACGTGCACAGTCCTATAAAGGCTGTAATATGGCCTTTTTCAGTCTAATAAAGGCCTCACACGTAAATCACGTGGTTTCACCTGTCGGCGTAGGTTACCATTGGCCTAGTCCTTACAGTCTCAATGCGCTACAACGTCCCAAGTAGTTTTCATTAGCGAAGTTGCCTTAGAACACTCTTAACTTCGTCCACAGTCCTATAAAGGCTGTATTATAGCCTTTTGCAGTCTAATAAAGGCCTCACACGTAAATCACGTGGTTCCATTTGCCTGTGCAGGTTTCCATTGGCCTAGTCCTTCCAGTCTCAATGCGCTACAACGTCTCAAGTCGTTTTCATTAGTGCCGTTGCCTTAAGACACTCTTAACTACGTGCACAGTCCTAAAAAGGCTGTAATTTGGCCTTTTGCGGTCTAGTAAATGCTTCATGCGTAAATCACGTGGTTTCACCTGTCTGCGTAGGTTACCATTGGCCTAGTCCTTACAGTCGCAATGCGCTACAACGTCCCAAGTCGTTTTCATTGGCGAAGTTGCCTTAGAACACTCTTAACTACGTGCACAGTCCTATAAAGGCTGTAATATGACCTTTTGCAGTCTAATAAAAGCCTCACACATAAATCACGTGGTTTCACCTGTCTGCGTAGGTTACCATTGGCCTAGTCCTTACAGTCTCAATGCGCTACAACGTCCCAAGTCGTTTTTATTGGCGCCGTTGCTTTACAACACTCTTAACTACGTGCACAGTCCTATAAAGGCTGTAATATGGCCTTTTGCAGTCTAATAAAGGCCTCACACGTAAATCACGTGGTTTAACCTGTCTGTGCAGGTTACCATTGGCCTAGTCCTTACAGTCTCAATGCGCTACAAAGTCCCAAGTCGTTTTCATTGGCGCCGTTGCTTTACAACACTCTTAACTACGTGCACAGTCCTATAAAGGCTGTAATGTGGCCTTTTTCAGTCTAATAAAGGCCTCACACGTAAATCACGTGGTTTCACCTGTCGGCGTAGGTTACCATTGGCCTAGTCCTTACAGTCTCAATGCGCTACAACGTCCCAAGTCGTTTTCATTGGCGCAATTGCTTTACAACACTCTTAACTACGTGCACAGTCCTATAAAGGCTGTAATATGGCCTTTTGCAGTCTAATAAAGTCCTCACACGTAAATCACGTGGTTCCATCTGCCTGCGCAGGTTACCATTGGTCTAGTCCTTCCAGTCTCCATGTGCTACAACATCCCAAGTCGTTTTCATTAGCGCCATTGCTTTACAACACTCTTAACTACGTGCACAGTCCTATAAAGGCTGTAATATGACCTTTTGCAGTCTAATAAAAGCCTCACACATAAATCACGTGGTTTCACCTGTCTGCGCAGGTTACCATTGGCCTAGTCCTTACAGTCTCAATGCGCTACAACGTCCCAAGTCGTTTTTATTGGCGCCGTTGCTTTACAACACTCTTAACTACGTGCACAGTCCTATAAAGGCTGTAATATGGCCTTTTGCAGTCTAATAAAGGCCTCACACGTAAATCACGTGGTTTAACCTGTCTGTGCAGGTTACCATTGGCCTAGTCCTTACAGTCTCAATGCGCTACAACGTCCCAAGTCGTTTTCATTGGCGCCGTTGCTTTACAACACTCTTAACTACGTGCACAGTCCTATAAAGGCTGTAATATGGCCTTTTTCAGTCTAATAAAGGCCTCACACGTAAATCACGTGGTTTCACCTGTCGGCGTAGGTTACCATTGGCCTAGTCCTTACAGTCTCAATGCGCTACAACGTCCCAAGTCGTTTTCATTAGCGCCGTTGCCTTAAGACACTCTTAACTACGTGCACTGTCTTATAAATGCTGCAATATTTCCCTTTGCAGTCTAATAAAGGCCTCACACGTTAATCACGTGGTTTCACCGGTCTGTGCAGGTCACCATTGACCTAGTCCTTCCAGTCTCAATGCGCTACAACGTCCCAAGTCGTTTTCATTACCGCCGTTGCCTTACAACACTCTTAACTACGTGCACAGTCCTATAAAGGCTGTAATTTGGTCTTTTGAAGTCTAATAAAGGACTCACACGTAAATCACGTGGTTCCATCTGCCTGTGCAGGTTACCATTGGACTAGTCGTTCCAGTCTCCATGCGCTACAACCTCCCAAGTCGTTTTCATTAGCGCTGTTGCTTTACAACACTCTTAACTACGTGCACAGTCCTGTAAAGGCTGTAATATGGCCTTTTGCAGTCCAATAAAGGCGTCACACGTAAATCAAATGGTTTCACCGGTCTGCGCAGGTTACCATTGGACTATTCCTTCCAGTCTAAATGCGCTACAACGTCTCAAGTTGTTTTCATTATCGCTGTTGCCTTACAACACTCTTAAATACGTGCACAGTCCTATAAAGGCTGTAATTTGGCCTTTTGCAGTCTAATAAAGGCCTCACACGTAAATCACGTGGTTCCATTTGCCTGTGCAGGTTTCCATTGGCCTAGTCCTTCCAGTCTCAATGCGCTACAACGTCTCAAGTCGTTTTCATTAGTGCCGTTGCCTTAAGACACTCTTAACTACGTGCACAGTCCTAAAAAAGCTGTAATTTGGCCTTTTGCGGTCTAGTAAATGCTTCATGCGTAAATCACGTGGTTTCACCTGTCTGCGTAGGTTACCATTGGCCTAGTCCTTACAGTCGCAATGCGCTACAACGTCCCAAGTCGTTTTCATTGGCGAAGTTGCCTTAGAACACTCTTAACTACGTGCACAGTCCTATAAAGGCTGTAATATGACCTTTTGCAGTCTAATAAAAGCCTCACACATAAATCACGTGGTTTCACCTGTCTGCGCAGGTTACCATTGGCCTAGTCCTTACAGTCTCAATGCGCTACAACGTCCCAAGTCGTTTTTATTGGCGCCGTTGCTTTACAACACTCTTAACTACGTGCGCAGTCCTATAAAGGCTGTAATATGGCCTTTTGCAGTCTAATAAAGGCCTCACACGTAAATCACGTGGTTTAACCTGTCTGTGCAGGTTACCATTGGCCTAGTCCTTACAGTCTCAATGCGCTACAAAGTCCCAAGTCGTTTTCATTGGCGCCGTTGCTTTACAATACTCTTAACTACGTGCACAGTCCTATAAAGGCTGTAATATGGCCTTTTTCAGTCTAATAAAGGCCTCACACGTAAATCACGTGGTTTCACCTGTCGGCGTAGGTTACCATTGGCCTAGTCCTTACAGTCTCAATGCGCTACAACGTCCCAAGTCGTTTTCATTGGCGCAATTGCTTTACAACACTCTTAACTACGTGCACAGTCCTATAAAGGCTGTAATATGGCCTTTTGCAGTCTAATAAAGTCCTCACACGTAAATCACGTGGTTCCATCTGCCTGCGCAGGTTACCATTGGTCTAGTCCTTCCAGTCTCCATGTGCTACAACATCCCAAGTCGTTTTCATTAGCGCCATTGCTTTACAACACTCTTAACTACGTGCACAGTCCTATAAAGGCTGTAATATGACCTTTTGCAGTCTAATAAAAGCCTCACACATAAATCACGTGGTTTCACCTGTCTGCGCAGGTTACCATTGGCCTAGTCCTTACAGTCTCAATGCGCTACAACGTCCCAAGTCGTTTTTATTGGCGCCGTTGCTTTACAACACTCTTAACTACGTGCACAGTCCTATAAAGGCTGTAATATGGCCTTTTTCAGTCTAATAAAGGCCTCACACGTAAATCACGTGGTTTCACCTGTCGGCGTAGGTTACCATTGGCCTAGTCCTTACAGTCTCAATGCGCTACAACGTCCCAAGTCGTTTTCATTAGCGCCGTTGCCTTAAGACACTCTTAACTACGTGCACTGTCTTATAAATGCTGCAATATTTCCCTTTGCAGTCTAATAAAGGCCTCACACGTTAATCACGTGGTTTCACCGGTCTGTGCAGGTCAGCATTGACCTAGTCCTTCCAGTCTCAATGCGCTACAACGTCCCAAGTCGTTTTCATTACCGCCGTTGCCTTACAACACTCTTAACTACGTGCACAGTCCTATAAAGGCTGTAATTTGGTCTTTTGAAGTCTAATAAAGGACTCACACGTAAATCACGTGGTTCCATCTGCCTGTGCAGGTTACCATTGGACTAGTCGTTCCAGTCTCCATGCGCTACAACCTCCCAAGTCGTTTTCATTAGCGCTGTTGCTTTACAACACTCTTAACTACGTGCACAGTCCTGTAAAGGCTGTAATATGGCCTTTTGCAGTCCAATAAAGGCGTCACACGTAAATCAAATGGTTTCACCGGTCTGCGCAGGTTACCATTGGACTATTCCTTCCAGTCTAAATGCGCTACAACGTCTCAAGTTGTTTTCATTATCGCTGTTGCCTTACAACACTCTTAAATACGTGCACAGTCCTATAAAGGCTGTAATTTGGCCTTTTGCAGTCTAATAAAGGCCTCACACGTAAATCACGTGGTTTCATTTGCCTGTGCAGGTTTCCATTAGCCTAGTCCTTCCAGTCTCAATGTGCTAAAACGTCCCAAGTAGTTTTCATTAGCGAAGTTGCCTTAGAACACTCTTAACTTCGTCCACAGTCCTATAAAGGCTGTATTATAGCCTTTTGCAGTCTAATAAAGGCCTCACACGTAAATCACGTGGTTCCATTTGCCTGTGCAGGTTTCCATTGGCCTAGTCCTTCCAGTCTCAATGCGCTACAACGTCTCAAGTCGTTTTCATTAGTGCCGTTGCCTTAAGACACTCTTAACGACGTGCACAATCCTATAAAAGCTGTAATTTGGCCTTTTGCGGTCTAATAAAAGCCTCACACATAAATCACGTGGTTTCACCTGTCTGCGCAGGTTACTATTGGCCTAATCCTTCCAGTCTCAATGTGCTACAACGTCCCAAGTCGTTTTTTATTAGCGCCGTTGCCTTACAACACTCTTAACTACGTGCACAGTCCTATAAAGGCTGTAATATGGCCCTTTGCGGTCTAATAAAGGCCTCACACGTTAATCACGTGGTTTCACCGGTCTGCACAGGTCACCATTGACCTAGTCCTTCCAGTCTCAATGCGCTACAACGTCCCAAGTCGTTTTCATTAGCGCCGTTGCCTTACAACACTCTTAACTGCGTGCACAGTCATATAAAGGCTGTAATTTGGTCTTTTGCAGTCTAATAAAGGCCTCACACGTAAATCACGTGGTTCCATCTGCCTGTGCAGGTTACCATTGGACTAGTCGTTCCAGTCTCAATGCGCTACAACGTCCCAAGTCGTTTTCATTAGCGCTGTTGCCTTACAACACTCTTAACTACGTGCACAGTCCTATAAAGGCTGTAATTTGGCTTTTTGCAGTCTAATAAAGGCCTCACACGTAAATCACGTGGTTTCACCGGTCTGCGCAGGTTACCATTGGCCTAGTCCTTCCAGTCTCAATGCGCTACAACGTCCCAAGTCGTTTTCATTAGCGCGGTTGCCTTACAACACTCTTAACTACGTGCACAGTCCTATAAAGGCTGTAATTTGGCCTTTTGCAGTCTAGTAAAGGCTTCATACGTAAATCACGTGGTTTCACCTGTCTGTGTAGGTTACCATTGGCCTAGTCCTTACAGTCTCAATGCGCTACAACGTCCCAAGTCGTTTTCATTGGCGAAGTTGCCTTAGAACACTCTTAACTACGTGCACAGTCCTATAAAGGCTGTAATATGGCCCTTTGCAGTCTAATAAAGGCCTCACACGTTAATCACGTGGTTTCACCGGTCTGCGCAGGTCACCATTGACCTAGTCCTTCCAGTCTCAATGCGCTACAAAGTCCCAAGTCGTTTTCATTAGCGCCATTGCTTTACAACACTCTTAACTACGTGCACAGTCCTATAAAGGCTGTAATATGGTCTTTTGCAGTCTAATAAAAGCCTCACACGTAAATCACGTGGTTCCATCTGCCTGCGCAGGTTACCATTGGTCTAGTCCTTCCAGTCTCCATGTGCTACAACGTCCCAAGTCGTTTTCATTAGCGCCATTGCTTTACAACACTCTTAACTACGTGCACAGTCCTATAAAGGCTGTAATATGGCCTTTTGCAGTCTAATAAAAGCCTCACACGTAAATCACGTGGTTCCATCTGCCTGCGCAGGTTACCATTGGACTATTCCTTCCAGTCTCAATGCACTACAACGTCCCAAGTCGTTTTCATTGGCGAAGTTGCCTTAGAACACTCTTAACTACGTGCACAGTCCTATAAAGGCTGTAATATGGCCTTTTGCAGTCTAATAAAGGCCTCACACGTAAATCACGTGGTTTCACCTGTCTGCGCAGGTTACCATTGGCCTAGTCCTTACAGTCTCAATGCGCTACAACGTCCCAAGTCGTTTTCATTGGCGCAATTGCTTTACAACACTCTTAACTACGTGCACAGTCCTATAAAGGCTGTAATATGGCCTTTTGCAGTGTAATAAAGTCCTCACACGTAAATCACGTGGTTCCATCTGCCTGCGCAGGTTACCATTGGTCTAGTCCTTCCAGTCTCCATGTGCTACAACGTCCCAAGTCGTTTTCATTAGCGCCATTGCTTTACAACACTCTTAACTACGTGCACAGTCCTATAAAGGCTGTAATATGGTCTTTTGCAGTCTAATAAAAGCCTCACACGTAAATCACGTGGTTCCATCTGCCTGCGCAGGTTACCATTGGACTATTCCTTCCAGTCTCAATGCACTACAACGTCCCAAGTCGTTTTCATTGGCGAAGTTGCCTTAGAACACTCATAACTACGTGCACAGTCCTATAAAGGCTGTAATATGGCCTTTTGCAGTCTAATAAAGGCCTCACACGTAAATCACGTGGTTTCACCTGTCTGCGCAGGTTACCATTGGCCTAGTCCTTACAGTCTCAATGCACTACAACGTCCCAAGTCGTTTTCATTGGCGAAATTGCCTTACAACACTCTTAACTACGTGCACAGTCCTATAAAGGCTGTAATATGGCCTTTTGCAGTCTAATAAAGGCCTCACACGTAAATCACGTGGTTTCACCTGTCTGCGCAGGTTACCATTGGCCTAGTCCTTACAGTCTCAATGCGCTACAACGTCCCAAGTCGTTTTTATTGGCGCAATTGCTTTACAACACTCTTAACTACGTGCACAGTCCTATAAAGGCTGTAATATGGCCTTTTGCAGTCTAATAAAGTCCTCACACGTAAATCACGTGGTTCCAACTGCCTGCGCAGGTTACCATTGGTCTAGTCCTTCCAGTCTCCATGTGCTACAACGTCCCAAGTCGTTTTCATTAGCGCCATTGCTTTACAACACTCTTAACTACGTGCACAGTCCTATAAAGGCTGTAATATGGTCTTTTGCAGTCTAATAAAAGCCTCACACGTAAATCACGTGGTTCCATCTGCCTGCGCAGGTTATCATTGGATTATTCCTTCCAGTCTCAATGCACTACAACGTCCCAAGTCGTTTTCATTGGCGAAGTTGCCTTAGAACACTCATAACTACGTGCACAGTCCTATAAAGGCTGTAATATGGCCTTTTGCAGTCTAATAAAGGCCTCACACGTAAATCACGTGGTTTAACCTGTCTGTGCAGGTTACCATTGGCCTAGTCCTTACAGTCTCAATGCGCTACAACGTCCCAAGTCGTTTTCATTGGCGCCGTTGCTTTACAACACTCTTAACTACGTGCACAGTCCTATAAAGGCTGTAATATGGCCTTTTTCAGTCTAATAAAGGCCTCACACGTAAATCACGTGGTTTCACCTGTCGGCGTAGGTTACCATTGGCCTAGTCCTTACAGTCTCAATGCGCTACAACGTCCCAAGTAGTTTTCATTAGCGAAGTTGCCTTAGAACACTCTTAACTTCGTCCACAGTCCTATAAAGGCTGTATTATAGCCTTTTGCAGTCTAATAAAGGCCTCACACGTAAATCACGTGGTTCCATTTGCCTGTGCAGGTTTCCATTGGCCTAGTCCTTCCAGTCTCAATGCGCTGCAACGTCTCAAGTCGTTTTCATTAGTGCCGTTGCCTTAAGACACTCTTAACTACGTGCACAGTCCTAAAAAGGCTGTAATATGGCCTTTTGCAGTCTAATAAAGTCCTCACACGTAAATCACGTGGTTCCATCTGCCTGCGCAGGTTACCATTGGTCTAGTCCTTCCAGTCTCCATGTGCTACAACATCCCAAGTCGTTTTCATTAGCGCCATTGCTTTACAACACTCTTAACTACGTGCACAGTCCTATAAAGGCTGTAATATGACCTTTTGCAGTCTAATAAAAGCCTCACACATAAATCACGTGGTTTCACCTGTCTGTGCAGGTTACCATTGGCCTAGTCCTTACAGTCTCAATGCGCTACAACGTCCCAAGTCGTTTTCATTGGCGCCGTTGCTTTACAACACTCTTAACTACGTGCACAGTCCTATAAAGGCTGTAATATGGCCTTTTTCAGTCTAATAAAGGCCTCACACGTAAATCACGTGGTTTCACCTGTCGGCGTAGGTTACCATTGGCCTAGTCCTTACAGTCTCAATGCGCTACAACGTCCCAAGTCGTTTTCATTAGCGCCGTTGCCTTAAGACACTCTTAACTACGTGCACTGTCTTATAAATGCTGCAATATTTCCCTTTGCAGTCTAATAAAGGCCTCACACGTTAATCACGTGGTTTCACCGGTCTGTGCAGGTCACCATTGACCTAGTCCTTCCAGTCTCAATGCGCTACAACGTCCCAAGTCGTTTTCATTACCGCCGTTGCCTTACAACACTCTTAACTACGTGCACAGTCCTATAAAGGCTGTAATTTGGTCTTTTGAAGTCTAATAAAGGACTCACACGTAAATCACGTGGTTCCATCTGCCTGTGCAGGTTACCATTGGACTAGTCGTTCCAGTCTCCATGCGCTACAACCTCCCAAGTCGTTTTCATTAGCGCTGTTGCTTTACAACACTCTTAACTACGTGCACAGTCCTGTAAAGGCTGTAATATGGCCTTTTGCAGTCCAATAAAGGCGTCACACGTAAATCAAATGGTTTCACCGGTCTGCGCAGGTTACCATTGGACTATTCCTTCCAGTCTAAATGCGCTACAACGTCTCAAGTTGTTTTCATTATCGCTGTTGCCTTACAACACTCTTAAATACGTGCACAGTCCTATAAAGGCTGTAATTTGGCCTTTTGCAGTCTAATAAAGGCCTCACACATAAATCACGTGGTTTCATTTGCCTGTGCAGGTTTCCATTAGCCTAGTCCTTCCAGTCTCAATGTGCTACAACGTCCCAAGTAGTTTTCATTAGCGAAGTTGCCTTAGAACACTCTTAACTTCGTCCACAGTCCTATAAAGGCTGTATTATAGCCTTTTGCAGTCTAATAAAGGCCTCACACGTAAATCACGTGGTTCCATTTGCCTGTGCAGGTTTCCATTGGCCTAGTCCTTCCAGTCTCAATGCGCTACAACGTCTCAAGTCGTTTTCATTAGTGCCGTTGCCTTAAGACACTCTTAACTACGTGCACAGTCCTATAAAGGCTGTAATATGGCCTTTTTCAGTCTAATAAAGGCCTCACACGTAAATCACGTGGTTTCACCTGTCGGCGTAGGTTACCATTGGCCTAGTCCTTACAGTCTCAATGCGCTACAACGTCCCAAGTAGTTTTCATTAGCGAAGTTGCCTTAGAACACTCTTAACTTCGTCCACAGTCCTATAAAGGCTGTATTATAGCCTTTTGCAGTCTAATAAAGGCCTCACACGTAAATCACGTGGTTCCATTTGCCTGTGCAGGTTTCCATTGGCCTAGTCCTTCCAGTCTCAATGCGCTACAACGTCTCAAGTCGTTTTCATTAGTGCCGTTGCCTTAAGACACTCTTAACTACGTGCACAGTCCTAAAAACGCTGTAATATGGCCTTTTGCAGTCTAATAAAGTCCTCACACGTAAATCACGTGGTTCCATCTGCCTGCGCAGGTTACCATTGGTCTAGTCCTTCCAGTCTCCATGTGCTACAACATCCCAAGTCGTTTTCATTAGCGCCATTGCTTTACAACACTCTTAACTACGTGCACAGTCCTATAAAGGCTGTAATATGACCTTTTGCAGTCTAATAAAAGCCTCACACATAAATCACGTGGTTTCACCTGTCTGTGCAGGTTACCATTGGCCTAGTCCTTACAGTCTCAATGCGCTACAACGTCCCAAGTCGTTTTCATTGGCGCCGTTGCTTTACAACACTCTTAACTACGTGCACAGTCCTATAAAGGCTGTAATATGGCCTTTTTCAGTCTAATAAAGGCCTCACACGTAAATCACGTGGTTTCACCTGTCGGCGTAGGTTACCATTGGCCTAGTCCTTACAGTCTCAATGCGCTACAACGTCCCAAGTCGTTTTCATTAGCGCCGTTGCCTTAAGACACTCTTAACTACGTGCACTGTCTTATAAATGCTGCAATATTTCCCTTTGCAGTATAATAAAGGCCTCACACGTTAATCCCGTGGTTTCACCGGTCTGTGCAGGTCACCATTGACCTAGTCCTTCCAGTCTCAATGCGCTACAACGTCCCAAGTCGTTTTCATTACCGCCGTTGCCTTACAACACTCTTAACTACGTGCACAGTCCTATAAAGGCTGTAATTTGGTCTTTTGAAGTCTAATAAAGGACTCACACGTAAATCACGTGGTTCCATCTGCCTGTGCAGGTTACCATTGGACTAGTCGTTCCAGTCTCCATGCGCTACAACCTCCCAAGTCGTTTTCATTAGCGCTGTTGCTTTACAACACTCTTAACTACGTGCACAGTCCTGTAAAGGCTGTAATATGGCCTTTTGCAGTCCAATAAAGGCGTCACACGTAAATCAAATGGTTTCACCGGTCTGCGCAGGTTACCATTGGACTATTCCTTCCAGTCTAAATGCGCTACAACGTCTCAAGTTGTTTTCATTATCGCTGTTGCCTTACAACACTCTTAAATACGTGCACAGTCCTATAAAGGCTGTAATTTGGCCTTTTGCAGTCTAATAAAGGCCTCACACGTAAATCACGTGGTTTCATTTGCCTGTGCAGGTTTCCATTAGCCTAGTCCTTCCAGTCTCAATGTGCTACAACGTCCCAAGTAGTTTTCATTAGCGAAGTTGCCTTAGAACACTCTTAACTTCGTCCACAGTCCTATAAAGGCTGTATTATAGCCTTTTGCAGTCTAATAAAGGCCTCACACGTAAATCACGTGGTTCCATTTGCCTGTGCAGGTTTCCATTGGCCTAGTCCTTCCAGTCTCAATGCGCTACAACGTCTCAAGTCGTTTTCATTAGTAACGTTGCCTTAAGACACTCTTAACGACGTGCACAATCCTATAAAAGCTGTAATTTGGCCTTTTGCGGTCTAATAAAAGCCTCACACATAAATCACGTGGTTTCACCTGTCTGCGCAGGTTACTATTGGCCTAGTCCTTACAGTCTCAATGCGCTACAACGTCCCAAGTCGTTTTTATTGGCGCCGTTGCTTTACAACACTCTTAACTACGTGCACAGTCCTATAAAGGCTGTAATATGGCCTTTTGCAGTCTAATAAAGGCTTCACACGTAAATCACGTGGTTTCACATGCCTGCGCAGGTTACCATTGGCCTAATCCTTCCAGTCTCAATGTGCTACAACGTCCCAAGTCGTTTTCATTAGCGCCGTTGCCTTACAACACTCTTAACTACGTGCACAGTCCTATAAAGGCTGTAATATGGCCCTTTGCGGTCTAATAAAGGCCTCACACGTTAATCACGTGGTTTCACCGGTCTGCACAGGTCACCATTGATCTAGTCCTTCCAGTCTCAATGCGCTACAACGTCCCAAGTCGTTTTCATTAGCGCCGTTGCCTTACAACACTCTTAACTGCGTGCACAGTCATATAAAGGCTGTAATTTGGTCTTTTGCAGTCTAATAAAGGCCTCACACGTAAATCACGTGGTTCCATCTGCCTGTGCAGGTTACCATTGGACTAGTCGTTCCAGTCTCAATGCGCTACAACGTCCCAAGTCGTTTTCATTAGCGCTGTTGCCTTACAACACTCTTAACTACGTGCACAGTCCTATAAAGGCTGTAATTTGGCCTTTTGCAGTCTAATAAAGGCCTCACACGTAAATCACGTGGTTTCATTTGCCTGTGAAGGTTTCCATTAGCCTAGTCCTTCCAGTCTCAATGTGCTACAACGTCTCAAGTCGTTTTCATAAGCGCCGTTGCCTTAAGACACTCTTAACTACGTGCACAGTCCTATAAAGGCTGTAATTTGGCCTTTTGCCGTCTAGTAAATGCTTCATACGTAAATCACGTGGTTTCACCTGCCTCCGCAGGTTACCATTGGACTAGTCGTTCCAGTCTCAACGCGCTACAACGTCCCAAGTCGTTTTCATTAGCGCTGTTGCCTTACAACACTCTTAACTACGTGCACAGTCCTATAAAGGCTGTAATTTGGCCTTTTGCAGTCTAATAAAGGCTTCACACGTAAATCACGTGGTTTCACATGCCTGCGCAGGTTACCATTGGCCTAATCCTTCCAGTCTCAATGTGCTACAACGTCCCAAGTCGTTTTCATTAGCGCCGTTGCCTTACAACACTCTTAACTACGTGCACAGTCCTATAAAGGCTGTAATATGGCCCTTTGCGGTCTAATAAAGGCCTCACACGTTAATCAAGTGGTTTCACCGGTCTGCACAGGTCACCATTGACCTAGTCCTTCCAGTCTCAATGCGCCACAACGTCCCAAGTCGTTTTCATTAGCGCCGTTGCCTTACAACACTCTTAACTGCGTGCACAGTCATATAAAGGCTGTAATTTGGTCTTTTGCAGTCTAATAAAGGCCTCACACGTAAATCACGTGGTTCCATCTGCCTGTGCAGGTTACCATTGGACTAGTCGTTCCAGTCTCAATGCGCTACAACGTCCCAAGTCGTTTTCATTAGCGCTGTTGCCTTACAACACTCTTAACTACGTGCACAGTCCTATAAAGGCTGTAATTTGGCCTTTTGCAGTCTAATAAAGGCCTCACACGTAAATCACGTGGTTTCATTTGCCTCCGCAGGTTACCATTGGACTAGTCGTTCCAGTCTCAATGTGCTACAACGTCCCAAGTCGTTTTCATTAGCGCTGTTGCCTTAAGACACTCTTAACTACGTGCACAGTCCTATAAAGGCTGTAATTTGGCCTTTTGCAGTCTAATAAAGGCTTCACACGTAAATCACGTGGTTCCATCTGCCTGTGCAGGTTACCATTGGACTAGTCGTTCCAGTCTCAATGCGCTACAACGTCCCAAGTCGTTTTCATTAGCGCTGTTGCCTTACAACACTCGTAACTACGTGCACAGTCCTTAAAGGCTGTAATTTGGCCTTTTGCAGTCTAATAGAGGCCTCACACGTAAATCACGTGGTTCCATCTGCCTGTGCAGGTTACCATTGGACTAGTCGTTCCAGTCTCAATGCGCCACATCCTCCCAAGTCGTTTTCATTAGCGCTGTTGCTGTACAACACTCTTAACTACGTGCACAGTCCTATAAAGGCTGTAATTTGGCCTTTTGCAGTCTAGTAAAGGCTTCATACGTAAATCACGTGGTTTCACCTGTCTGCGTAAGTTACCATTGGCCTAGTCCTTACAGTCTCAATGCGCTACAACGACCCAAGTCGTTTTCATTGGCGAAGTTGCCTTAGAACACTCTTAACTACGTGCACAGTCCTATAAAGGCTGTAATATGGCCTTTTGCAGTCTAATAAAGGCTTCACACGTAAGTCACGTGGTTTCACATGCCTGCGCAGGTTACCATTGGCCTAATCCTTCCAGTCTCAATGTGCTACAACGTCTCAAGTCGTTTTCATTAGCGCCGTTGCCTTAAGACACTCTTAACTACGTGCACAGTCATATAAAGGCTGTAATATGGCCCTTTGCAGTCTAAGAAAGGTCTCACACGTTAATCACGTGGTTTCACAGGTCTGCGCAGGTCACCATTGGCCTAGTCCTTCCAGTCTAAATGCGTTACAACGTCCCAAATCTTTTTCATTAGCGCCGTTGCATTAGAACACTCTTAACTACGTGCACAGTCCTATTAAGGCTGTAATGTGGCATTTTGCAGTCTAATGAAGGCTTCACACGTAAATCACGTGGCTTCTGTCTGTGCATGTTACCATTGACCTAGTCCTTCCAGTCTCAATGCCCTACAACGTCCCAAGTCGTTTTCATTGGCGAAGTTGCCTTAGAACACTCTTAACTACGTGCACAGTCCTATAAAGGCTGCAATATTGCCTTTTGCAGTCTAATAAAGGCCTCACACGTAAATCACGTGGTTCCATTTGCCTGTGCAGGTTTCTATTGGGCTATTCCTTCCAGTCTCAATGCGCTACAAATTCCCAAGTCGTTTTCATTAGCGCCGTTGCCTTACAACACTCTTAATTACGTGCACAGTCCTATAAAGGCTGTATTATGGCCTTTTGCAGTCTAATATAGGCTTCACACGTAAATCACGTTGTTCCATTTGCCTGTGCAGGTTTCCATTGGTCTAGTCCTTCCAGTCTCAATGTGCTACAACGTCTCAAGTCGTTTTCATTAGCGCCGTTGCCTTAAGACACTCTTAACTACGTGCACAGTCCTATAAAGGCTGTAGTAATGCCCTTTGCAGTCTAATAAAGGCCTCACACGTAAATCACGTGGTTTCACCGGTCTGCGCAGGTCACCATTGGCCTAGTCCTTCCAGTCTCAATGCGCTACAACGTCCCAAGTCGTTTTCATTAGCGCCGTTGCCTTACAACACTCTTAACTACGTGCACAGTCCTTCCAGTCTCAATGCGCTACAAATTCCCAAGTCGTTTTCATTAGCGCCGTTGCCTTACAACACTCTTAATTACGTGCACAGTCCTATAAAGGCTGTATTATGGCCTTTTGCAGTCTAATAAAGGCTTCACACGTAAATCACGTGGTTTCACCTGTCTGCGCAGGTCACCATTGGCCTAGTCCTTCCAGTCTTAATGCGCTACAACGTCCCAAGTCGTTTTCATTAGCGCCGTTGCCTTACAACACTCTTAACTACGTGCACAGTCCTATAAAGGCTGTAATTTGGCCTTTTGCAGTCTAGTAAAGGCTTCATACGTAAATCACGTGGTTTCACCTGTCTGCGTAGGTTACCATTGGCCTAGTCCTTACAGTCTCAATGCGCTCCAACGTCCCAAGTCGTTTTCATTGGCAAAGTTGCCTTAGAACACTCTTAACTACGTGCACAGTCCTATAAAGGCTGTAACTTGGTCTTTTGCAGTCTAATAAAGGCCTCACACGTAAATCACGTGGTTCCATCTGCCTGTGCAGGTTACCATTGGCCTAATCCTTCCAGTCTCAATGTGCTACAACGTCTCAAGTCGTTTTCATTAGCGCCGTTGCCTTAAGACACTCTTAACTACGTGCACAGTCATATAAAGGCTGTAATATGGCCCTTTGCAGTCTAATAAAGGTCTCACACGTTAATCACGTGGTTTCACAGGTCTGCGCAGGTCACCATTGACCTAGTCCTTCCAGTCTCAATGCGCTACAACGTCCCAAGTTGTTTTCATTATCGCTATTACCTTACAACACTCTTAACTACGTGCACAGTCCTATAAAGGCTGTAATATGGCCTTTTGCAGTCTAAGAAAAGCCTCACACGTAAATCACGTGGTTTCACCTGTCTGCGCAGGTTACCATTGGCCTAGTCCTTCCAGTCTAAATGCGTTACAACGTCCCAAATCTTTTTCATTAGCGCCGTTGCATTAGAACACTCTTAACTACGTGCACAGTCCTATTAAGGCTGTAATGTGGCATTTTGCAGTCTAATGAAGGCTTCACACGTAAATCACGTGGCTTCTGTCTGCGCATGTTACCATTGACCTAGTCCTTCCAGTCTCAATGCGCTACAACGTCCCAAGTCGTTTTCATTGGCGAAGTTGCCTTAGAACACTCTTAACTACGTGCACAGTCCTATAAAGGCTGCAATATTGCCTTTTGCAGTCTAATAAAGGCCTCACACGTAAATCACGTGGTTCCATTTGCCTGTGCAGGTTTCTATTGGGCTATTCCTTCCAGTCTCAATGCGCTACAAATTCCCAAGTCGTTTTCATTAGCGCCGTTGCCTTACAACACTCTTAATTACGTGCACAGTCCTATAAAGGCTGTAATATGGCCTTTTGCAGTCTAATATAGGCCTCACACGTAAATCACGTTGTTCCATTTGCCTGTGCAGGTTTCCATTGGCCTAGTCCTTCCAGTCTCAATGTGCTACAACGTCTCAAGTCGTTTTCATTAGCGCCGTTGCCTTAAGACACTCTTAACTACGTGCACAGTCCTATAAAGGCTGTAGTAATGCCCTTTGCAGTCTAATAAAGGCCTCACACGTAAATCACGTGGTTTCACCGGTCTGCGCAGGTCACCATTGGCCTAGTCCTTCCAGTCTCAATGCGCTACAACGTCCCAAGTCGTTTTCATTAGCGCCGTTGCCTTACAACACTCTTAACTACGTGCACAGTCCTATAAAGGCTGTAATATGGCCTTTTGCAGTCTAAGAAAAGCCTCACACGTAAATCACGTGGTTTCACCTGTCTGCGCAGGTTACCATTGGCCTAGTCCTTCCAGTCTAAATGCGTTACAACGTCCCAAATATTTTTCATTAGCGCCGTTGCATTAGAACACTCTTAACTACGTGCACAGTCCTATTAAGGCTGTAATGTGGCATTTTGCAGTCTAATAAAGGCCTCACACGTAAATCACGTGGCTTCTGTCTGTGCATGTTACCATTGACCTAGTCCTTCCAGTCTCAATGCGCTACAACGTCCCAAGTCGTTTTCATTGGCAAAGTTGCCTTAGAACACTCTTAACTACGTGCACAGTCCTATAAAGGCTGCAATATTGCCTTTTGCAGTCTAATAAAGGCCTCACACGTAAATCACGTGGTTTCCTTTGCTTGTGCAGGTTTCTATTGGGCTATTCCTTCCAGTCTCAATGCGCTACAAATTCCCAAGTCGTTTTCATTAGCGCCGTTGCCTTACAACACTCTTAATTACGTGCACAGTCCTATAAAGGCTGTATTATGGCCTTTTGCAGTCTAATAAAGGCCTCACACGTAAATCACGTTGTTCCATTTGCCTGTGCAGGTTTCCATTGGCCTAGTCCTTCCAGTCTCAATGTGCTACAACGTCTCAAGTCGTTTTCATTAGCGCCGTTGCCTTAAGACACTCTTAACTACGTGCACAGTCCTATAAAGGCTGTAGTATTGCCCTTTGCAGTCTAATAAAGGCCTCACACGTAAATCACGTGGTTTCACCGGTCTGCGCAGGTTACCATTGGCCTAGTCCTTCCAGTCTCAATGCGCTACAACGTCCCAAGTCGTTTTCATTAGCGCCGTTGCCTTACAACACTCTTAACTACGTGCACAGTCCTATTAAGGCTGTAATTTGGCCTTTTGCAGTCTAGTAAAGGCTTCATACGTAAATCACGTGGTTTCACCTGTCTGTGTAGGTTACCATTGGCCTAGTCCTTACAGTCTCAATGCGCTACAACGTCCCAAGTCGTTTTCATTGGCGAAGTTGCCTTAGAACACTCTTAACTACGTGCACAGTCCTATAAAGGCTGTAATATGGCCCTTTGCAGTCTAATAAAGGCCTCACACGTTAATCACGTGGTTTCACCGGTCTGCGCAGGTCACCATTGACCTAGTCCTTCCAGTCTCAATGCGCTACAAAGTCCCAAGTCGTTTTCATTAGCGCCGTTGCCTTACAACACTCTTAACTACGTGCACAGTCCTATAAAGGCTGTAACTTGGTCTTTTGCAGTCTAATAAAGGCCTCACACGTAAATCACGAGGTTCCATCTGCCTGTGCAGGTTACCATTAGATTAGTCGTTCCAGTCTCAATGCGCCACATCCTCCCAAGTCGTTTTCATTAGCGCTGTTGCTTTACAACACTCTTAACTACGTGCACAGTCCTATAAAGGCTGTAATTTGGCCTTTTGCAGTCTAGTAAAGGCTTCATACGTAAATCACGTGGTTTCACCTGTCTGCGTAGGTTACCATTGGCCTAGTCCTTACAGTCTCAATGCGCTACAACGTCCCAAGTCGTTTTCATTGGCGAAGTTGCCTTAGAACACTCTTAACTACGTGCACAGTCCTATAAAGGCTGTAATATGGCCCTTAGCAGTCTAATAAAGGCCTCACACGTTAATCACGTGGTTTCACCGGTCTGTGCAGGTCACCATTGACCTAGTCCTTCCAGTCTCAATGCGCTACAACGTCCCAAGTCGTTTTCATTGGCGAAGTTGCCTTAGAACACTCTTAACTACGTGCACAGTCCTATAAAGGCTGCAATATTGCCTTTTGCAGTCTAATAAAGGCCTCACACGTAAATCACGTGGTTACCTTTGCCTGTGCAGGTTTCTATTGGGCTATTCCTTCCAGTCTCAATGCGCTACAAATTCCCAAGTCGTTTTCATTAGCGCCGTTGCCTTACAACACTCTTAATTACGTGCACAGTCCTATAAAGGCTGTATTATGGCCTTTTGCAGTCTAATAAAGGCCTCACACGTAAATCACGTTGTTCCATTTGCCTGTGCAGGTTTCCATTGGCCTAGTCCTTCCAGTCTCAATGTGCTACAACGTCTCAAGTCGTTTTCATTAGTGCCGTTGCCTTAAGACACTCTTAACTACGTGCACAGTCCTATAAAGGCTGTAGTATTGCCCTTTGCAGTCTAATAAAAGCCTCACACGTAAATCACGTGGTTTCACCGGTCTGCGCAGGTTACCATTGGCCTAGTCCTTCCAGTCTCAATGCGCTACAACGTCCCAAGTCGTTTTCATTAGCGCCGTTGCCTTACAACACTCTTAACTACGTGCACAGTCCTATAAAGGCTGTAATTTGGCCTTTTGCAGTCTAGTAAAGGCTTCATACGTAAATCACGTGGTTTCACCTGTCTGTGTAGGTTACCATTGGCCTAGTCCTTACAGTCTCAATGCGCTACAACGTCCCAAGTCGTTTTCATTGGCGAAGTTGCCTTAGAACACTCTTAACTACGTGCACAGTCCTATAAAGGCTGTAATATGGCCCTTTGCAGTCTAATAAAGGCCTCACACGTTAATCACGTGGTTTCACCGGTCTGCGCAGGTCACCATTGACCTAGTCCTTCCAGTCTCAATGCGCTACAACGTCCCAAGTCGTTTTCATTGGCGAAGTTGCCTTAGAACACTCTTAACTACGTGCACAGTCCTATAAAGGCTGTAATATGGCCCTTAGCAGTCTAATAAAGACCTCACACGTTAATCACGTGGTTTCACCGGTCTGTGCAGGTCACCATTGACCTAGTCCTTCCAGTCTCAATGCGCTACAACGTCCCAAGTCGTTTTCATTGGCGAAGTTGCCTTAGAACACTCTTAACTACGTGCACAGTCCTATAAAGGCTGCAATATTGCCTTTTGCAGTCTAACAAAGGCCTCACACGTAAATCACGTGGTTCCCTTTGCCTGTGCAGGTTTCTATTGGGCTATTCCTTCCAGTCTCAATGCGCTACAAATTCCCAAGTCGTTTTCATTAGCGCCGTTGCCTTACAACACTCTTAATTACGTGCACAGTCCTATAAAGGCTGTATTATGGCCTTTTGCAGTCTAATAAAGGCCTCACACGTAAATCACGTTGTTCCATTTGCCTGTGCAGGTTTCCATTGGCCTAGTCCTTCCAGTCTCAATGTGCTACAACGTCTCAAGTCGTTTTCATTAGCGCCGTTGCCTTAAGACACTCTTAACTACGTGCACAGTCCTATAAAGGCTGTAGTATTGCCCTTTGCAGTCTAATAAAGGCCTCACACGTAAATCACGTGGTTTCACCGGTCTGCGCAGGTCACCATTGGCCTAGTCCTTCCAGTCTCAATGCGCTACAACGTCCCAAGTCGTTTTCATTAGCGCCGTTGCCTTACAACACTCTTAACTAGGTGCACAGTCCTATAAAGGCTGTAATTTGGCCATTTGCAGTCTAGTAAAGGCCTCACACGTAAATCACGTGGTTTCACCTGTCTGTGTAGGTTACCATTGGCCTAGTCCTTACAGTCTCAATGCGCTACAACGTCCCAAGTCGTTTTCATTAGCGCCGTTGCCTTAGAACACTCTTAACTACGTGCACAGTCCTATAAAGGCTGTAACTTGGTCTTTTGCAGTCTAATAAAGGCCTCACACGTAAATCACGTGGTTCCATCTGCCTGTGCAGGTTACCATTGGACTAGTCGTTCCAGTCTCAATGCGCTACAACGTCCCAAGTCGTTTTCATTAGCGCTGTTGCCTTACAACACTCTTAACTACGTGCACAGTCCTATAAAGGCTGTAATTTGGCCTTTTGCAGTCTAATAGAGGCCTCACACGTAAATCACGTGGTTCCATCTGCCTGTGCAGGTTACCATTAGATTAGTCGTTCCAGTCTCAATGCGCCACATCCTCCCAAGTCGTTTTCATTAGCGCTGTTGCTTTACAACACTCTTAACTACGTGCACAGTCCTATAAAGGCTGTAATTTGGCCTTTTGCAGTCTAGTAAAGGCTTCATACGTAAATCACGTGGTTTCACCTGTCTGCGTAGGTTACCATTGGCCTAGTCCTTACAGTCTCAATGCGCTGCAACGTCCCAAGTCGTTTTCATTGGCGAAGTTGCCTTAGAACACTCTTAACTACGTGCACAGTCCTATAAAATCTGTAATATGGCACTTTGCAGTCTAAAAAAGGCCTCACACGTTAATCACGTGGTTTCACCGGTCTGCGCAGGTCACCATTGACCTAGTCCTTCCAGTCTCAATGCGCTACAACGTCCCAAGTCGTTTTCATTAGCGCCGTTGCCTTACAACACTCTTAACTACGTGCACAGTCCTATAAAGGCTGTAACTTGGTCTTTTGCAGTCTAATAAAGGCCTCACACGTAAATCACGTGGTTCCATCTGCCTGTGCAGGTTACCATTGGACTAGTCGTTCCAGTCTCAATGCGCTACAACGTCCCAAGTCGTTTTCATTAGCGCCGTTGCCTTACAACACTCCTAACTACGTGCACAGTCTTATAAATGCTGCACTATGGCCTTTTGCAGTCTAATAAAGGCCTCACACGTAAATCACGTGGTTCCATTTGCCTGTGCAGGTTTCCATTGGGCTATTCCTTCCAGTGTCAATGCGCTACAACGTCCCAAGTTGTTTTCATTATCGCTATTACCTTACAACACTCTTAACTGCGTGCACAGTCCTATAAAGGCTGTAATATGGCCTTTTGCAGTCTAAGAAAAGCCTCACACGTAAATCACGTGGTTTCACCTGTCTGCGCAGGTTACCATTGGCCTATTCCTTCCAGTCTAAATGCGTTACAACGTCCCAAATCTTTTTCATTAGCGCCGTTGCATTAGAACACTCTTAACTACGTGCACAGTCCTATTAAGGCTGTAATGTGACATTTTGCAGTCTAATAAAGGCTTCACACGTAAATCACGTGGCTTCTGTCTGTGCATGTTACCATTGACCTAGTCCTTCCAGTCTCAATGCGCTACAACGTCCCAAGTCGTTTTCATTGGCGAAGTTGCCTTAGAACACTCTTAACTACGTGCACAGTCCTATAAAGGCTGCAATATTGCCTTTTGCAGTCTAATAAAGGCCTCACACGTAAATCACGTGGTTCCATTTGCCTGTGCAGGTTTCTATTGGGCTATTCTTTCCAGTCTCAATGCGCTACAAATTCCCAAGTCGTTTTCATTAGCGCCGTTGCCTTACAACACTCTTAATTACGTGCACAGTCCTATAAAGGCTGTAATTTGGCCTTTTGCAGTTTAATAGAGGCCTCACACGTAAATCACGTGGTTCCATCTGCCTGTGCAGGTTACCATTAGATTAGTCGTTCCAGTCTCAATGCGCCACATCCTCCCAAGTCGTTTTCATTAGCGCTGTTGCTTTACAACACTCTTAACTACGTGCACAGTCCTATAAAGGCTGTAATTTGGCCTTTTGCAGTCTAGTAAAGGCTTCATACGTAAATCACGTGGTTTCACCTGTCTGCGTAGGTTACCATTGGGCTAGTCCTTACAGTCTCAATGCGCTACAACGTCCCAAGTCGTTTTCATTGGCGAAGTTGCCTTAGAACACTCTTAACTACGTGCACAGTCCTATAAAGGCTGTAATATGGCCCTTAGCAGTCTAATAAAGGCCTCACACGTTAATCACGTGGTTTCACCGGTCTGCGCAGGTCACCATTGACCTAGTCCTTCCAGTCTCAATGCGCTACAACGTCCCAAGTCGTTTTCATTGGCGAAGTTGCCTTAGAACACTCTTAACTACGTGCACAGTCCTATAAAGGCTGCAATATTGCCTTTTGCAGTCTAATAAAGGCCTCACACGTAAATCACGTGGTTCCCTTTGCCTGTGCAGGTTTCTATTGGGCTATTCCTTCCCGTCTCAATGCGCTACAAATTCCCAAGTCGTTTTCATTAGCGCCGTTGCCTTACAACACTCTTAATAACGTGCACAGTCTTATAAAGGCTGTATTATGGCCTTTTGCAGTCTAATAAAGGCCTCACACGTAAGTCACGTGGTTTCACCGGTCTGCGCAGGTCACCATTGGCCTAGTCCTTCCAGTCTCAATGCGCTACAACGTCCCAAGTCGTTTTCATTAGCGCGGTTGCCTTACAACACTCTTAACTACGTGCACAGTCCTATAAAGGCTGTAATTTGGCCTTTTGCAGTCTAGTAAAGGCTTCATACGTAAATCACGTGGTTTCACCTGTCTGTGTAGGTTACCATTGGCCTAGTCCTTACAGTCTTAATGCGCTACAACGTCCCAAGTCGTTTTCATTGGCGAAGTTGCCTTAGAACACTCTTAACTACGTGCACAGTCCTATAAAGGCTGTAATATGGCCCTTTGCAGTCTAATAAAGGCCTCACACGTTAATCACGTGGTTTCACCGGTCTGCGCAGGTCACCATTGACCTAGTCCTTTCAGTCTCAATGCGCTACAAAGTCCCAAGTCGTTTTCATTAGCGCCGTTGCCTTACAACAGTCTTAACTACGTGCACAGTCCTATAAAGGCTGTAACTTGGTCTTTTGCAGTCTAATAAAGGCCTCACACGTAAATCACGTGGTTCCATCTGCCTGTGCAGGTTACCATTGGACTAGTCGTTCCAGTCTCAATGCGCTACAACGTCCCAAGTCGTTTTCATTAGCGCTGTTGCCTTACAACACTCTTAACTACGTGCACAGTCCTATAAAGGCTGTAATTTGGCCTTTTGCAGTCTAATAGAGGCCTCACACGTAAATCACGTGGTTCCATCTGCCTGTGCAGGTTACCATTAGATTAGTCGTTCCAGTCTCAATGCGCCACATCCTCCCAAGTCGTTTTCATTAGCGCTGTTGCTTCACAACACTCTTAACTACGTGCACAGTCCTATAAAGGCTGTAATTTGGCCTTTTGCAGTCTAGTAAAGGCTTCATACGTAAATCACGTGGTTTCACCTGTCTGCGTAGGTTACCATTGGCCTAGTCCTTACAGTCTCAATGCGCTGCAACGTCCCAAGTCGTTTTCATTGGCGAAGTTGCCTTAGAACACTCTTAACTACGTGCACAGTCCTATAAAGGCTGTAATATGGCCCTTTGCAGTCTAATAAAGGTCTCACACGTTAATAACGTGGTTTCACCGGTCTGTGCAGGTCACCATTGACCTAGTCCTTCCAGTCTCAATGCGCTACAACGTCCCAAGTCGTTTTCATTAGCGCTGTTGCCTTACAACACTCTTAACTACGTGCACAGTCCTATAAACGCTGTAATTTGGCCTTTTGCAGTCTAATAAAGGCCTCACACTTTTATGACGTGGTTTCACCGGTCTGCGCAGGTTACCATTGGACTATTCCTTCCAGTCTAAATGCGCTATAACGTCTCAAGTCGTTTTCATTATCGCTGTTGCCTTACAACACTCTTAACTACCTGCACAGTCCTATAAAGGCTGTAATATGGCCTTTTGCAGTCTAATAAAGGCCTCACACGTAAATCACGTGGTTTCACCTGTCTGCGTAGGTTACCATTGGCCTAGTCCTTACAGTCTCAATGCGCTACAACGTCCCAAGTCGTTTTCATTGGCGCCGTTGCTTTACAACACCCTTAACTACGTGCACAGTCCAATAAAGGCTGTAATTTGGCCTTTTGCAGTCTAATAAAGGCCTCACACGTTAATCACGTGATTTCACAGATCTGCGCAGGTCACCATTGACCTAGTCCTTCCAGTCTCAATGCGCTACAACGTCCCAAGTCGTTTTCATTAGCGCGGTTGCCTTACAACACTCTTAACTACGTGCACAGTCCTATAAAGGCTGTAATTTGGCCTTTTGCAGTCTAGTAAAGGCTTCATACGTAAATCACGTGGTTTCACATGTCTGTGTAGGTTACCATTGGCCTAGTCCTTACAGTCTCAATGCGCTACAACGTCCCAAGTCGTTTTCATTGGCGAAGTTGCCTTAGAACACTCTTAACTACGTGCACAGTCCTATAAAGGCTGTAATATGGCCCTTTGCAGTCTAATAAAGGCCTCACACGTTAATCACGTGGTTTCACCGGTCTGCGCAGGTCACCATTGACCTAGTCCTTCCAGTCTCAATGCGCTACAAAGTCCCAAGTCGTTTTCATTAGCGCCGTTGCCTTACAACACTCTTAACTACGTGCACAGTCCTATAAAGGCTGTAACTTGGTCTTTTGCAGTCTAATAAAGGCCTCACACGTAAATCACGTGGTTCCATCTGCCTGTGCAGGTTACCATTGGACTAGTCGTTCCAGTCTCAATGCGCTACAACGTCCCAAGTCGTTTTCATTAGCGCTGTTGCCTTACAACACTCTTAACTACGTGCACAGTCCTATAAAGGCTGTAATTTGGCCTTTTGCAGTCTAATAGAGGCCTCACACGTAAATCACGTGGTTCCATCTGCCTGTGCAGGTTACCATTAGATTAGTCGTTCCAGTCTCAATGCGCCACATCCTCCCAAGTCGTTTTCATTAGCGCTGTTGCTTTACAACACTCTTAACTACGTGCACAGTCCTATAAAGGCTGTAATTTGGCCTTTTGCAGTCTAGTAAAGGCTTCATACGTAAATCACGTGGTTTCACCTGTCTGCGTAGGTTACCATTGGCCTAGTCCTTACAGTCTCAATGCGCTGCAACGTCCCAAGTCGTTTTCATTGGCGAAGTTGCCTTAGAACACTCTTAACTTCGTGCACAGTCCTATAAAGGCTGTAATATGGCCCTTTGCAGTCTAATAAAGGCCTCACACGTTAATAACGTGGTTTCACCGGTCTGTGCAGGTCACCATTGACCTAGTCCTTCCAGTCTCAATGCGCTACAACGTCCCAAGTCGTTTTCATTAGCGCTGTTGCCTTACAACGCTCTTAACTACGTGCACAGTCCTATAAACGCTGTAATTTGGCCTTTTGCAGTCTAATAAAGGCCTCACACTTTTATGACGTGGTTTCACCGGTCTGCGCAGGTTACCATTGGACTATTCCTTCCAGTCTAAATGCGCTATAACGTCTCAAGTCGTTTTCATTATCGCTGTTGCCTTACAACACTCTTAACTACCTGCACAGTCCTATAAAGGCTGTAATATGGCCTTTTGCAGTCTAATAAAGGCCTCACACGTAAATCACGTGGTTTCACCTGTCTGCGTAGGTTACCATTGGCCTAGTCCTTACAGTCTCAATGCGCTACAACGTCCCAAGTCGTTTTCATTGGCGCCGTTGCTTTGCAACACTCTTAACTACGTGCACAGTCCTATAAAGGCTGTAATTTGGCCTTTTGCAGTCTAATAAAGGCCTCACACGTTAATCACGTGGTTTCACAGATCTGCGCAGGTCACCATTGACCTAGTCCTTCCAGTCTCAATGCGCTACAACGTCCCAAGTCGTTTTCATTAGCGTTGTTGCCTTACAACACTCTTAACTACTTGCACAGTCCTATAAAGGCTGTAATTTGGCCTTTTACAGTCTAATAAAGGCCTCACACGTTAATCACGTGGTTTCATCTGCCTGTGCAGGTTACCATTGGACTAGTCGTTCCAGTCTCAATGCGCTACAACGTCCCAAGTCGTTTTCATTAGCGCTGTTGCCTTACAACACTCTTAACTACGTGCACAGTCCTATAAAGGCTGTAATTTGGCCTTTTGCAGTCTAATAGAGGCCTCACACGTAAATCACGTGGTTCCATCTGCCTGTGCAGGTTACCATTAGATTAGTCGTTCCAGTCTCAATGCGCCACATCCTCCCAAGTCGTTTTCATTAGCGCTGTTGCTTTACAACACTCTTAACTACGTGCACAGTCCTATAAAGGCTGTAGTTTGGCCTTTTGCAGTCTAGTAAAGGCTTCATACGTAAATCACGTGGTTTCACCTGTCTGCGTAGGTTACCATTGGCCTAGTCCTTACAGTCTCAATGCGCTGCAACGTCCCAAGTCGTTTTCATTGGCGAAGTTGCCTTAGAACACTCTTAACTACGTGCACAGTCCTATAAAGGCTAGCGCCGTTGCCTTACAACACTCTTAACTACGTGCACAGTCCTATGGCGGCAATTTGGCCTTTTGCAGTCTAATAAAGGCCTCACACGTAAATCACGTGGTTCCATCTGCCTGTGCAGGTTACCATTGGACTAGTCGTTCCAGTCTCAATGCGCTATAACCTCCCAAGTTGTTTTCATTAGCGCTGTTGCTTTACAACACTCTTAACTACGTGCACAGTCCTATAAAGGCTGTAATATGGCCTTTTGCAGTCTAATAAAGGCCTCACACGTAAATCACATGGTTTCACCGGTCTGCGCAGGTTACCATTGGACTATTCCTTCCAGTCTAAATGCGCTACAATGACTCAAGTCGTTTTCATTATCGCTGTTGCCTTACAACACTCTTAAATACGTGCACCGTCCTATAAAGGCTGTACTACGGCCTTTTGCAGTCTAAAAATGGCTTCATACGTAAATCACGTGGTTTCACCTGCCTGCGCAGGTTACCATTAGACTATTCCTTTCAGTCTCAATGCACTACAACGTTCCAAGTGGTTTCCTTAGCGCCGTGGCCTTAGAACGCTCTTAACTACTTGCACAGTCCTATAAAGGCTGTAATATGGCCTTTTGCAGTCTAATAAAGGCCTCACACGTAAATCACGTGGTTTCACCTGTCTGCGTAGATTACCATTGCCCTAGTCCTTACAGTCTCAATGCGCTACAACGTCCCAAGTCGTTTTCATTGGCGAAGTTGCCTTAGAACACTCTTAACGTGCACAGTCCTATAAAGGCTGTAATATGGCCTTTTGCAGTCTAATAAAGGCCTCACACGTAAATCACGTGGTTCCATTTGCCTGTGCAGGTTTCTATTGGGCTATTCCTTCTAGTCTCAATGCGCTACAAATTCCCAAGTCGTTTTCATTATCGCTGTTGCCTTACAACACTCCTAAATACGTGCACAGTCCTATAAAGGCTGTAATATTGCCCTTTGCAGTCTAATAAAGGCCTCACACGTTAATCACGTGGTTTCACCGGTCTGCGCAGGTCACCATTGGCCTAGTCCTTCCAGTCTCAATGCGCTACAACGTCCCAAGTCGTTTTCATTAGCGCTGCCTGCGCAGGTTACCATTAGACTATTCCTTTCAGTCTCAATGCACTACAACGTTCCAAGTGGTTTTCCTTAGCGCCGTGGCCTTAGAACACTCTTAACTACTTGCACAGTCCTATAAAGGCAGTAATATGGCCTTTTGCAGTCTAATAAAGGCCTCACACGTAAATTACGTGGTTTCACCTGTCTGCGTAGGTTACCATTGCCCTAGTCCTTACAGTCTCAATGCGCTACAACGTCCCGAATCGTTTTCATTGGCGAAGTTGCCTTAGAACACTCTTAACGTGCACAGTCCTATAAAAGCTGTAATATGGCCTTTTGCAGTCTAATAAAGGCCTCACACGTAAATCACGTAGTTCCATTTGTCTGTGCAGGTTACCATTGAGCTATTCCTTCCAGTCTCAATGCGCTACAACGTCCCAAGTTGTTTTCATTAGTGCCGTTGCTTTCCAACACTCTTAACTACGTGCACAGTCCTATAAACGCTGTAATATGGCCTTTTGCAGTCTAATAAAGGCCTCACACGTAAATCACGTGGTTCCATTTGTCTGTGCAGGTTACCATTGGACTATTACTTCCAGTCTCAATGCGCTACAGCGTCCCAAGTCATTTTCATTAGCGCCGTTGCCTTACAACACTCTTAACTACGTGCACAGGCCCATAAAGGCTGTAATATGGCCTTTTGCAGTCTAATAAAGGCCTCACACGTAAATCAGGTGGTTCCATTTATCTGCGCAGGTCACCATTGGCCTAGTCCTTCCAGTCTCAATGCGCTACAACGTCCCAAGTCGTTTTCATTAGCGCCGTTGCCTTACAACACTCTTAACTACGTGCACAGTCCTATGGCGGCAATTTGGCCTTTTGCAGTCTAATAAAGGCCTCACACGTAAATCACGTGGTTCCATCTGCCTGTGCAGGTTACCATTGGACTAGTCGTTCCAGTCTCAATGCGCTATAACCTCCCAAGTCGTTTTCATTAGCGCTGTTGCTTTACAACACTCTTAACTACGTGCACAGTCCTATAAAGGCTGTAATATGGCCTTTTGCAGTCTAATAAAGGCCTCACACGTAAATCACATGGTTTCACCGGTCTGCGCAGGTTACCATTGGACTATTCCTTCCAGTCTAAATGCGCTACAATGACTCAAGTCGTTTTCATTATCGCTGTTGCCTTACAACACTCTTAAATACGTGCACAGTCCTATAAAGGCTGTACTACGGCCTTTTGCAGTCTAATAATGGCTTCATACGTAAATCACGTGGTTTCACCTGCCTGCGCAGGTTACCATTAGACTATTCCTGTCAGTCTCAATGCACTACAACGTTCCAAGTGGTTTCCTTAGCGCCGTGGCCTTAGAACGCTCTTAACTACTTGCACAGTCCTATAAAGGCTGTAATATGGCCTTTTGCGGTCTAATAAAGGCCTCACACGTAAATCACGTGGTTTCACCTGTCTGCGTAGATTACCATTGCCCTAGTCCTTACAGTCTCAATGCGCTACAACGTCCCAAGTCGTTTTCATTGGCGAAGTTGCCTTAGAACACTCTTAACGTGCACAGTCCTATAAAGGCTGTAATATGGCCTTTTGCAGTCTAATAAAGGCCTCACACGTAAATCACGTGGTTCCATCTGCCTGCGCAGGTTACCATTAGACTATTCCTTTCAGTCTCAATGCACTACAACGTTCCAAGTGGTTTTCCTTAGCGCCGTGGCCTTAGAACACTCTTAACTACTTGCACAGTCCTATAAAGGCTGTAATATGGCCTTTTGCAGTCTAAAAAAGGCCTCACACGTAAATCACGTGGCTCCATCTGCCTGGGCAGGTTACCATTGGACTAGTCGTTCCAGTCTCAATGTGCTATAACCTCCAAAGTCGTTTTCATTAGCGCTGTTGCTTTACAACACTCTTAACTACGTGCACAGTCCTATAAAGGCTGTAATATGGCCTTTTGCAGTCTAATAAAGGCCTCACACGTAAATCACATGGTTTCACCGGTCTGCGCAGGTTACCATTGGACTATTCCTTCCAGTCTAAATGCGCTACAACGACTCAAGTCGTTTTCATTATCGCTGTTGCCTTACAACACTATTAACTACGTGCACAGTCCTATAAAGGCTGTAATATGGCCTTGTGCAGTCTAACAAAGGCCTCACACGTAAATCACGTGGTTCCATTTGCCTGTTCAGGTTACCATTGGACTGCTAATTCCAGTCTCAATGCGCTACAGCGTCCCAAGTCATTTTCATTAGCACCGTTGCCTTAAAACACTCTTAACTACGTGCACAGTCCTATAAAGGCTGTAATATGGCCTTTTGCAGTCTAATAAAGGCCTCACACGTAAATCACGTGGTTCCATTTGTCTCTGCAGGTTACCATTGGACTATTACTTCCAGTCTCAATGCGCTACAGCGTCCCAAGTCATTTTCATTAGCGCCGTTGCCTTACAACACTCTTAACTACGTGCACAGGCCCATAAAGGCTGTAATATGGCCTTTTGCAGTCTAATAAAGGCCTCACACGTAAATCACGTGGTTCCATTTATCTGCGCAGGTCACCATTGGCCTAGTCCTTCCAGTCTCAATGCGCTACAACGTCCCAAGTCCTTTTCATTAGCGCCGTTGCCTTACAACACTCTTAACTACGTGCACAGTCCTATGGCGGCAATTTGGCCTTTTGCAGTCTAATAAAGGCCTCACACGTAAATCACGTGGTTCCATCTGCCTGTGCAGGTTACCATTGGACTAGTCGTTGCAGTCTCAATGCGCTATAACCTCCCAAGTCGTTTTCATTAGCGCTGTTGCTTTACAACACTCTTAACTACGTGCACAGTCCTATAAAGGCTGTAATATGGCCTTTTGCAGTCTAATAAAGGCCTCACACGTAAATCACATGGTTTCACCGGTCTGCGCAGGTTACCATTGGACTATTCCTTCCAGTCTAAATGCGCTACAATGACTCAAGTCGTTTTCATTATCGCTGTTGCCTTACAACACTCTTAAATACGTGCACAGTCCTATAAAGGCTGTACTACGGCCTTTTGCAGTCTAATAATGGCTTCATACGTAAATCACGTGGTTTCACCTGCCTGCGCAGGTTACCATTAGACTATTCCTTTCAGTCTCAATGCACTACAACGTTCCAAGTGGTTTCCTTAGCGCCGTGGCCTTAGAACGCTCTTAACTACTTGCACAGTCCTATAAAGGCTGTAATATGGCCTTTTGCAGTCTAATAAAGGCCTCACACGTAAATCACGTGGTTTCACCTGTCTGCGTAGATTACCATTGCCCTAGTCCTTACAGTCTCAATGCGCTACAACGTCCCAAGTCGTTTTCATTGGCGAAGTTGCCTTAGAACACTCTTAACGTGCACAGTCCTATAAAGGCTGTAATATGGCCTTTTGCAGTCTAATAAAGGCCTCACACGTAAATCACGTGGTTTCACCTGTCTGCGCAAGTTACCATTGGCCTAGTCCTTACAGTCTCAATGCGCTACAACGTCCCAAGTCGTTTTCATTAACGCCTTTGCTTTACAACACTCTTAACTCTTACGTGCACAGTCCTATAAAGGCTGTAATATGGCCTTTTACAGTCTAATAAAGCCTTCACACGTAAATGACGTGGTTTCACTGGTCTGCGCAGGTTACCATTGGCCTAGTCCTTCCAATTTGAATGCGCTGCAACGTCCCAAGTCGTTTTCATTAGCGCCGTTGCTTACAACACTCTTAACTACGTGCACAGTCCTATAAAGGCTGTAATATGGCCTTTTGCAGTCTAATAAAGGCCTCACACGTAAATCACGTGGTTTCACCTGTCTGCGCAGGTTACCATTGGCCTAGTCCTTCCAGTCTCAATGCGCTACAACGTCCCAATTCGTTTTCATTGGCGCCGTTGCTTTACAACACTCTTAACTACGTGCACAGTCCTATAAAGGCTGTAATATGGCCCTTTGCAGTCTAATAAAGGCCTCACACGTAAATCACGTGGTTCCATTTGCCTGTGCAGGTTTCCATTGGCCTAGTCCTTACAGTCTCAATGCGCTACAACGTCCCAAGTCGTTTTCATTGGCGAAGTTGCCTTAGAACACTCTTAATTACGTGCACAGTCCTATAAAGGCTGTAATATGGCCTTTTGCAGTCTAATAATGGCTTCATACGTAAATCACGTGGTTTCACCTGCCTGCGCAGGTTACCATTAGACTATTCCTTTCAGTCTCAATGCACTACAACGTCCCAAGTCGTTTTCATTGGCGAAGTTGCCTTAGAACACTCTTAACTGCGCGCACAGTCCTATAAAGGCTGTAATATAGCCTTTTGCAGTCTAATAAAGGCTTCACACGTAAATCACGTGGTTTCACCTGTCTACGCAGGTTACCATTGGTCTAGTCCTTACAGTCTCAATGCGCTACAACGTCCCAAGTCGTTTTCATTAACGCCTTTGCTTTACAACACTCTTAACTCTTACGTGCACAGTCCTATAAAGGCTGTAATATGGCCTTTTACAGTCTAATAAAGGCTTCACACGTAAATCACGTGGTTTCACCGGTCTGCGCAGGTTACCATTGGCCTAGTCCTTCCATTTTGAATGCGCTGCAACGTCCCAAGTCGTTTTCATTAGCGCCGTTGCTTACAACACTCTTAACTACGTGCACAGTCCTATAAAGGCTGTAATATGGCCTTTTGCAGTCTAATAAAGTCCTCACACGTAAATCAGGTGGTTCCATCTGCCTGCGCAGGTTACCATTGGACTATTCCTTACAGTCTCAATGCGCTACAACGTCCCAAGTCGTTTTCATTGGCGAAGTTGCCTTAGAACACTCTTAACTGCGCGCACAGTCCTATAAAGGCTGTAATATGGCCTTTTGCAGTCTAATAAAGGCTTCACACGTAAATCACGTGGTTTCACCTGTCTACGCAGGTTACCATTGGTCTAGTCCTTACAGTCTCAATGCGCTACAACGTCTCAAGTCGTTTTCATTAGCGCCATTGCTTTACAACACTCTTAACTCTTACGTGCACAGTCCTATAAAGGCTGTAATATGGGCTTTTGCAGTCTAATAAAGTCCTCACACGTAAATCAGGTGGTTCCATTTGCCTGTGCAGGTTTCCATTGGCCTAGTCCTTCCAGTCTCAATGTGCTACAACGTCTCAAGTCGTTTTCATTAGCGCCGTTGCCTTAAGACACTCTTAACTACGTGCACAGTCCTATAAAGGCTGTAATTTGGCCTTTTGCAGTCTAATAAAGGCTTCATACGTAAATCACGTGGTTTCACCTGTCTGCGCAGGTTACCATTGGCCTAGTCCTTACAGTCTCAATGCGCTACAACGTCCCAAGTCGTTTTCATTAGCGCTGTTGCCTTACAACACTCTTAACTACGTGCACAGTCCTATAAAGGCTGTAATTTGGCCTTTTGCAGTCTAATAGAGGCCTCACACGTAAATCACGTGGTTCCATCTGCCTGCGCAGGTTACCATTAGACTATTCCTTTCAGTCTCAATGCACTACAACGTTCCAAGTGGTTTTCCTTAGCGCCGTGGCCTTAGAACACTCTTAACTACTTGCACAGTCCTATAAAGGCTGTAATATGGCCTTTTGCAGTCTAAAAAAGGCCTCACACGTAAATCACGTGGCTCCATCTGCCTGGGCAGGTTACCATTGGACTAGTCGTTCCAGTCTCAATGCGCTATAACCTCCCAAGTCGTTTTCATTAGCGCTGTAGCTTTACAACACTCTTAACTACGTGCACAGTCCTATAAAGGCTGTAATATGGCCTTTTGCAGTCTAATAAAGGCCTCACACGTAAATCATGTGGTTTCACCGGTCTGCGCAGGTTACCATTAGACTATTCCTTCCAGTCTAAATGCGCTAAAACGACTCAAGTCGTTTTCATTATCGCTGTTGCCTTACAACACTCTTAAATACGTGCACAGTCCTATAAAGGCTGTAATATGGCCTTTTCCAGTCTAATAAAACCCTCACACGTAAATCACGTGGTTTCACCGGTCTGCGCAGGTTACGATTGGCCTAGTCCTTCCAGTCTCAATGCGCTACAACGTCCCAAGTCGTTTTCATTAGCGCCGTTGCCTTACAACACTCTTAACTACGTTCACAGTCCTATAAAGGCTGTAATATGGCCTTTTGCAGTCTAATAATGGCTTCATACGTAAATCACGTGGTTTCACCTGCCTGCGCAGGTTACCATTAGACTATTCCTTTCAGTCTCAATGCACTACAACGTTCCAAGTGGTTTTCCTTAGCGCCGTGGCCTTAGAACACTCTTAACTACTTGCACAGTCCTATAAAGGCTGTAATATGGCCTTTTGCAGTCTAATAAAAGCCTCACACGTAAATCACGTGGTTTCACCTGTCTGCGTAGATTACCATTGCCCTAGTCCTTACAGTCTCAATGCGCTACCACGTCCCAAGTCGTTTTCATTGGCGAAGTTGCCTTAGAACACTCTTAACGTGCACAGTCCTATAAAGGCTGTAATATGGCCTTTTGCAGTCTAATAAAGGCCTCACACGTAAATCACGTGGTTTCACCGGTCTGCGCAGGTTACCATTGGCCTAGTCCTTACAGTCTCAATGCGCTACAACGTCCCAAGTCGTTTTCATTGGCGCCGTTGCTTTACAACACTCTTAACTACGTGCACAGTCCTATAAAGGCTGTAATATGGACTTTTGCAGTCTAATAAAGTCCTCCCACGTAAATCAGGTGGTTCCATCTGCCAGCGCAAGTTACCATTGGACTATTCCTTACAGTCTCAATGCGCTACAACGTCCCAAGTCGTTTTCGTTGGCGAAGTTGCCTTAGAACACTCTTAACTGCGCGCACAGTCCTATAAAGGCTGTAATATGGCCTTTTGCAGTCTAATAAAGGCTTCACACGTAAATCACGTGGTTTCACCTGTCTGCGCAGGTTACCATTGGTCTAGTCCTTACAGTCTCAATGCGCTACAACGTCCCAAGTCGTTTTCATTAGCGCCATTGCTTTACAACACTCTTAACTCTTACGTGCACAGTCCTATAAAGGCTGTAATATGGGCTTTTGCAGTCTAATAAAGTCCTCACACGTAAATCAGGTGGTTCCATTTGCCTGTGCAGGTTTCCATTGGCCTAGTCCTTCCAGTCTCAATGTGCTACAACGTCTCAAGTCGTTTTCATTAGCGCCATTGCCTTAAGACACTCTTAACTACGTGCACAGTCCTATAAAGGCTGTAATTTGGCCTTTTGCAGTCTAATAAAGACTTCATACGTAAATCGCGTGGTTTCACCTGTCTGCGCAGGTTACCATTGGCCTAGTCCTTACAGTCTCAATGCGCTACAACGTCCCAAGTCGTTTTCATTAGCGCTGTTGCCTTACAACACTCTTAACTACGTGCACAGTCCTATAAAGGCTGTAATTTGGCCTTTTGCAGTCTAATAGAGGCCTCACACGTAAATCACGTGGTTCCATCTGCCTGCGCAGGTTACCATTAGACTATTCCTTTCAGTCTCAATGCACTACAACGTTCCAAGTGGTTTTCCTTAGCGCCGTGGCCTTAGAACACTCTTAACTACCTGCACAGTCCTATAAAGGCTGTAATATGGCCTTTTGCAGTCTAATAAAGGCCTCACACGTAAATCACGTGGTTTCACCTGTCTGCGTAGGTTACCATTGGCCTAGTCCTTACAGTCTCAATGCGCTACAACGTCCCAAGTCGTTTTCATTAGCGCTGTTGCCTTACAAAACTCTTAACTACGTGCACAGTCCTATAAAGGCTGTAATTTGGCCTTTTGCAGTCTAATAGAGGCCTCACACGTAAATCACGTGGTTCCATCTGCCTGTGCAGGTTACCATTGGACTAGTCGTTCCAGTCTCAATGCGCTACAACCTGCCAAGTCGTTTTCATTAGCGCTGTTGCTTTACAGAACTCTTAACTACGTGTACAGTCCTATAAAGGCTGTAATATGGCCTTTTGCAGTCAAATAGAGGCCTCACACGTAAATCACGTGGTTCCATCTGCCTGTGCAGGTTACCATTGGACTAGTCGTTCCAGTCTCAATGCGCTATAACCTCCCAAGTCGTTTTCATTAGCGCTGTTGCTTTACAACACTCTTAACTACGTGCACAGTCCTATAAAGGCTGTAATATGGCCTTTTGCAGTCTAATAAAGGCCTCACACGTAAATCACGTGGTTCCATCTGCCTGCGCAGGTTACCATTGGACTAGTCGTTCCAGTCTCAATGCGCTATAACCTCCCAAGTCGTTTTCATTAGCGCTGTTGCTTTACAACACTCTTAACTACGTGCACAGTCCTATAAAGGCTGTAATATGGCCTTTTGCAGTCTAATAAAGGCCTCACACGTAAATCACATGGTTTCACCGGTCTGCGCAGGTTACCATTGGACTATTCCTTCCAGTCTAAATGCGCTACAACGACTCAAGTCGTTTTCATTATCGCTGTTGCCTTACAACACTCTTAACTACGTGCACAGTCCTATAAAGGCTGTAATTTGGCCTTTTGCAGTCTAATAGAGGCCTCACACGTAAATCACGTGGTTCCATCTGCCTGTGCAGGTTACCATTGGACTAGTCGTTCCAGTCTCAATGCGCTACAACCTGCCAAGTCGTTTTCATTAGCGCTGTTGCTTTACAGAACTCTTAACTACGTGTACAGTCCTATAAAGGCTGTAATATGGCCTTTTGCAGTCAAATAGAGGCCTCACACGTAAATCACGTGGTTCCATCTGCCTGTGCAGGTTACCATTGGACTAGTCGTTCCAGTCTCAATGCGCTATAACCTCCCAAGTCGTTTTCATTAGCGCTGTTGCTTTACAACACTCTTAACTACGTGCACAGTCCTATAAAGGCTGTAATATGGCCTTTTGCAGTCTAATAAAGGCCTCACACGTAAATCACGTGGTTCCATCTGCCTGCGCAGGTTACCATTGGACTAGTCGTTCCAGTCTCAATGCGCTATAACCTCCCAAGTCGTTTTCATTAGCGCTGTTGCTTTACAACACTCTTAACTACGTGCACAGTCCTATAAAGGCTGTAATATGGCCTTTTGCAGTCTAATAAAGGCCTCACACGTAAATCACATGGTTTCACCGGTCTGCGCAGGTTACCATTGGACTATTCCTTCCAGTCTAAATGCGCTACAACGACTCAAGTCGTTTTCATTATCGCTGTTGCCTTACAACACTCTTAAATACGTGCACAGTCCTATAAAGGCTGTAATATGGCTTTTTCCAGTCTAATAAAACCCTCACACGTAAATCACGTGGTTTCACCGGTCTGCGTAGGTTACCATTGGCCTAGTCCTTCCAGTCTCAATGCGCTACAACGTCCCAAGTCGTTTTCATTAGCGCCCTTGCCTTACAACACTCTTAACTACGTTCACAGTCCTATAAAGGCTGTAATATGGCCTTTTGCAGTCTAATAATGGCTTCATACGTAAATCACGTGGTTTCACCTGCCTGCGCAGGTTACCATTAGACTATTCCTTTCAGTCTCAATGCACTACAACGTTCCAAGTGGTTTTCCTTAGCGCCGTGGCCTTAGAACACTCTTAACTACTTGCACAGTCCAATAAAGGCTGTAATATGGCCTTTTGCAGTCTAATAAAGGCCTCACACGTAAATCACGTGGTTTCACCTGTCTGCGTAGATTACCATTGCCCTAGTCCTTACAGTCTCAATGCGCTACAACGTCCCAAGTCGTTTTCATTGGCGAAGTTGCCTTAGAACACTCTTAACGTGCACAGTCCTATAAAGGCTGTAATAAGGCCTTTTGCAGTCTAATAAAGGCCTCACACGTAAATCACGTGGTTTCACCGGTCTGCGCAGGTTACCATTGGCCTAGTCCTTACAGTCTCAATGCGCTACAACGTCCCAAGTCGTTTTCATTGGCGCCGTTGCTTTACAACACTCTTAACTACTTGCACAGTCCAATAAAGGCTGTAATATGGCCTTTTGCAGTCTAATAAAGGCCTCACACGTAAATCACGTGGTTTCACCTGTCTGCGTAGATTACCATTGCCCTAGTCCTTACAGTCTCAATGCGCTACAACGTCCCAAGTCGTTTTCATTGGCGAAGTTGCCTTAGAACACTCTTAACGTGCACAGTCCTATAAAGGCTGTAATATGGCCTTTTGCAGTCTAATAAAGTCCTCGCACGTAAATCACGTGGTTCCATTTGCCTGCGCAGGTTAACATTGGACTATTCATTCCGGTCTCAGTGCACTACAACGTTCCAAGTGGTTTTCCTTAGCGCCGTGGCCTTAGAACACTCTTAACTACCTGCACAGTCCTATAAAGGCTGTAATATGGCCTTTTGCAGTCTAATAAAGGCCTCACACGTAAATCACGTGGTTTCACCTGTCTGCGTAGGTTACCATTGGCCTAGTCCTTACAGTCTCAATGCGCTACAACGTCCCAAGTCGTTTTCATTAGCGCTGTTGCCTTACAACACTCTTAACTACGTGCACAGTCCTATAAAGGCTGTAATATGGCCTTTTGCAGTCTAATAAAGGCCTCACACGTAAATCACATGGTTTCACCGGTCTGCGCAGGTTACCATTGGACTATTCCTTCCAGTCTAAATGCGCTACAACGACTCAAGTCGTTTTCATTATCGCTGTTGCCTTACAACACTCTTAAATACGTGCACAGTCCTATAAAGGCTGTAATATGGCATTTTCCAGTCTAATAAAACCCTCACACGTAAATCACGTGGTTTCACCGGTCTGCGTAGGTTACCATTGGCCTAGTCCTTCCAGTCTCAATGCGCTACAACGTCCCAAGTCGTTTTCATTAGCGCCGTTGCCTTACAACACTCTTAACTACGTTCACAGTCCTATAAAGGCTGTAATATGGCCTTTTGCAGTCTAATAATGGCTTCATACGTAAATCACGTGGTTTCACCTGCCTGCGCAGGTTACCATTAGACTATTCCTTTCAGTCTCAATGCACTACAACGTTCCAAGTGGTTTTCCTTAGCGCCGTGGCCTTAGAACACTCTTAACTACTTGCACAGTCCAATAAAGGCTGTAATATGGCCTTTTGCAGTCTAATAAAGGCCTCACACGTAAATCACGTGGTTTCACCTGTCTGCGTAGATTACCATTGCCCTAGTCCTTACAGTCTCAATGCGCTACAACGTCCCAAGTCGTTTTCATTGGCGAAGTTGCCTTAGAACACTCTTAACGTGCACAGTCCTATAAAGGCTGTAATATGGCCTTTTGCAGTCTAATAAAGGCCTCACACGTAAATCACGTGGTTTCACCGGTCTGCGCAGGTTACCATTGGCCTAGTCCTTACAGTCTCAATGCGCTACAACGTCCCAAGTCGTTTTCATTGGCGCCGTTGCTTTACAACACTCTTAACTACGTTCACAGTCCTATAAAGGCTGTAATATGGCCTTTTGCAGTCTAATAATGGCTTCATACGTAAATCACGTGGTTTCACCTGCCTGCGCAGGTTACCATTAGACTATTCCTTTCAGTCTCAATGCACTACAACGTTCCAAGTGGTTTTCCTTAGCGCTGTTGCCTTACAACACTCTTAAATACGTGCACAGTCCTATAAAGGCTGTAATATGGCTTTTTCCAGTCTAATAAAACCCTCACACGTAAATCACGTGGTTTCACCGGTCTGCGTAGGTTACCATTGGCCTAGTCCTTCCAGTCTCAATGCGCTACAACGTCCCAAGTCGTTTTCATTAGCGCCGTTGCCTTACAACACTCTTAACTACGTTCACAGTCCTATAAAGGCTGTAATATGGCCTTTTGCAGTCTAATAATGGCTTCTTACGTAAATCACGTGGTTTCACATGCCTGCGCAGGTTACCATTAGACTTTTCCTTTCAGTCTCAATGCACTACAACGTTCCAAGTGGTTTTCCTTAGCGCCGTGGCCTTAGAACACTCTTAACTACTTGCACAGTCCAATAAAGGCTGTAATATGGCCTTTTGCAGTCTAATAAAGGCCTCACACGTAAATCACGTGGTTTCACCTGTCTGCGTAGATTACCATTGCCCTAGTCCTTACAGTCTCAATGCGCTACAACGTCCCAAGTCGTTTTCATTGGCGAAGTTGCCTTAGAACACTCTTAACGTGCACAGTCCTATAAAGGCTGTAATATGGCCTTTTGCAGTCTAATAAAGGCCTCACACGTAAATCACGTGGTTTCACCGGTCTGCGCAGGTTACCATTGGCCTAGTCCTTACAGTCTCAATGCGCTACAACGTCCCAAGTCGTTTTCATTGGCGCCGTTGCTTTACAACACTCTTAACTACTTGCACAGTCCAATAAAGGCTGTAATATGGCCTTTTGCAGTCTAATAAAGGCCTCACACGTAAATCACGTGGTTTCACCGGTCTGCGCAGGTTACCATTGGCCTAGTCCTTACAGTCTCAATGCGCTACAACGTCCCAAGTCGTTTTCATTGGCGCCGTTGCTTTACAACACTCTTAACTACGTTCACAGTCCTATAAAGGCTGTAATATGGCCTTTTGCAGTCTAATAATGGCTTCATACGTAAATCACGTGGTTTCACCTGCCTGCGCAGGTTACCATTAGACTATTCCTTTCAGTCTCAATGCACTACAACGTTCCAAGTGGTTTTCCTTAGCGCTGTTGCCTTACAACACTCTTAAATACGTGCACAGTCCTATAAAGGCTGTAATATGGCTTTTTCCAGTCTAATAAAACCCTCACACGTAAATCACGTGGTTTCACCGGTCTGCGTAGGTTACCATTGGCCTAGTCCTTCCAGTCTCAATGCGCTACAACGTCCCAAGTCGTTTTCATTAGCGCCGTTGCCTTACAACACTCTTAACTACGTTCACAGTCCTATAAAGGCTGTAATATGGCCTTTTGCAGTCTAATAATGGCTTCATACGTAAATCACGTGGTTTCACCTGCCTGCGCAGGTTACCATTAGACTTTTCCTTTCAGTCTCAATGCACTACAACGTTCCAAGTGGTTTTCCTTAGCGCCGTGGCCTTAGAACACTCTTAACTACTTGCACAGTCCAATAAAGGCTGTAATATGGCCTTTTGCAGTCTAATAAAGGCCTCACACGTAAATCACGTGGTTTCACCTGTCTGCGTAGATTACCATTGCCCTAGTCCTTACAGTCTCAATGCGCTACAACGTCCCAAGTCGTTTTCATTGGCGAAGTTGCCTTAGAACACTCTTAACGTGCACAGTCCTATAAAGGCTGTAATATGGCCTTTTGCAGTCTAATAAAGGTCTCACACGTAAATCACGTGGTTTCACCGGTCTGCGCAGGTTACCATTGGCCTAGTCCTTACAGTCTCAATGCGCTACAACGTCCCAAGTCGTTTTCATTGGCGCCGTTGCTTTACAACACTCTTAACTACTTGCACAGTCCAATAAGGGCTGTAATATGGCCTTTTGCAGTCTAATAAAGGCCTCACACGTAAATCACGTGGTTTCACCTGTCTGCGTAGATTACCATTGCCCTAGTCCTTACAGTCTCAATGCGCTACAACGTCCCAAGTCGTTTTCATTGGCGAAGTTGCCTTAGAACACTCTTAACGTGCACAGTCCTATAAAGGCTGTAATATGGCCTTTTGCAGTCTAATAAAGTCCTCGCACGTAAATCACGTGGTTCCATTTGCCTGCGCAGGTTAACATTGGACTATTCATTCCGGTCTCAGTGCACTACAACGTTCCAAGTGGTTTTCCTTAGCGCCGTGGCCTTAGAACACTCTTAACTACCTGCACAGTCCTATAAAGGCTGTAATATGGCCTTTTGCAGTCTAATAAAGGCCTCACACGTAAATCACGTGGTTTCACCTGTCTGCGTAGGTTACCATTGGCCTAGTCCTTACAGTCTCAATGCGCTACAACGTCCCAAGTCGTTTTCATTAGCGCTGTTGCCTTACAACACTCTTAACTACGTGCACAGTCCTATAAAGGCTGTAATATGGCCTTTTGCAGTCTAATAAAGGCCTCACACGTAAATCACATGGTTTCACCGGTCTGCGCAGGTTACCATTCGACTATTCCTTCCAGTCTAAATGCGCTACAACGACTCAAGTCGTTTTCATTATCGCTGTTGCCTTACAACACTCTTAAATACGTGCACAGTCCTATAAAGGCTGTAATATGGCCTTTTCCAGTCTAATAAAACCCTCACACGTAAATCACGTGGTTTCACCGGTCTGCGTAGGTTACCATTGGCCTAGTCCTTCCAGTCTCAATGCGCTACAACGTCCCAAGTCGTTTTCATTAGCGCCGTTGCCTTACAACACTCTTAACTACGTTCACAGTCCTATAAAGGCTGTAATATGGCCTTTTGCAGTCTAATAATGGCTTCATACGTAAATCACGTGGTTTCACCTGCCTGCGCAGGTTACCATTAGACTATTCCTTTCAGTCTCAATGCACTACAACGTTCCAAGTGGTTTTCCTTAGCGCCGTGGCCTTAGAACACTCTTAACTACTTGCACAGTCCAATAAAGGCTGTAATATGGCCTTTTGCAGTCTAATAAAGGCCTCACACGTAAATCACGTGGTTTCACCTGTCTGCGTAGATTACCATTGCCCTAGTCCTTACAGTCTCAATGCGCTACAACGTCCCAAGTCGTTTTCATTGGCGAAGTTGCCTTAGAACACTCTTAACGTGCACAGTCCTATAAAGGCTGTAATATGGCCTTTTGCAGTCTAATAAAGGCCTCACACGTAAATCACGTGGTTTCACCGGTCTGCGCAGGTTACCATTGGCCTAGTCCTTACAGTCTCAATGCGCTACAACGTCCCAAGTCGTTTTCATTGGCGCCGTTGCTTTACAACACTCTTAACTACGTGCACAGTCCTATAAAGGCTGTAATATGGCCTTTTGCAGTCTAATAAAGTCCTCACACGTAAATCAGGTGGTTCTATCTGCCTGCGCAGGTTACCATTGGACTATTCCTTACAGTCTCAATGCGCTACAACGTCCCAAGTCGTTTTCATTGGCGAAGTTGCCTTAGAACACTCTTAACTGCGCGCACAGTCCTATAAAGGCTGTAATATGGCCTTTTGCAGTCTAATAAAGGCTTCACACGTAAATCACGTAGTTTCACCTGTCTGCGCAGGTTACCATTGGTCTAGTTCTTACAGTCTCAATGCGCTACAACGTCCCAAGTCGTTTTCATTAGCGCCATTGCTTTACAACACTCTTAACTCTTACGTGCACAGTCCTATAAAGGCTGTATTATGGGCTTTTGCAGTCTAATAAAGTCCTCACACGTAAATCAGGTGGTTCCATTTGCCTGTGCAGGTTTCCATTGGCCTAGTCCTTCCAGTCTCAATGTGCTACAACGTCTCAAGTCGTTTTCATTAGCGCCATTGCCTTAAGACACTCTTAACCACTAGCACAGTCCTATAAAGGCTGTAATTTGGCCTTTTGCAGTCTAATAAAGACTTCATACGTAAATCGCGTGGTTTCACCTGTCTGCGCAGGTTACCATTGGCCTAGTCCTTACAGTCTCAATGCGCTACAACGTCACAAGTCGTTTTCATTAGCGCTGTTGCCTTACAACACTCTTAACTACGTGCACAGTCCTATAAAGGCTGTAATTTGGCCTTTTGCAGTCTAATAGAGGCCTCACACGTAAATCACGTGGTTCCATCTGCCTGCGCAGGTTACCATTAGACTATTCCTTTCAGTCTTAATGCACTACAACGTTCCAAGTGGTTTTCTTCAGCGCCCTGGCCTTAGAACACTTTTAACTACTTGCACAGTCCTAGAAAGGCTGTAATATGGCCTTTTGCAGTCTAATAAAGGCCTCACACGTAAATCACGTGGTTTCACCTGTCTGCGCAGGTTACCATTGGCCTAGTCCTTTCAGTCTCAATGCGCTACAACGTCCCAAGTCGTTTTCATTGGCGCCGTTGCTTTACAACACTCTTAACTACGTGCACAGTCCTATAAAGGCTGTAATATGGCCTTTTGCAGTCTAATAAAGTCCTCGCACGTAAATCACGTGGTTCCATTTGCCTGCGCAGGTTAACATTGGACTATTCATTCCGGTCTCAGTGCACTACAACGTTCCAAGTGGTTTTCCTTAGCGCCGTGGCCTTAGAACACTCTTAACTACCTGCACAGTCCTATAAAGGCTGTAATTTGGCCTTTTGCAGACTAATAGAGGCCTCACACGTAAATCACGTGGTTCCATCTGCCTGTGCAGGTTACCATTGGACTAGTCGTTCCAGTCTCAATGCGCTACAACCTGCCAAGTCGTTTTCATTAGCGCTGCTGCTTTACAGAACTCTTAACTACGTGCACAGTCCTATAAAGGCTGTAATATGGCCTTTTGCAGTCTAATAGAGGCCTCACACGTAAATCACGTGGTTCCATCTGCCTGTGCAGGTTACCATTGGACTAGTCGTTCCAGTCTCAATGCGCTACAACCTCCCAAGTCGTTTTCATTAGCGCTGTTGCTTTACAACACTCTTAACTACGTGCACAGTCCTATAAAGGCTGTAATATGGCCTTTTGCAGTCTAATAAAGGCCTCACACGTAAATCACGTGGTTTCACCTGTCTGCGCAGGTTACCATTGGCCTAGTCCTTCCAGTCTCAATGCGCTACAACGTCCCAATTCGTTTTCATTGGCGCCGTTGCTTTACAACACTCTTAACTACGTGCACAGTCCTATAAAGGCTGTAATATGGCCTTTTGCAGTCTAATAAAGGCTTCACACGTAAATCACGTGGTTTCACATGCCTGCGCAGGTTACCATTGGCCTAATCCGTCCAGTCTCAATGTGCTACAACGTCTCAAGTCGTTTTCATTAGCGCCGTTGCCTTAAGACACTCTTAACTACGTGCACAGTCCTATAAAGGCTGTAATATGGCCCTTTGCAGTCTAATAAAGGCCTCACACGTTAATCACGTGGTTTCACAGGTCTGCGCAGGTCACCATTGACCTAGTCCTTCCAGTCTCAATGCGCTACAACGTCCCAAGTCGTTTTCATTGGCGCCGTTGCTTTACAACACTCTTAACTACGTGCACAGTCCTATAAAGGCTGTAATATGGCCTTTTGCAGTCTAATAAAGGCCTCACACGTTAATCACGTGGTTTCACAGGTCTGCGCAGGTCACCATTGACCTAGTCCTTCCAGTCTCAATGCGCTACAACGTCCCAAGTCGTTTTCATTGGCGCCGTTGCTTTACAACACTCTTAACTACGTGCACAGTCCTATAAAGGCTGTAATATGGCCTTTTGCAGTCTAATAAAGTCCTCACACGTAAATCACGTGGTTCCATCTGCCTGCGCAGGTTACCATTGGACTATTCCTTCCAGTCTCAGTGCGCTACAACGTCCCAAGTCGTTTTCATTAGCGCCGTTGCCTTACAACACTCTTAACTACGTGCACAGTCCTATAAAGGTTGTAATATGGCCTTTTGCAGTCTAATAAAGGCCTCACACGTAAATCATGTAGTTCCATCTGCCTGTGCAGGTTACCATTGGACTAGTCGTTCCAGTCTCAATGCGCTACAACGTCCCAAGTCGTTTTCATTAGCGCTGTTGCCTTACAACACTCTTAACTACGTGCACAGTCCTATAAAGGCTGTAATTTGGCCTTTTGCAGTCTAATAGAGGCCTCACACGTAAATCACGTGGTTCCATCTGCCTGTGCAGGTTACCATTGGACTAGTCGTTCCAGTCTCAATGCGCTACAACCTCCCAAGTCGTTTTCATTAGCGCTGTTGCTTTACAGAACTCTTAACTACGTGCACAGTCCTATAAAGGCTGTAATATGGCCTTTTGCAGTCTAATAAAGGCCTCACACGTAAATCACGTGGTTTCACCTGTCTGCGCAGGTTACCATTGGCCTAGTCCTTTCAGTCTCAATGCGCTACAACGTCCCAAGTCGTTTTCATTGGCGCCGTTGCTTTACAACACTCTTAAATACGTGCACAGTCCTATAAAGGCCGTAATATGGCCTTTTGCAGTCTAATAAAGGCTTCCCACGTAAATCACGTGGTTTCACATGCCTGCGCAGGTTACCATTGGCCTAATCCTTCCAGTCTCAATGTGCTACAACGTCTCAAGTCGTTTTCATTAGCGCCGTTGCCTTAAGACACTCTTAACTACGTGCACAGTCCTATAAAGGCTGTAATTTGGCCTTTTGCAGTCTAATAAAGGCTTCATACGTAAATCACGTGGTTTCACCTGTCTGCGCAGGTTACCATTGGCCTAGTCCTTAAAGTCTCAATGCGCTACAACGTCCCAAGTCGTTTTCATTGGCGCCGTTGCTTTACAACACTCTTAACTACGTGCACAGTCCTATAAAGGCTGTAATATGGCCTTTTGCAGTCTAATAAAGTCCTCACACGTAAATCACGTGGTTCCATCTGCCTGCACAGGATACCATTGGATTATTCCTTCCAGTCTCAGTGCACTACAACGTTCCAAGTGGTTTTTCTTATCGCCGTGGCTTTAGAACACTCTTAACTACCTGCACAGTCCTATAAAGGCTGTAATATGGCCTTTTGCAGTCTAATAAAGGCCTCACACGTAAATCACGAGGTTTCATCTGTCTGCGTAGGTTACCATTGGCCTAGTCCTTACAGTCTCAATGCGCTACAACGTCCCAAGTCGTTTTCATTGGCGAAGTTGCCTTAGAACACTCTTAACTACGTGCACAGTCCTATAAAGGCTGTAATTTGGTCTTTTGCAGTCTAATAAAGGCCTCACACGTAAATCATGTGGTTCCATCTGCCTGTGCAGGTTACCATTGGACTAGTCGTTCCAGTCTCAATTCGCCACAACGTCCCAAGTCGTTTTCATTAGCGCTGTTGCCTTACAACACTCTTAACTACGTGCACAGTCCTAAAAAGGCTGTAATTTGGCCTTTTGCAGTCTAATAGAGGCCTCACACGTAAATCACGTGGTTCCATCTGCCTGTGCAGGTTACCATTGGACTAGTCGTTCCAGTCTCAATGCGCTACAACCTGCCAAGTCTTTTCATTAGCGCTGTTGCTTTACAACACTCTTAACTACGTGCACAGTCCTATAAAGGCTGTAATTTGGTCTTTTGCAGTCTAATAAAGGCCTCACACGTAAATCATGTGGTTCCATCTGCCTGTGCTGGTTCCCATTGGACTAGTCGTTCCAGTCTCAATTAGCTACAACGTCCCAAGTCGTTTTCATTAGCGCTGTTGCCTTACAACACTCTTAACTACGTGCACAGTCCTAAAAAGGCTGTAATTTGGCCTTTTGCAGTCTAATAGAGGCCTCACACGTAAATCACGTGGTTCCATCTGCCTGTGCAGGTTACCATTGGACTAGTCGTTCCAGTCTCAATGCACTACAACCTGCCAAGTCGTTTTCATTAGCGCTGTTGCTTTACAACACTCTTAACTACGTGCACACTCCTATAAAGGCTGTAATATGGCCTTTTCCAGTCTAATAAAGGCCTTACACGTAAATCACGTGGTTTCACCTGTCTGCGCAGGTTACCATTGGCCTAGTCCTTCCAGTCTCAATGCGCTACAACGTCCCAATTCGTTTTCATTGGCGCCATTGCTTTACAACACTCTTAACTACGTGCACAGTCCTATAAAGGCTGTAATTTGGCCTTTTGCAGTCTAGTAAAGGTTTCATACGTAAATCACGTGGTTTCACCTGCCTGCGTAGGTTACCATTGGTCTAGTCCTTCCAGTCTCAATGTGCTACAATGTCCCAAGTCGTTTTCATTAGCGCCGTTGCTTTACAACACTCTTAACTACGTGCACAGTCCTATAAAGGCTGTAATATGGCCTTTTGCAGTCTAATAAAGTCCTCACACGTAAATCACGTGGTTCCATCTGTCTGCGCAGGTTACCATTAGACTATTCCTTTCAGTCTCAATGCACTACAACGTTCCAAGTGGTTTTCCTTAGCGCCGTGGCCTTAGAACACTCTTAACTACTTGCACAGTCCTATAAAGGCTGTAATATGGCCTTTTGCAGTCTAATAAAGGCCTCACACGTAAATCACGTGGTTCCATTTGCCTGTGCAGGTTTCCATTGGCCTAGTCCTTACAGTCTCAATGCGCTACAACGTCCCAAGTCGTTTTTATTGGCGAAGTTGCCTTAGAACACTCTTAACTACGTGCACAGTCCTATAAAGGCTGTAATATGGCCTTTTGCAGTCTAATAATGGCTTCATACGTAAATCACGTGGTTTCACCTGCCTGCGCAGGTTACCATTAGACTATTCCTTTCAGTCTCAATGCACTACAACGTTCCAAGTGGTTTTCCTTAGCGCCGTGGCCTTAGAACACTCTTAACTACTTGCACAGTCCTTTAAAGGCTGTAATATGGCCTTTTGCAGTCTAATAAAAACCTCACACGTAAATCACGTGGTTTCACCTGTCTGCGCAGGTTACCATTGGCCTAGTCCTTCCAGTCTCAATGCGCTACAACGTCCCAAGTCGTTTTCATTGGCGCCGTTGCTTTACAACACTCTTAACTACGTGCACGGTCCTATAAAGGGCTTAATATGGCCTTTTGCAGTCTAATAAAGTCCTCACACGTAAATCACGTGGTTCCATCTGCCTGCGCAGGTTACCATTGGACTATTCCTTCCAGTTTCAGTGCACTACAACGTTCCAAGTGGTTTTCCTTAGCACCGTGGCCTTAGAACACTCTTAACTACCTGCACAGTCCTATAAAGGCTGTAATATGGCCTTCTGCAGTCTAATAAAGGCCTCACACGTAAATCACGTGGTTTCACCTGTCTGCGTAGGTTACCATTGGCGTAGTCCTTACAGTCTCAATGCGCTACAACGTCCCAAGTCGTTTTCATTAGCGCCGTTGCCTTACAACACTCTTAACTACGTGCACAGTCCTATAAAGGCTGTAATTTGGTCTTTTGCAGTCTAATAAAGGCCTCACACGTAAATCATGTGGTTCCATCTGCCTGTGCAGGTTACCATTGGACTAGTCGTTCCAGTCTCAATGCGCTACAACGTCCCAAGTCGTTTTCATTAGCGCTGTTGCCTTACAACACTCTTAACTACGTGCACAGTCCTATAAAGGCTGTAAATTGGCCTTTTGCAGTCTAATAGAGGCCTCACACTTAAATCACGTGGTTTCACCTGTCTGCGCAGGTTACCATTGGACTAGTCCTTCCAGTCTCAATGCGCTACAACGTCCCAAGTCGTTTTCATTGGCGCCGTTGCTTTACAACACTCTTAACTACGTGCACAGTCCTATAAAGGGCTTAATATGGCCTTTTGCAGTCTAATAAAGTCCTCACACGTAAATCACGTGGTTTCATCTGCCTGCGCAGGTTACCATTGGACTATTCCTTCCAGTCTCAGTGCACTACAACGTTCCAAGTGGTTTTCCTTAGCGCCGTGGCCTTAAAACACTCTTAACTACCTGCACAGTCCTATAAAGGCTGTAATATGGCCTTCTGCAGTCTAATAAAGGCCTCACACGTAAATCACGTGGTTTCACCTGTCTGCGTAGGTTACCATTGGCGTAGTCCTTACAGTCTCAATGCGCTACAACGTCCCAAGTCGTTTTCATTAGCGCCGTTGCCTTACAACACTCTTAACTACGTGCACAGTCCTATAAAGGCTGTAATTTGGTCTTTTGCAGTCTAATAAAGGCCTCACACGTAAATCATGTGGTTCCATCTGCCTGTGCAGGTTACCATTGGACTAGTCGTTCCAGTCTCAATGCGCTACAACGTCCCAAGTCGTTTTCATTAGCGCTGTTGCCTTACAACACTCTTAACTACGTGCACAGTCCTCTAAAGGCTGTAAATTGGCCTTTTGCAGTCTAATAGAGGCCTCACACTTAAATCACGTGGTTTCACCTGTCTGCACAGGTTACCATTGGACTAGTCCTTCCAGTCTCAATGCGCTACAACGTCCCAAGTCGTTTTCATTGGCGCCGTTGCTTTACAACACTCTTAACTACGTGCACAGTCCTATAAAGGGCTTAATATGGCCTTTTGCAGTCTAATAAAGTCCTCACACGTAAATCACGTGGTTTCATCTGCCTGCGCAGGTTACCATTGGACTATTCCTTCCAGTCTCAGTGCACTACAACGTTCCAAGTGGTTTTCCTTAGCGCCGTGGCCTTAGAACACTCTTAACTACCTGCACAGTCCTATAAAGGCTGTAATATGGCCTTTTGCAGTCTAATAAAGGCCTCACACGTAAATCACGTGGTTTCACCTGTCTGCGTAGGTTACCATTGGCCTAGTCCTTACAGTCTCAATGCGCTACAACGTCCCAAGTCGTTTTCATTGGCGAAATTGCCTTAGAACACTCTTAACTACGTGCACAGTCCTATAAAGGCTGTAATATGGCCTTTTGCAGTCTAATAAAGGCCTCACACGTAAATCACGTGGTTTCACCTGTCTGCGCAGGTTACCATTGGCCTAGTCCTTCCAGTCTCAATGCGCTACAACATCCCAATTCGTTTTCATTGGCGCCGTTGCTTTACAACACTCTTAACTACGTGCACAGTCCTATAAAGGCTGTAATATGGCCTTTTGCAGTCTAATAAAGGCTTCACACGTAAATCACGTGGTTTCACATGCCTGCGCAGGTTACCATTGGCCTAATCCGTCCAGTCTCAATGTGCTACAACGTCTCAAGTCGTTTTCATTAGCGCCGTTGCCTTAAGACACTCTTAACTACGTGCACAGTCCTATAAAGGCTGTAATATGGCCCTTTGCAGTCTAATAAAGGCCTCACACGTTAATCACGTGGTTTCACAGGTCTGCGCAGGTCACCATTGACCTAGTCCTTCCAGTCTCAATGCGCTACAACGTCCCAAGTCGTTTTCATTGGCGCCGTTGCTTTACAACAGTCTTAACTACGTGCACAGTCCTATAAAGGCTGTAATATGGCCTTTTGCAGTCTAATAAAGTCCTCACACGTAAATCACGTGGTTCCATCTGCCTGCGCAGGTTACCATTGGACTATTCCTTCCAGTCTCAGTGCGCTACAACGTCCCAAGTCGTTTTCATTAGCGCCGTTGCCTTACAACACTCTTAACTCGTGCACAGTCCTATAAAGGCTGTAATATGGCCTTTTGCAGTCTAATAAAGGCCTCACACGTAAATCATGTAGTTCCATCTGCCTGTGCAGGTTACCATTGGACTAGTCGTTCCAGTCTCAATGCGCTACAACGTCCCAAGTCGTTTTCATTAGCGCTGTTGCCTTACAACACTCTTAACTACGTGCACAGTCCTATAAAGGCTGTAATTTGGCCTTTTGCAGTCTAATAGAGGCCTCACACGTAAATCACGTGGTTCCATCTGCCTGTGCAGGTTACCATTGGACTAGTCGTTCCAGTCTCAATGCGCTACAACCTCCCAAGTCGTTTTCATTAGCGCTGTTGCTTTACAGAACTCTTAACTACGTGCACAGTCCTATAAAGGCTGTAATATGGCCTTTTGCAGTCTAATAAAGGCCTCACACGTAAATCACGTGGTTTCACCTGTCTGCGCAGGTTACCATTGGCCTAGTCCTTCCAGTCTTAATGTGCTACAACGTCTCAAGTCGTTTTCATTAGCGCCGTTGCCTTAAGACACTCTTAACTACGTGCACAGTCCTATAAAGGCTGTAATTTGGCCTTTTGCAGTCTAATAAAGGCTTCATACGTAAATCACGTGGTTTCACCTGTCTGCGCAGGTTACCATTGGACTATTCCTTCCAGTCTCAGTGCACTACAACGTTCCAAGTGGTTTTTCTTATCGCCGTGGCCTTAGAATACTCTTAACTACCTGCACAGTCCTATAAAGGCTGTAATATGGCCTTTTGCAGTCTAATAGAGGCCTCACACGTAAGTCACGTGGTTCCATCTGCCTGTGCAGGTTACCATTGGACTAGTCGTTCCAGTCTCAATGCGCTACAACCTGCCAAGTCGTTTTCATTAGCGCTGTTGCTTTACAACACTCTTAACTACGTGCACAGTCCTATAAAGGCTGTAATTTGGTCTTTTGCAGTCTAATAAAGGCCTCACACGTAAATCATGTGGTTCCATCTGCCTGTGCAGGTTCCCATTGGACTAGTCGTTCCAGTCTCAATTCGCTACAACGTCCCAAGTCGTTTTCATTGGTGAAGTTACTTTAGAACACTCTTAACTACGTGCACAGTCCTGTAAAGGCTGTAATATGGCCTTTTGCAGTCTAATAATGGCTTCATACGTAAATCACGTGGTTTCACCTGCCTGCGCAGGTTACCATTAGACTATTCCTTTCAGTCTCAATGCACTACAACGTTCCAAGTGGTTTTCCTTAGCTCCGTGGTCTTAGAAGACTCTTAACTACGTGCACAGTCCTATAAAGGCTGTAATATGGCCTTTTGCAGTCTAATAATGGCTTCATACGTAAATCACGTGGTTTCACCTGCCTGCGCAGGTTACCATTAGACTATTCCTTTCAGTCTCAATGCACTACAACGTTCCAAGTGGTTTTCCTTAGCGCTGTTGCTTTACAACACTCTTAACTACGTGCACAGTCCTATAAAGGCTGTAATATGGCCTTTTGCAGTCTAATAAAGGCCTCACACGTAAATCACGTGGTTTCACCTGTCTGCGCAGGTTACCATTGGCCTAGTCCTTCCAGTCTCAATGCGCTACAACGTCCCAATTCGTTTTCATTGGCGCCGTTGCTTTACAACACTCTTAACTACGTGCACAGTCCTATAAAGGCTGTAATATGGCCTTTTGGAGTCTAATAAAGGCTTCACACGTAAATCACGTGGTTCTATCTGCCTGTGCAGGTTACCATTGGACTAGTCGTTCCAGTCTCAATGCGCTACAACGTCCCAAGTCGTTTTCATTAGCGCTGTTGCTTTACAGAATTCTTAACTACGTGCACAGTCCTATAAAGGCTGTAATATGGCCTTTTGCAGTCTAATAGAGGCCTCACACGTAAATCACGTGGTTCCATCTGCCTGTGCAGGTTACCATTGGACTAGTCGTTCCAGTCTCAATGCGCTACAACCTCCCAAGTCGTTTTCATTAGCGCTGTTGCTTTACAACACTCTTAACTACGTGCACAGTCCTATAAAGGCTGTAATATGGCCTTTTGCAGTCTAATAAAGGCCTCACACGTAAATCACGTGGTTTCACCTGTCTGCGCAGGTTACCATTGGCCTAGTCCTTCCAGTCTCAATGCGCTACAACATCCCAATTCGTTTTCATTGGCGCCGTTGCTTTACAACACTCTTAACTACGTGCACAGTCCTATAAAGGCTGTAATATGGCCTTTTGCAGTCTAATAAAGGCTTCACACGTAAATCACGTGGTTTCACATGCCTGCGCAGGTTACCATTAGACTATTCCTTTCAGTCTCAATGCACTACAACGTTCCAAGTGGTTTTCCTTAGCGCTGTTGCTTTACAACACTCTTAACTACGTGCACAGTCCTATAAAGGCTGTAATATGGCCTTTTGCAGTCTAATAAAGGCCTCACACGTAAATCACGTGGTTTCACCTGTCTGCGCAGGTTACCATTGGCCTAGTCCTTCCAGTCTCAATGCGCTACAACGTCCCAATTCGTTTTCATTGGCGCCGTTGCTTTACAACACTCTTAACTACGTGCACAGTCCTATAAAGGCTGTAATATGGCCTTTTGGAGTCTAATAAAGGCTTCACACGTAAATCACGTGGTTCTATCTGCCTGTGCAGGTTACCATTGGACTAGTCGTTCCAGTCTCAATGCGCTACAACGTCCCAAGTCGTTTTCATTAGCGCTGTTGCTTTACAGAATTCTTAACTACGTGCACAGTCCTATAAAGGCTGTAATATGGCCTTTTGCAGTCTAATAGAGGCCTCACACGTAAATCACGTGGTTCCATCTGCCTGTGCAGGTTACCATTGGACTAGTCGTTCCAGTCTCAATGCGCTACAACCTCCCAAGTCGTTTTCATTAGCGCTGTTGCTTTACAACACTCTTAACTACGTGCACAGTCCTATAAAGGCTGTAATATGGCCTTTTGCAGTCTAATAAAGGCCTCACACGTAAATCACGTGGTTTCACCTGTCTGCGCAGGTTACCATTGGCCTAGTCCTTCCAGTCTCAATGCGCTACAACATCCCAATTCGTTTTCATTGGCGCCGTTGCTTTACAACACTCTTAACTACGTGCACAGTCCTATAAAGGCTGTAATATGGCCTTTTGCAGTCTAATAAAGGCTTCACACGTAAATCACGTGGTTTCACATGCCTGCGCAGGTTACCATTGGCCTAATCCGTCCAGTCTCAATGTGCTACAACGTCTCAAGTCGTTTTCATTAGCGCCGTTGCCTTAAGACACTCTTAACTACGTGCACAGTCCTATAAAGGCTGTAATATGGCCCTTTGCAGTCTAATAAAGGCCTCACACGTTAATCACGTGGTTTCACAGGTCTGCGCAGGTCACCATTGACCTAGTCCTTCCAGTCTCAATGCGCTACAACGTCCCAAGTCGTTTTCATTGGCGCCGTTGCTTTACAACAGTCTTAACTACGTGCACAGTCCTATAAAGGCTGTAATATGGCCTTTTGCAGTCTAATAAAGTCCTCACACGTAAATCACGTGGTTCCATCTGCCTGCGCAGGTTACCATTGGACTATTCCTTCCAGTCTCAGTGCGCTACAACGTCCCAAGTCGTTTTCATTAGCGCCGTTGCCTTACAACACTCTTAACTCGTGCACAGTCCTATAAAGGCTGTAATATGGCCTTTTGCAGTCTAATAAAGGCCTCACACGTAAATCATGTAGTTCCATCTGCCTGTGCAGGTTACCATTGGACTAGTCGTTCCAGTCTCAATGCGCTACAACGTCCCAAGTCGTTTTCATTAGCGCTGTTGCCTTACAACACTCTTAACTACGTGCACAGTCCTATAAAGGCTGTAATTTGGCCTTTTGCAGTCTAATAGAGGCCTCACACGTAAATCACGTGGTTCCATCTGCCTGTGCAGGTTACCATTGGACTAGTCGTTCCAGTCTCAATGCGCTACAACCTCCCAAGTCGTTTTCATTAGCGCTGTTGCTTTACAGAACTCTTAACTACGTGCACAGTCCTATAAAGGCTGTAATATGGCCTTTTGCAGTCTAATAAAGGCCTCACACGTAAATCACGTGGTTTCACCTGTCTGCGCAGGTTACCATTGGCCTAGTCCTTCCAGTCTTAATGTGCTACAACGTCTCAAGTCGTTTTCATTAGCGCCGTTGCCTTAAGACACTCTTAACTACGTGCACAGTCCTATAAAGGCTGTAATTTGGCCTTTTGCAGTCTAATAAAGGCTTCATACGTAAATCACGTGGTTTCACCTGTCTGCGCAGGTTACCATTGGCCTAGTCCTTAAAGTCTCAATGCGCTACAACGTCCCAAGTCGTTTTCATTGGTGCCGTTGCTTTACAACACTCTTAACTACGTGCACAGTCCTATAAAGGCTGCAATATGGCCTTTTGCAGTCTAATAAAGTCCTCACACGTAAATCACGTGGTTCCATCTGCCTGCACAGGTTACCATTGGACTATTCCTTCCAGTCTCAGTGCACTACAACGTTCCAAGTGGTTTTTCTTATCGCCGTGGCCTTAGAACACTCTTAACTACCTGCACAGTCCTATAAAGGCTGTAATATGGCCTTTTGCAGTCTAATAGAGGCCTCACACGTAAATCACGTGGTTCCATCTGCCTGTGCAGGTTACCATTGGACTAGTCGTTCCAGTCTCAATGCGCTACAACCTGCCAAGTCGTTTTCATTAGCGCTGTTGCTTTACAACACTCTTAACTACGTGCACAGTCCTATAAAGGCTGTAATTTGGTCTTTTGCAGTCTAATAAAGGCCTCACACGTAAATCATGTGGTTCCATCTGCCTGTGCAGGTTCCCATTGGACTAGTCGTTCCAGTCTCAATTCGCTACAACGTCCCAAGTCGTTTTCATTGGTGAAGTTACTTTAGAACACTCTTAACTACGTGCACAGTCCTGTAAAGGCTGTAATATGGCCTTTTGCAGTCTAATAATGGCTTCATACGTAAATCACGTGGTTTCACCTGCCTGCGCAGGTTACCATTAGACTATTCCTTTCAGTCTCAATGCACTACAACGTTCCAAGTGGTTTTCCTTAGCTCCGTGGTCTTAGAACACTCTTAACTACGTGCACAGTCCTATAAAGGCTGTAATATGGCCTTTTGCAGTCTAATAATGGCTTCATACGTAAATCACGTGGTTTCACCTGCCTGCGCAGGTTACCATTAGACTATTCCTTTCAGTCTCAATGCACTACAACGTTCCAAGTGGTTTTCCTTAGCGCCGTGGCCTTAGAACACTCTTAACTACTTGCACAGTCCTTTAAAGGCTGTAATATGGCCTTTTGCAGTCTAATAAAAACCTCACACGTAAATCACGTGGTTTCACCTGTCTGCGCAGGTTACCATTGGCCTAGTCCTTCCAGTCTCAATGCGCTACAACGTCCCAAGTCGTTTTCATTGGCGCCGTTGCTTTAGAACACTCTTAACTACGTGCACAGTCCTATAAAGGGCTTAATATGGCCTTTTGCAGTCTAATAAAGTCCTCACACGTAAATCACGTGGTTCCATCTGCCTGCGCAGGTTACCATTGGACTATTCCTTCCAGTCTCAGTGCACTACAACGTTCCAAGTGGTTTTCCTTAGCACCGTGGCCTTAGAACACTCTTAACTACCTGCACAGTCCTATAAAGGCTGTAATATGGCCTTTTACAGTCTAATAAAGGCCTCACACGTAAATCACGTGGTTTCACCTGTCTGCGTAGGTTACCATTGGCGTAGTCCTTACAGTCTCAATGCGCTACAACTCCCAAGTCGTTTTCATTAGCGCCGTTGCCTTACAACACTCTGAACTACGTGCACAGTCCTATAAAGGCTGTAATATGGCCTTTTGCAGTCTAATAAAGTCCTCACACGTAAATCACGTGGTTCCATCTGTCTGCGCAGGTTACCATTAGACTATTCCTTTCAGTCTCAATGCACTACAACGTTCCAAGTGGTTTTCCTTAGCGCCGTGGCCTTAGAACACTCTTAACTACTTGCACAGTCCTATAAAGGCTGTAATATGGCCTTTTGCAGTCTAATAAAGGCCTCACACGTAAATCACGTGGTTCCATTTGCCTGTGCAGGTTTCCATTGGCCTAGTCCTTACAGTCTCAATGCGCTACAACGTCCCAAGTCGTTTTCATTGGTGAAGTTGCCTTAGAACACTCTTAACTACGTGCACAGTCCTATAAAGGCTGTAATATGGCCTTTTGCAGTCTAATAATGGCTTCATACGTAAATCACGTGGTTTCACCTGCCTGCGCAGGTTACCATTAGACTATTCCTTTCAGTCTCAATGCACTACAACGTTCCAAGTGGTTTTCCTTAGCGCCGTGGCCTTAGAACACTCTTAACTACTTGCACAGTCCTTTAAAGGCTGTAATATGGCCTTTTGCAGTCTAATAAAAACCTCACACGTAAATCACGTGGTTTCACCTGTCTGCGCAGGTTACCATTGGCCTAGTCCTTCCAGTCTCAATGCGCTACAACGTCCCAAGTCGTTTTCATTGACGCCGTTGCTTTACAACACTCTTAACTACGTGCACAGTCCTATAAAGGGCTTAATATGGCCTTTAGCAGTCTAATAAAGTCCTCACACGTATATCACGTGGTTCCATCTGCCTGCGCAGGTTACCATTGGACTATTCCTTCCAGTCTCAGTGCACTACAACGTTCCAAGTGGTTTTCCTTAGCACCGTGGCCTTAGAACACTCTTAACTACCTGCACAGTCCTATAAAGGCTGTAATATGGCCTTTTGCAGTCTAATAAAGGCCTCACACGTAAATCACGTGGTTTCACCTGTCTGCGTAGGTTACCATTGGCGTAGTCCTTACAGTTTCAATGCGCTACGACGTCCCAAGTCGTTTTCATTGGCGAAATTGCCTTAGAACACTCTTAACTACGTGCACAGTCCTATAAATGCTGTAATATGGCCCTTTGCAGTCTAATAAAGGCCTCACACGTTAATCACGTGGTTTCACCGGTTTGCGCAGGTCACCATTGACCTAGTCCTTCCAGTCTCAATGCGCTACAAAGTCCCAAGTCGTTTTCATTAGCGCCGTTGCCTTACAACACTCTTAACTACGTGCACAGTCCTATAAAGGCTGTAATTTGGTCTTTTGCAGTCTAATAAAGGCCTCACACGTAAATCATGTGGTTCCATCTGCCTGTGCAGGTTACCATTGGACTAGTCGTTCCAGTCTCAATGCGCTACAACGTCCCAAGTCGTTTTCATTAGCGCTGTTGCCTTACAACACTCTTAACTACGTGCACAGTCCTATAAAGGCTGTAAATTGGCCTTTTGCAGTCTAATAGAGGCCTCACACGTAAATCATGTAGTTCCATCTGCCTGTGCAGGTTACCATTGGACTAGTCGTTCCAGTCTCAATGCGCTACAACGTCCCAAGTCGTTTTCATTAGCGCTGTTGCCTTACAACACTCTTAACTACGTGCACAGTCCTATAAAGGCTGTAATTTGGCCTTTTGCAGTCTAATAGAGGCCTCACACGTAAATCACGTGGTTCCATCTGCCTGTGCAGGTTACCATTGGACTAGTCGTTCCAGTCTCAATGCGCTACAACCTCCCAAGTCGTTTTCATTAGCGCTGTTGCTTTACAGAACTCTTAACTACGTGCACAGTCCTATAAAGGCTGTAATATGGCCTTTTGCAGTCTAATAAAGGCCTCACACGTAAATCACGTGGTTTCACCTGTCTGCGCAGGTTACCATTGGCCTAGTCCTTCCAGTCTTAATGTGCTACAACGTCTCAAGTCGTTTTCATTAGCGCCGTTGCCTTAAGACACTCTTAACTACGTGCACAGTCCTATAAAGGCTGTAATTTGGCCTTTTGCAGTCTAATAAAGGCTTCATACGTAAATCACGTGGTTTCACCTGTCTGCGCAGGTTACCATTGGCCTAGTCCTTAAAGTCTCAATGCGCTACAACGTCCCAAGTCGTTTTCATTGGTGCCGTTGCTTTACAACACTCTTAACTACGTGCACAGTCCTATAAAGGCTGCAATATGGCCTTTTGCAGTCTAATAAAGTCCTCACACGTAAATCACGTGGTTCCATCTGCCTGCACAGGTTACCATTGGACTATTCCTTCCAGTCTCAGTGCACTACAACGTTCCAAGTGGTTTTTCTTATCGCCGTGGCCTTAGAACACTCTTAACTACCTGCACAGTCCTATAAAGGCTGTAATATGGCCTTTTGCAGTCTAATAGAGGCCTCACACGTAAATCACGTGGTTCCATCTGCCTGTGCAGGTTACCATTGGACTAGTCGTTCCAGTCTCAATGCGCTACAACCTGCCAAGTCGTTTTCATTAGCGCTGTTGCTTTACAACACTCTTAACTACGTGCACAGTCCTATAAAGGCTGTAATTTGGTCTTTTGCAGTCTAATAAAGGCCTCACACGTAAATCATGTGGTTCCATCTGCCTGTGCAGGTTCCCATTGGACTAGTCGTTCCAGTCTCAATTCGCTACAACGTCCCAAGTCGTTTTCATTGGTGAAGTTACTTTAGAACACTCTTAACTACGTGCACAGTCCTGTAAAGGCTGTAATATGGCCTTTTGCAGTCTAATAATGGCTTCATACGTAAATCACGTGGTTTCACCTGCCTGCGCAGGTTACCATTAGACTATTCCTTTCAGTCTCAATGCACTACAACGTTCCAAGTGGTTTTCCTTAGCTCCGTGGTCTTAGAACACTCTTAACTACGTGCACAGTCCTATAAAGGCTGTAATATGGCCTTTTGCAGTCTAATAATGGCTTCATACGTAAATCACGTGGTTTCACCTGCCTGCGCAGGTTACCATTAGACTATTCCTTTCAGTCTCAATGCACTACAACGTTCCAAGTGGTTTTCCTTAGCGCCGTGGCCTTAGAACACTCTTAACTACTTGCACAGTCCTTTAAAGGCTGTAATATGGCCTTTTGCAGTCTAATAAAAACCTCACACGTAAATCACGTGGTTTCACCTGTCTGCGCAGGTTACCATTGGCCTAGTCCTTCCAGTCTCAATGCGCTACAACGTCCCAAGTCGTTTTCATTGGCGCCGTTGCTTTAGAACACTCTTAACTACGTGCACAGTCCTATAAAGGGCTTAATATGGCCTTTTGCAGTCTAATAAAGTCCTCACACGTAAATCACGTGGTTCCATCTGCCTGCGCAGGTTACCATTGGACTATTCCTTCCAGTCTCAGTGCACTACAACGTTCCAAGTGGTTTTCCTTAGCACCGTGGCCTTAGAACACTCTTAACTACCTGCACAGTCCTATAAAGGCTGTAATATGGCCTTTTACAGTCTAATAAAGGCCTCACACGTAAATCACGTGGTTTCACCTGTCTGCGTAGGTTACCATTGGCGTAGTCCTTACAGTCTCAATGCGCTACAACTCCCAAGTCGTTTTCATTAGCGCCGTTGCCTTACAACACTCTGAACTACGTGCACAGTCCTATAAAGGCTGTAATATGGCCTTTTGCAGTCTAATAAAGTCCTCACACGTAAATCACGTGGTTCCATCTGTCTGCGCAGGTTACCATTAGACTATTCCTTTCAGTCTCAATGCACTACAACGTTCCAAGTGGTTTTCCTTAGCGCCGTGGCCTTAGAACACTCTTAACTACTTGCACAGTCCTATAAAGGCTGTAATATGGCCTTTTGCAGTCTAATAAAGGCCTCACACGTAAATCACGTGGTTCCATTTGCCTGTGCAGGTTTCCATTGGCCTAGTCCTTACAGTCTCAATGCGCTACAACGTCCCAAGTCGTTTTCATTGGTGAAGTTGCCTTAGAACACTCTTAACTACGTGCACAGTCCTATAAAGGCTGTAATATGGCCTTTTGCAGTCTAATAATGGCTTCATACGTAAATCACGTGGTTTCACCTGCCTGCGCAGGTTACCATTAGACTATTCCTTTCAGTCTCAATGCACTACAACGTTCCAAGTGGTTTTCCTTAGCTGCGTGGCCTTAGAACACTCTTAACTACGTGCACAGTCCTATAAAGGCTGTAATATGGCCTTTTGCAGTCTAATAATGGCTTCATACGTAAATCACGTGGTTTCACCTGCCTGCGCAGGTTACCATTAGACTATTCCTTTCAGTCTCAATGCACTACAACGTTCCAAGTGGTTTTCCTTAGCGCCGTGGCCTTAGAACACTCTTAACTACTTGCACAGTCCTTTAAAGGCTGTAATATGGCCTTTTGCAGTCTAATAAAAACCTCACACGTAAATCACGTGGTTTCACCTGTCTGCGCAGGTTACCATTGGCCTAGTCCTTCCAGTCTCAATGCGCTACAACGTCCCAAGTCGTTTTCATTGACGCCGTTGCTTTACAACACTCTTAACTACGTGCACAGTCCTATAAAGGGCTTAATATGGCCTTTAGCAGTCTAATAAAGTCCTCACACGTATATCACGTGGTTCCATCTGCCTGCGCAGGTTACCATTGGACTATTCCTTCCAGTCTCAGTGCACTACAACGTTCCAAGTGGTTTTCCTTAGCACCGTGGCCTTAGAACACTCTTAACTACCTGCACAGTCCTATAAAGGCTGTAATATGGCCTTTTGCAGTCTAATAAAGGCCTCACACGTAAATCACGTGGTTTCACCTGTCTGCGTAGGTTACCATTGGCGTAGTCCTTACAGTTTCAATGCGCTACGACGTCCCAAGTCGTTTTCATTGGCGAAATTGCCTTAGAACACTCTTAACTACGTGCACAGTCCTATAAATGCTGTAATATGGCCCTTTGCAGTCTAATAAAGGCCTCACACGTTAATCACGTGGTTTCACCGGTTTGCGCAGGTCACCATTGACCTAGTCCTTCCAGTCTCAATGCGCTACAAAGTCCCAAGTCGTTTTCATTAGCGCCGTTGCCTTACAACACTCTTAACTACGTGCACAGTCCTATAAAGGCTGTAATTTGGTCTTTTGCAGTCTAATAAAGGCCTCACACGTAAATCATGTGGTTCCATCTGCCTGTGCAGGTTACCATTGGACTAGTCGTTCCAGTCTCAATGCGCTACAACGTCCCAAGTCGTTTTCATTAGCGCTGTTGCCTTACAACACTCTTAACTACGTGCACAGTCCTATAAAGGCTGTAAATTGGCCTTTTGCAGTCTAATAGAGGCCTCACACTTAAATCACGTGGTTTCACCTGTCTGCGCAGGTTACCATTGGACTAGTCCTTCCAGTCTCAATGCGCTACAACGTCCCAAGTCGTTTTCATTGGCGCCGTTGCTTTACAACACTCTTAACTACGTGCACAGTCCTATAAAGGGCTTAATATGGCCTTTTGCAGTCTAATAAAGTCCTCACACGTAAATCACGTGGTTCCATCTGCCTGCGCAGTTTACCATTGGACTATTCCTTCCAGTCTCAGTGCACTACAACGTTCCAAGTGGTTTTCCTTAGCGCCGTGGCCTTAGAACACTCTTAACTACCTGCACAGTCCTATAAAGGCTGTAATATGGCCTTTTGCAGTCTAATAAAGGCCTCACACGTAAATCACGTAGTTTCACCTGTCTGCGTAGGTTACCATTGGCCTAGTCCTTACAGTCTCAATGCGCTACAACGTCCCAAGTCGTTTTCATTGGCGAACTTGCCTTAGAACACTCTTAACTACATGCACAGTCCTATAAATGCTGTAATATGGCCCTTTGCAGTCTAATAAAGGCCTCACACGTTAATCACGTGGTTTCACCGGTCTGCGCAGGTCACCATTGACCTAGTCCTTCCAGTCTCAATGCGCTACAACGTCCCAAGTCGTTTTCATTAGCGCCGTTGCCTTACAACACTCTTAACTACGTGCACAGTCCTATAAAGGCTGTAATTTGGTCTTTTGCAGTCTAATAAAGGCCTCACACGTAAATCATGTGGTTCCATCTGCCTGTGCAGGTTACCATTGGACTAGTTGTTCCAGTCTCAATGCGCTACAACGTCCCAAGTCGTTTTCATTAGCGCTGTTGCCTTACAACACTCTTAACTACGTGCACAGTCCTATAAAGGCTGTAATTTGGCCTTTTGCAGTCTAATAGAGGCCTTACACGTAAATCACGTGGTTCCATCTGCCTGTGCAGGTTACCATTGGACTATTCTTTCCAGTCTTAGTGCACTACAACGTTCCAAGTGGTTTTCCTTAGCACCGTGGCCTTAGAACACTCTTAACTACCTGCACAGTCCTATAAAGGCTGTAATATGGCCTTTTGCAGTCTAATAAAGGCCTCACACGTAAATCACGTGGTTTCACCTGTCTGCGTAGGTTACCATTGGCGTAGTCCTTACAGTCTCAATGCGCTACGACGTCCCAAGTCGTTTTCATTGGCGAAATTGCCTTAGAACACTCTTAACTACGTGCACAGTCCTATAAATGCTGTAATATGGCCCTTTGCAGTCTAATAAAGGCCTCACAAGTTAATCACGTGGTTTCACCGGTCTGCGCAGGTCACCATTGACCTAGTCCTTCCAGTCTCAATGCGCTACAAAGTCCCAAGTCGTTTTCATTAGCGCCGTTGCCTTACAACACTCTTAACTACGTGCACAGTCCTATAAAGACTGTAATTTGGTCTTTTGCAGTCTAATAAAGGCCTCACACGTAAATCACGTGGTTCCATCTGCCTGTGCAGGTTACCATTGGACTAGTCGTTCCAGTCTCAATGCGCTACAACGTCCCAAGTCGTTTTCATTAGCGCTGTTGCCTTACAACACTCTTAACTACGTGCACAGTCCTATAAAGGCTGTAAATTGGCCTTTTGCAGTCTAATAGAGGCCTCACACTTAAATCACGTGGTTTCACCTGTCTGCGCAGGTTACCATTGGACTAGTCCTTCCAGTCTCAATGCGCTACAACGTCCCAAGTCGTTTTCATTGGCGCCGTTGCTTTACAACACTCTTAACTACGTGCACAGTCCTATAAAGGGCTTAATATGGCCTTTTGCAGTCTAATAAAGTCCTCACACGTAAATCACGTGGTTCCATCTGCCTGCGCAGGTTACCATTGGACTATTCCTTCCAGTCTCAGTGCACTACAACGTTCCAAGTGGTTTTCCTTAGCGCCGTGGCCTTAGAACACTCTTAACTACGTGCACAGTCCTATAAAGGCTGTAATATGGCCTTTTGCAGTCTAATAAAGGCCTCACACGTAAATCACGTGGTTTCACCTGTCTGCGTAGGTTACCATTGGCCTAGTCCTTACAGTCTCAATGCGCTACAACGTCCCAAGTCGTTTTCATTGGCGAAATTGCCTTAGAACACTCTTAACTACGTGCACAGTCCTATAAATGCTGTAATATGGCCCTTTGCAGTCTAATAGAGGCCTTACACGTAAATCACGTGGTTCCATCTGCCTGTGCAGGTTACCATTGGACTAGTCGTTCCAGTCTCAATGCGCTACAACCTCCCAAGTCGTTTTCATTAGCGCTGTTGCTTTACAGAACTCTTAACTACGTGCACAGTCCTATAAAGGCTGTAATATGGCCTTTTGCAGTCTAATAAAGGCCTCACACGTAAATCACGTGGTTTCACCTGTCTGCGCAGGTTACCATTGGCCTAGTCCTTCCAGTCTCAATGCGCTACAAAGTCCCAAGTCGTTTTCATTGGCGCCGTTGCTTTACAACACTCTTAACTACGTGCACAGTCCTATAAAGGCTGTAATATGGCCTTTTGCAGTCTAATAAAGGCTTCCCACGTAAATCACGTGGTTTCACATGCCTGCGCAGGTTACCATTGGCCTAATCCTTCCAGTCTCAATGTGCTACAACGTCTCAAGTCGTTTTCATTAGCGCCGTTGCCTTAAGACACTCTTAACTACGTGCACAGTCCTATAAAGGCTGTAATATGGCCCTTTGCAGTCTAATAAAGGTCTCACACGTTAATCACGTGGTTTCACAGGTCTGCGCAGGTCACCATTGGCCTAGTCCTTCCAGTCTCAATGCGCTACAACGTCCCAAGTCGTTTTCATTGGCGCCGTTGCTTTACAACACTCTTAACTACGTGCACAGTCCTATAAAGGCTGTAATATGGCCTTTTGCAGTGTAATAAAGGCCTCACACGTAAATCACGTGGTTTCACCTGTCTGCGCAGGTTACCATTGGCCTAGTCCTTCCAGTCTCAATGCGCTACAAAGTCCCACGTCGTTCCAGTCTCAATGCGCTACAACCTCCCAAGTCGTTTTCATTAGCGCTGTTGCTTTACAGAACTCTTAACTACGTGCACAGTCCTATAAAGGCTGTAATATGGCCTTTTGCAGTCTAATAAAGGCCTCACACGTAAATCACGTGGTTTCACCTGTCTGCACAGGTTACCATTGGCCTAGTCCTTCCAGTCTCAACACTCTTAACTACGTGCACAGTCCTATAAAGGCTGTAATATGGCCTTTTGCAGTCTAATAAAGGCTTCCCACGTAAATCACGTGGTTTCACATGCCTGCGCAGGTTACCATTGGCCTAATCCTTCCAGTCTCAATGTGCTACAACGTCTCAAGTCGTTTTCATTAGCGCCGTTGCCTTAAGACACTCTTAACTACGTGCACAGTCCTATAAAGGCTGTAATATGGCCTTTTGCAGTCTAATAAAGTCCTCACACGTAAATCACGTGGTTCCATCTGCCTGCGCAGGTTACCATTGGACTATTCCTTCCAGTCTCAGTGCACTACAACGTTCCAAGTGGTTTTCCTTAGCGCCGTGGCCTTAGAACACTCTTAAGCACCTGCACAGTCCTATAAAGGCTGTAGTATGGCCTTTTGCAGTCTAATAAAGGCTTCCCACGTAAATCACGTGGTTTCACATGCCTGCTCAGGTTACAATTGGCCTAATCCTTCCAGTCTCAATGTGCTACAACGTCTCAAGTCGTTTTCATTAGCGCCGTGGCCTTAGAACACTCTTAACTACTTGCACAGTCCTATAAAGGCTGTAATATGGCCTTTTGCAGTCTAATAAAGGCCTCACACGTAAATCACGTGGTTCCATTTGCCTGTTCAGGTTTCCATTGGCGTAGTCCTTACAGTGTCAATGCGTTACAACGTCCCAAGTCGTTTTCATTGGCGAAGTTGCCTTAGAACACTCTTAACTACGTGCACAGTCCTATAAAGGCTGTAATATGGCCTTTTGCAGTCAAATAATGGCTTCATACGTAAATCACGTGGTTTCACATGCCTGCGCAGGTTACCATTGGCCTAATCCTTCCAGTCTCAATGTGCTACAACGTCTCAAGTCGTTTTCATTAGCGCCGTTGCCTTAAGACACTCTTAACTACTTGCACAGTCCTATAAAAGCTGTAATATGGCCTTTTGCAGTCTAATAAAAACCTCACACGTAAATCACGTGGTTTCACCTGTCTGCGCAGGTTACCATTGGCCTAGTCCTTCCAGTCTCAATGCGCTACAACGTCCCAAGTCGTTTTCATTGGCGCCGTTGCTTTACAACACTCTTAACTACGTGCACAGTCCTATAAAGGCTGTAATTTGGTCTTTTGCAGTCTAATAAAGGCCTCACACGTAAATCATGTGGTTCCATCTGCCTGTGCAGGTTACCATTGGACTAGTCGTTCCAGTCTCAATGCGCTACAACGTCCCAAGTCGTTTTCATTGGCGCCGTTGCTTTACAACACTCTTAACTACGTGCACAGTCCTATAAAGGGCTTAATATGGCCTTTTGCAGTCTAATAAAGTCCTCACACGTAAATCACGTGGTTCCATCTGCCTGCGCAGGTTACCATTGGACTATTCCTTCCAGTCTCAGTGCACTACAACGTTCCAAGTGGTTTTCCTTAGCGCCGTGGCCTTAGAACACTCTTAACTACGTGCACAGTCCTATAAAGGCTGTAATATGGCCTTTTGCAGTCTAATAAAGGCCTCACACGTAAATCACGTGGTTTCACCTGTCTGCGTAGGTTACCATTGGCCTAGTCCTTACAGTCTCAATGCGCTACAACGTCCCAAGTCGTTTTCATTGGCGAAATTGCCTTAGAACACTCTTAACTACGTGCACAGTCCTATAAATGCTGTAATATGGCCCTTTGCAGTCTAATAGAGGCCTTACACGTAAATCACGTGGTTCCATCTGCCTGTGCAGGTTACCATTGGACTAGTCGTTCCAGTCTCAATGCGCTACAACCTCCCAAGTCGTTTTCATTAGCGCTGTTGCTTTACAGAACTCTTAACTACGTGCACAGTCCTATAAAGGCTGTAATATGGCCTTTTGCAGTCTAATAAAGGCCTCACACGTAAATCACGTGGTTTCACCTGTCTGCGCAGGTTACCATTGGCCTAGTCCTTCCAGTCTCAATGCGCTACAAAGTCCCAAGTCGTTTTCATTGGCGCCGTTGCTTTACAACACTCTTAACTACGTGCACAGTCCTATAAAGGCTGTAATATGGCCTTTTGCAGTCTAATAAAGGCTTCCCACGTAAATCACGTGGTTTCACATGCCTGCGCAGGTTACCATTGGCCTAATCCTTCCAGTCTCAATGTGCTACAACGTCTCAAGTCGTTTTCATTAGCGCCGTTGCCTTAAGACACTCTTAACTACGTGCACAGTCCTATAAAGGCTGTAATATGGCCCTTTGCAGTCTAATAAAGGTCTCACACGTTAATCACGTGGTTTCACAGGTCTGCGCAGGTCACCATTGGCCTAGTCCTTCCAGTCTCAACAGTCTCAATGCGCTACAACGTCCCAAGTCGTTTTCATTGGCGCCGTTGCTTTACAACACTCTTAACTACGTGCACAGTCCTATAAAGGCTGTAATATGGCCTTTTGCAGTGTAATAAAGGCCTCACACGTAAATCACGTGGTTTCACCTGTCTGCGCAGGTTACCATTGGCCTAGTCCTTCCAGTCTCAATGCGCTACAAAGTCCCACGTCGTTCCAGTCTCAATGCGCTACAACCTCCCAAGTCGTTTTCATTAGCGCTGTTGCTTTACAGAACTCTTAACTACGTGCACAGTCCTATAAAGGCTGTAATATGGCCTTTTGCAGTCTAATAAAGGCCTCACACGTAAATCACGTGGTTTCACCTGTCTGCACAGGTTACCATTGGCCTAGTCCTTCCAGTCTCAACACTCTTAACTACGTGCACAGTCCTATAAAGGCTGTAATATGGCCTTTTGCAGTCTAATAAAGGCTTCCCACGTAAATCACGTGGTTTCACATGCCTGCGCAGGTTACCATTGGCCTAATCCTTCCAGTCTCAATGTGCTACAACGTCTCAAGTCGTTTTCATTAGCGCCGTTGCCTTAAGACACTCTTAACTACGTGCACAGTCCTATAAAGGCTGTAATATGGCCTTTTGCAGTCTAATAAAGTCCTCACACGTAAATCACGTGGTTCCATCTGCCTGCGCAGGTTACCATTGGACTATTCCTTCCAGTCTCAGTGCACTACAACGTTCCAAGTGGTTTTCCTTAGCGCCGTGGCCTTAGAACACTCTTAAGCACCTGCACAGTCCTATAAAGGCTGTAGTATGGCCTTTTGCAGTCTAATAAAGGCTTCCCACGTAAATCACGTGGTTTCACATGCCTGCTCAGGTTACAATTGGCCTAATCCTTCCAGTCTCAATGTGCTACAACGTCTCAAGTCGTTTTCATTAGCGCCGTGGCCTTAGAACACTCTTAACTACTTGCACAGTCCTATAAAGGCTGTAATATGGCCTTTTGCAGTCTAATAAAGGCCTCACACGTAAATCACGTGGTTCCATTTGCCTGTTCAGGTTTCCATTGGCGTAGTCCTTACAGTGTCAATGCGTTACAACGTCCCAAGTCGTTTTCATTGGCGAAGTTGCCTTAGAACACTCTTAACTACGTGCACAGTCCTATAAAGGCTGTAATATGGCCTTTTGCAGTCAAATAATGGCTTCATACGTAAATCACGTGGTTTCACATGCCTGCGCAGGTTACCATTGGCCTAATCCTTCCAGTCTCAATGTGCTACAACGTCTCAAGTCGTTTTCATTAGCGCCGTTGCCTTAAGACACTCTTAACTACTTGCACAGTCCTATAAAAGCTGTAATATGGCCTTTTGCAGTCTAATAAAAACCTCACACGTAAATCACGTGGTTTCACCTGTCTGCGCAGGTTACCATTGGCCTAGTCCTTCCAGTCTCAATGCGCTACAACGTCCCAAGTCGTTTTCATTGGCGCCGTTGCTTTACAACACTCTTAACTACGTGCACAGTCCTATAAAGGCTGTAATTTGGTCTTTTGCAGTCTAATAAAGGCCTCACACGTAAATCATGTGGTTCCATCTGCCTGTGCAGGTTACCATTGGACTAGTCGTTCCAGTCTCAATGCGCTACAACGTCCCAAGTCGTTTTCATTAGCGCTGTTGCCTTACAACCCTCTTAACTACGTGCACAGTCCTATAAAGGCTGTAATTTGGCCTTTTGCAGTCTAATAGAGGCCTCACACGTAAATCACGTGGTTCCATCTGCCTGTGCAGGTTACCATTGGACTAGTCGTTCCAGTCTCAATGCGCTACAACCTCCCAAGTCGTTTTCATTGGCGCCGTTGCTTTACAACACTCTTAACTACGTGCACAGTCCTATAAAGGCTGTAATATGGCCTTTTGCAGTCTAATAAAGGCTTCCCACGTAAATCACGTGGTTTCACATGCCTGCGCAGGTTACCATTGGCCTAATCCTTCCAGTCTCAATGTGCTACAACGTCTCAAGTCGTTTTCATTAGCGCCGTTGCCTTAAGACACTCTTAACTACGTGCACAGTCCTATAAAGGCTGTAATATGGCCCTTTGCAGTCTAATAAAGGTCTCACACGTTAATCACGTGGTTTCACAGGTCTGCGCAGGTCACCATTGGCCTAGTCCTTCCAGTCTCAATGCGCTACAACGTCCCAAGTCGTTTTCATTGGCGCCGTTGCTTTACAACACTCTTAACTACGTGCACATTCCTATAAAGGCTGTAATATGGCCTTTTGCAGTCTAATAAAGTCCTCACACGTAAATCACGTGGTTCCATCTGCCTGCGCAGGTTACCATTGGACTATTCCTTCCAGTCTCAGTACACTACAACGTTCCAAGTGGTTTTCCTTAGCGCCGTGGCCTTAGAACACTCTTAACTACCTGCACAGTCCTATAAAGGCTGTAATATGGCCTTTTGCAGTCTAATAAAGGCTTCCCACGTAAATCACGTGGTTTCACATGCCTGCTCAGGTTACCATTGGCCTAATCCTTCCAGTCTCAATGTGCTACAACGTCTCAAGTCGTTTTCATTAGCGCCGTGGCCTTAGAACACTCTTAACTACTTGCACAGTCCTATAAAGGCTGTAATATGGCCTTTTGCAGTCTAATAAAGGCCTCACACGTAAATCACGTGGTTCCATTTGCCTGTTCAGGTTTCCATTGCCGTAGTCCTTACAGTCTCAATGCGCTACAACGTCCCAAGTCGTTTTCATTGGCGAAGTTGCCTTAGAACACTCTTAACTACGTGCACAGTCCTATAAAGGCTGTAATATGGCCTTTTGCAGTCTAATAAAGGCTTCCCACGTAAATCACGTGGTTTCACATGCCTGCGCAGGTTACCATTGGCCTAATCCTTCCAGTCTCAATGTGCTACAACGTCTCAAGTCGTTTTCATTAGCGCCGTTGCCTTAAGACACTCTTAACTACGTGCACAGTCCTATAAAGGCTGTAATATGGCCCTTTGCAGTCTAATAAAGGTCTCACACGTTAATCACGTGGTTTCACAGGTCTGCGCAGGTCACCATTGGCCTAGTCCTTCCAGTCTCAATGCGCTACAACGTCCCAAGTCGTTTTCATTGGCGCCGTTGCTTTACAACACTCTTAACTACGTGCACAGTCCTATAAAGGCTGTAATATGGCCTTTTGCAGTCTAATAAAGGCCTCACACGTAAATCACGTGGTTTCACCTGTCTGCGCAGGTTACCATTGGCCTAGTCCTTCCAGTCTCAATGCGCTACAAAGTCCCACGTCGTTCCAGTCTCAATGCGCTACAACCTCCCAAGTCGTTTTCATTAGCGCTGTTGCTTTACAGAACTCTTAACTACGTGCACAGTCCTATAAAGGCTGTAATATGGCCTTTTGCAGTCTAATAAAGGCCTCACACGTAAATCACGTGGTTTCACCTGTCTGCACAGGTTACCATTGGCCTAGTCCTTCCAGTCTCAACACTCTTAACTACGTGCACAGTCCTATAAAGGCTGTAATATGGCCTTTTGCAGTCTAATAAAGGCTTCCCACGTAAATCACGTGGTTTCACATGCCTGCGCAGGTTACCATTGGCCTAATCCTTCCAGTCTCAATGTGCTACAACGTCTCAAGTCGTTTTCATTAGCGCCGTTGCCTTAAGACACTCTTAACTACGTGCACAGTCCTATAAAGGCTGTAATATGGCCTTTTGCAGTCTAATAAAGTCCTCACACGTAAATCACGTGGTTCCATCTGCCTGCGCAGGTTACCATTGGACTATTCCTTCCAGTCTCAGTGCACTACAACGTTCCAAGTGGTTTTCCTTAGCGCCGTGGCCTTAGAACACTCTTAAGCACCTGCACAGTCCTATAAAGGCTGTAGTATGGCCTTTTGCAGTCTAATAAAGGCTTCCCACGTAAATCACGTGGTTTCACATGCCTGCTCAGGTTACAATTGGCCTAATCCTTCCAGTCTCAATGTGCTACAACGTCTCAAGTCGTTTTCATTAGCGCCGTGGCCTTAGAACACTCTTAACTACTTGCACAGTCCTATAAAGGCTGTAATATGGCCTTTTGCAGTCTAATAAAGGCCTCACACGTAAATCACGTGGTTCCATTTGCCTGTTCAGGTTTCCATTGGCGTAGTCCTTACAGTGTCAATGCGTTACAACGTCCCAAGTCGTTTTCATTGGCGAAGTTGCCTTAGAACACTCTTAACTACGTGCACAGTCCTATAAAGGCTGTAATATGGCCTTTTGCAGTCAAATAATGGCTTCATACGTAAATCACGTGGTTTCACATGCTTGCGCAGGTTACCATTGGCCTAATCCTTCCAGTCTCAATGTGCTACAACGTCTCAAGTCGTTTTCATTAGCGCCGTTGCCTTAAGACACTCTTAACTACTTGCACAGTCCTATAAAAGCTGTAATATGGCCTTTTGCAGTCTAATAAAAACCTCACACGTAAATCACGTGGTTTCACCTGTCTGCGCAGGTTACCATTGGCCTAGTCCTTCCAGTCTCAATGCGCTACAACGTCCCAAGTCGTTTTCATTGGCGCCGTTGCTTTACAACACTCTTAACTACGTGCACAGTCCTATAAAGGCTGTAATTTGGTCTTTTGCAGTCTAATAAAGGCCTCACACGTAAATCATGTGGTTCCATCTGCCTGTGCAGGTTACCATTGGACTAGTCGTTCCAGTCTCAATGCGCTACAACGTCCCAAGTCGTTTTCATTAGCGCTGTTGCCTTACAACCCTCTTAACTACGTGCACAGTCCTATAAAGGCTGTAATTTGGCCTTTTGCAGTCTAATAGAGGCCTCACACGTAAATCACGTGGTTCCATCTGCCTGTGCAGGTTACCATTGGACTAGTCGTTCCAGTCTCAATGCGCTACAACCTCCCAAGTCGTTTTCATTGGCGCCGTTGCTTTACAACACTCTTAACTACGTGCACAGTCCTATAAAGGCTGTAATATGGCCTTTTGCAGTCTAATAAAGGCTTCCCACGTAAATCACGTGGTTTCACATGCCTGCGCAGGTTACCATTGGCCTAATCCTTCCAGTCTCAATGTGCTACAACGTCTCAAGTCGTTTTCATTAGCGCCGTTGCCTTAAGACACTCTTAACTACGTGCACAGTCCTATAAAGGCTGTAATATGGCCCTTTGCAGTCTAATAAAGGTCTCACACGTTAATCACGTGGTTTCACAGGTCTGCGCAGGTCACCATTGGCCTAGTCCTTCCAGTCTCAATGCGCTACAACGTCCCAAGTCGTTTTCATTGGCGCCGTTGCTTTACAACACTCTTAACTACGTGCACATTCCTATAAAGGCTGTAATATGGCCTTTTGCAGTCTAATAAAGTCCTCACACGTAAATCACGTGGTTCCATCTGCCTGCGCAGGTTACCATTGGACTATTCCTTCCAGTCTCAGTACACTACAACGTTCCAAGTGGTTTTCCTTAGCGCCGTGGCCTTAGAACACTCTTAACTACCTGCACAGTCCTATAAAGGCTGTAATATGGCCTTTTGCAGTCTAATAAAGGCTTCCCACGTAAATCACGTGGTTTCACATGCCTGCTCAGGTTACCATTGGCCTAATCCTTCCAGTCTCAATGTGCTACAACGTCTCAAGTCGTTTTCATTAGCGCCGTGGCCTTAGAACACTCTTAACTACTTGCACAGTCCTATAAAGGCTGTAATATGGCCTTTTGCAGTCTAATAAAGGCCTCACACGTAAATCACGTGGTTCCATTTGCCTGTTCAGGTTTCCATTGCCGTAGTCCTTACAGTCTCAATGCGCTACAACGTCCCAAGTCGTTTTCATTGGCGAAGTTGCCTTAGAACACTCTTAACTACGTGCACAGTCCTATAAAGGCTGTAATATGGCCTTTTGAAGTCTAATAATGGCTTCATACGTAAATCACGTGGTTTCACCTGCCTGCGCAGGTTACCATTAGACTATTCCTTTCAGTCTCAATGCACTACAACGTTCCAAGTGGTTTTCCTTAGCTCTGTGGCCTTAGAACACTCTCAACTACGTGCACAGTCCTATAAAGGCTGTAATATGGCCTTTTGCAGTCTAATAATAGCTTCATACGTAAATCACGTGGTTCCATCTGCCTGTGCAGGTTACCATTGGACTAGTCGTTCCAGTCTCAATGCGCTACAACCTCCCAAGTCGTTTTCATAAGCGCTGTTGCTTTACAGAACTCTGAACTACGTGCACAGTCCTATAAAGGCTGTAATATGGCCTTTTGCAGTCTAATAATGGCTTCATACGTAAATCACGTGCTTTCACCTGCCTGCGCAGGTTACCATTAGACTAGTCCTTCCAGTCTCAATGCGCTACAACGTCCCAAGTCGTTTTCATTGGCGCCGTTGCTTTACAACACTCTTAACTACGTGCACAGTCCTATAAAGGCTGTAATATGGCCTTTTGCAGTCTAATAAAGTCCTCACACGTAAATCACGTGGTTCCATCTGCCTGCGCAGGTTACCATTGGACTATTCCTTCCAGTCTCAGTGCACTACAACGTTCCAAGTGGTTTTCCTTAGCGCCGTGGCCTTACAACACTCTTAACTACGTGCACAGTCCTATAAAGGCTGTAGTTTGGTCTTTTGCAGTCTAATAAAGGCCTCACACGTAAATCACGTGGTTCCATCTGCCTGTGCAGGTTACCATTGGACTAGTTGTTCCAGTCTCAATGCGCTACAACGTCACAAGTCGTTTTCATTAGCGCTGTTGCCTTACAACACTCTTAACTACCTGCACAGTCCTATAAAGGCTGTAATTTGGCCTTTTGCAGTCTAATAGAGGCCTCACACGTAAATCACGTGGTTCCCTCTGCCTGTGCAGGTTACCATTGGACTAGTCGTTCCAGTCTCAATGCGCTACAACCACCCAAGTCGTTTTCATTAGCGCTGTTGCTTTACAGAACTCTGAACTACGTGCACAGTCCTATAAAGGCTGTAATATGGCCTTTTGCAGTCTAATAAAGGCCTCACACGTAAATCACGTGGTTTCACCTGTCTGCCCAGGTTACCATTGGCCTAGTCCTTCCAGTCTCAATGTGCTACAACGTCTCAAGTCGTTTTCATTAGCGCCGTTGCCTTAAGACACTCTTAACTACGTGCACAGTCCTATAAAGGCTGTAATATGGCCCTTTGCAGTCTAATAAAGGTCTCACACGTTAATCACGTGGTTTCACAGGTCTGCGCAGGTCATCATTGGCCTAGTCCTTCCAGTCTCAATGCGCTACAACGTCCCAAGTCGTTTTCATTGGCGCCGTTGCTTTACAACACTCTTAACTATGTGCACAGTCCTATAAAGGCTGTAATATGGCTTTTTGCAGTCTAATAAAGTCCTCACACGTAAATCACGTGGTTCCATCTGCCTGCGCAGGTTACCATTGGACTATTCCTTCCAGTCTCAGTGCACTACAACGTTCCAAGTGGTTTTCCTTAGCGCCGTGGCCTTAGAACACTCTTAACTACCTGCACAGTCCTATAAAGGCTGTAATATGGCCTTTTGCAGTCTAATAAAGGCCTCACACGTAAATCACGTGGTTTCACCTGTCTGCGCAGGTTACCATTGGCCTAGTCCTTCCAGTCTCAATGCGCTACAACGTCCCAAGTCGTTTTCATTGGCGCCGTTGCTTTACAACACTCTTAACTACGTGCACAGTCCTATAAAGGCTGTAATATGGCCTTTTGCAGTCTAATAATGCCCTCACACGTAAATCACGTGGTTTCACCTGTCTGCGTAGGTTACCATTGGCGTAGTTCTTACAGTCTCAATGCGCTACGACGTCCCAAGTCGTTTTCATTGGCGAAATTGCCTTAGAACACTCTTAACTACGTGCACAGTCCTATAAATGCTGTAATATGGCCCTTTGCAGTCTAATAAAGGCCTCACACGTTAATCACGTGGTTTCACCGGTCTGCGCAGGTCACCATTGACCTAGTCCTTCCAGTCTCAATGCGCTACAAAGTCCCAAGTCGTTTTCATTAGCGCCGTTGCCTTACAACACTCTTAACTACGTGCACAGTCCTATAAAGGCTGTAATTTGGTCTTTTGCAGTCTAATAAAGGCTTCACACGTAAATCATGTGGTTCCATCTGCCTGCGCAGGTTACCATTGGACTAGTCGTTCCAGTCTCAATGCGCTACAACGTCCCAAGTCGTTTTCATTGGCGCCGTTGCTTTACAACACTCTTAACTACGTGCACAGTCCTATAAAGGCTGTAATTTGGTCTTTTGCAGTCTAATAAAGGCCTCACACGTAAATCATGTGGTTCCATCTGCCTGTGCAGGTTACCATTGGACTAGTCGTTCCAGTCTCAATGCGCTACAACGTCCCAAGTCGTTTTCATTAGCGCTGTTGCCTTACAACCCTCTTAACTACGTGCACAGTCCTATAAAGGCTGTAATTTGGCCTTTTGCAGTCTAATAGAGGCCTCACACGTAAATCACGTGGTTCCATCTGCCTGTGCAGGTTACCATTGGACTAGTCGTTCCAGTCTCAATGCGCTACAACCTCCCAAGTCGTTTTCATTGGCGCCGTTGCTTTACAACACTCTTAACTACGTGCACAGTCCTATAAAGGCTGTAATATGGCCTTTTGCAGTCTAATAAAGGCTTCCCACGTAAATCACGTGGTTTCACATGCCTGCGCAGGTTACCATTGGCCTAATCCTTCCAGTCTCAATGTGCTACAACGTCTCAAGTCGTTTTCATTAGCGCCGTTGCCTTAAGACACTCTTAACTACGTGCACAGTCCTATAAAGGCTGTAATATGGCCCTTTGCAGTCTAATAAAGGTCTCACACGTTAATCACGTGGTTTCACAGGTCTGCGCAGGTCACCATTGGCCTAGTCCTTCCAGTCTCAATGCGCTACAACGTCCCAAGCCGTTTTCATTGGCGCCGTTGCTTTACAACACTCTTAACTACGTGCACAGTCCTATAAAGGCTGTAATATGGCCTTTTGCAGTCTAATAAAGTCCTCACACGTAAATCACGTGGTTCCATCTGCCTGCGCAGGTTACCATTGGACTATTCCTTCCAGTCTCAGTACACTACAACGTTCCAAGTGGTTTTCCTTAGCGCCGTGGCCTTAGAACACTCTTAACTACCTGCACAGTCCTATAAAGGCTGTAATATGGCCTTTTGCAGTCTAATAAAGGCTTCCCACGTAAATCACGTGGTTTCACATGCCTGCTCAGGTTACCTTTGGCCTAATCCTTCCAGTCTCAATGTGCTACAACGTTTCAAGTCGTTTTCATTAGCGCCGTGGCCTTAGAACACTCTTAACTACTTGCACAGTCCTATAAAGGCTGTAATATGGCCTTTTGCAGTCTAATAAAGGCCTCACACGTAAATCACGTGGTTCCATTTGCCTGTTCAGGTTACCATTGGACTATTCCTTCCAGTCTCAGTGCACTACAACGTTCCAAGTGGTTTTCCTTAGCGCCGTGGCCTTAGAACACTCTTAACTACCTGCACAGTCCTATAAAGGCTGTAATATGGCCTTTTGCAGTCTAATAAAGGCCTCACACGTAAATCACGTGGTTTCACCTGTCTGCGCAGGTTACCATTGGCCTAGTCCTTCCAGTCTCAATGCGCTACAACTTCCCAAGTCGTTTTCATTGGCGCCGTTGCTTTACAACACTCTTAACTACGTGCACAGTCCTATAAAGGCTGTAATATGGCCTTTTGCAGTCTAATAATGGCCTCACACGTAAATCACGTGGTTTCACCTGTCTGCGTAGGTTACCATTGGCGTAGTTCTTACAGTCTCAATGCGCTACGACGTCCCAAGTCGTTTTCATTGGCGAAATTGCCTTAGAACACTCTTAACTACGTGCACAGTCCTATAAATGCTGTAATATGGCCCTTTGCAGTCTAATAAAGGCCTCACACGTTAATCACGTGGTTTCACCGGTCTGCGCAGGTCACCATTGACCTAGTCCTTCCAGTCTCAATGCGCTACAAAGTCCCAAGTCGTTTTCATTAGCGCCGTTGCCTTACAACACTCTTAACTACGTGCACAGTCCTATAAAGGCTGTAATTTGGTCTTTTGCAGTCTAATAAAGGCCTCACACGTATATCATGTGGTTCCATCTGCCTGTGCAGGTTACCATTGGACTAGTCGTTCCAGTCTCAATGCGCTACAACGTCCCAAGTCGTTTTCATTAGCGCTGTTGCCTTACAACACTCTTAACTACGTGCACAGTCCTATAAAGCCTGTAAATTGGCCTTTTGCAGTCTAATAGAGGCGTCACACTTAAATCACGTGGTTTCACCTGTCTGAGCAGGTTACCATTGGACTAGTCCTTCCAGTCTCAATGCGCTACAACGTCCCAAGTCGTTTTCATTGGCGCCGTTGCTTTACAACACTCTTAACTACGTGCACAGTCCTATAAAGGGCTTAATATGGCCTTTTGCAGTCTAATAAAGTCCTCACACGTAAATCACGTGGTTCCATCTGCCTGCGCAGGTTACCATTGGACTATTCCTTCCAGTCTCAGTGCACTACAACGTTCCAAGTGGTTTTCCTTAGCGCCGTGGCCTTACAACACTCTTAACTACCTGCACAGTCCTATAAAGGCTGTAATATGGCCTTTTGCAGTCTAATAAAGGCCTCACACGTAAATCACGTGCTTTCACCTGTCTGCGTAGGTTACCATTGGCCTAGTCCTTACAGTCTCAATGCGCTACAACGTCCCAAGTCGTTTTCATTGGCGAAATTGCCTTAGAACACTCTTAACTACGTGCACAGTCCTATAAATGCTGTAATATGGCCCTTTGCAGTCTAATAAAGGCCTCACACGTTAATCACGTGGTTTCACCGGTCTGCGCAGGTCACCATTGACCTAGTCCTTCCAGTCTCAATGCGCTACAACGTCCCAAGTCGTTTTCATTAGCGCCGTTGCCTTACAACACTCTTAACTACGTGCACAGTCCTATAAAGGCTGTAATTTGGTCTTTTGCAGTCTAATAAAGGCCTCACACGTAAATCATGTGGTTCCATCTGCCTGTGCAGGTTACCATTGGACTAGTCGTTCCAGTCTCAATGCGCTACAACGTCCCAAGTCGTTTTCATTAGCGCTGTTGCCTTACAACACTCTTAACTACGTGCACAGTCCTATAAAGGTTGTAATTTGGCCTTTTGCAGTCTAATAGAGGCCTTACACGTAAATCACGTGGTTCCATCTGCGTGTGCAGGTTACCATTGGACTAGTCGTTCCAGTCTCAATGCGCTACAACCTCCCAAGTCGTTTTCATTAGCGCTGTTGCTTTACAGAACTCTTAACTACGTGCACAGTCCTATAAAGGCTGTAATATGGCCTTTTGCAGTCTAATAAAGGCCTCACACGTAAATCACGTGGTTTTACCTGTCTGGGCAGGTTACCATTGGCCTAGTCCTTCCAGTCTCAATGCGCTACAAAGTCCCAAGTCGTTTTCATTAGCGCCGTTGCCTTAAGACACTCTTAACTACGTGCACAGTCCTATAAAGGCTGTAATATGGCCCTTTGCAGTCTAATAAAGGTCTCACACGTTAATCACGTGGTTTCACAGGTCTGCGCAGGTCACCATTGGCCTAGTCCTTCCAGTCTCAATGCGCTACAACGTCCCATGTCGTTTTCATTGGCGCCGTTGCTTTACAACACTCTTAACTACGTGCACAGTCCTATAAAGGCTGTAATATGGCCTTTTGCAGTCTAATAAAGTCCTCACACGTAAATCACGTGGTTCCATCTGCCTGCGCAGGTTACCATTGGACTATTCCTTCCAGTCTCAGTGCACTACAACGTTCCAAGTGGTTTTCCTTAGCGCCGTGGCCTTAGAACACTCTTAACTACTTGCACAGTCCTATAAAAGCTGTAATATGGCCTTTTGCAGTCTAATAAAAACCTCACACGTAAATCACGTGGTTTCACCTGTCTGCGCAGGTTACCATTGGCCTAGTCCTTCCAGTCTCAATGCGCTACAACGTCCCAAGTCGTTTTCATTGGCGCCGTTGCTTTACAACACTCTTAACTACGTGCACAGTCCTATAAAGGCTGTAATTAGGTATTTTGCAGTCTAATAAAGGCCTCACACGTAAATCATGTTGTTCCATCTGCCTGTGCAGGTTACCATTGTACTAGTCGTTCCAGTCTCAATGCGCTACAACCTCCCAAGTCGTTTTCATTAGCGCTGTTGCTTTACAGAACTCTTAACTACGTGCACAGTCCTATAAAGGCTGTAATCTGGCCTTTTGCAGTCTAATAAAGGCCTCACACGTAAATCACGTGGTTTCACCTGTCTGCGCAGGTTACCATTGGCCTAGTCATTCCAGCCTCAATGCGCTACAAAGTCCCAAGTCGTTTTCATTGGCGCCGTTGCTTTACAACACTCTTAACTACGTGCACAGTCCTATAAAGGCTGTAATATAGCCTTTTGCAGTCTAATAAAGGCTTCCCACGTAAATCACGTGGTTTCACATGCCTGCGCAGGTTACCATTGGCCTAATCCTTCCAGTCTCAATGTGCTACAACGTCTCAAGTCGTTTTCATTAGCGCCGTTGCCTTAAGACACTCTTAACTACGTGCACCGTCCTATAAAGGCTGTAACATAGCCCTTTGCAGTCTAATAAAGGTCTCACACGTTAATCACGTGGTTTCACAGGTCTGCGCAGGTCACCATTGGCCTAGTCCTTCCAGTCTCAATGCGCTACAACGTCCCAAGTCGTTTTCATTGGCGCCGTTGCTTTACAACACTCTTAACTGCGTGCACAGTCCTATAAATATTGTAATATGGCCTTTTGCAGTCTAATAAAGTCCTCACACGTAAATCACGTGGTTCCATCTGCCTGCGCAGGTTACCATTGGACTATTCCTTTCAGTCTCAGTGCACTACAACGTTCCAAGTGGTTTTCCTTAGCGCCGTGGCCTTAGAACACTCTTAACTACCTGCACAGTCCTATAAAGGCTGTAATATGGCCTTTTGCAGTCTAATAAAGGCTTCCCACGTAAATCACGTGGTTTCACATGCCTGCTCAGGTTACCATTGGCCTAATCCTTCCAGTCTCAATGTGCTACAACGTCTCAAGTCGTTTTCATTAGCGCCGTGGCCTTAGAACACTCTTAACTACTTGCACAGTCCTATAAAGGCTGTAATATGGCCTTTTGCAGTCTAATAAAGGCCTCACACGTAAATCACGTGGTTCCATTTGCCTGTTAAGGTTTCCATTGGCGTAGTCCTTACAGTCTCAATGCGCTACAACGTCCCAAGTCATTTTCATTGGCGAAGTTGCCTTAGAACACTCTTAACTACGTGCACAGTCCTATAAAGGCTGTAATATGGCCTTTTGCAGTCTAATAATGGCTTCATACGTAAATCACGTGGTTTCACCTGCCTGCGCAGGTTACCATTAGACTATTCCTTTCAGTGTCAGTGCACTACAACGTTCCAAGTGGTTTTCCTTAGCGCCGTGGCCTTAGAACACTCTTAACTACTTGCACAGTCCTATAAAAGCTGTAATATGGCCTTTTGCAGTCTAATAAAAACCTCACACGTAAATCACGTGGTTTCACCTGTCTGCGCAGGTTACCATTGGCCTAGTCCTTCCAGTCTCAATGCGCTACAAGGTCCCAAGTCGTTTTCATTGGCGCCGTTGCTTTACAACACTCTTAACTACGTGCACAGTCCTACAAAGGCTGTAATTTGGTCTTTTGCAGTCTAATAAAGGCCTCACACGTAAATCATGTGGTTCCATCTGCCTGTGCAGGTTACCATTGGACTAGTCGTTCCAGTCTCAATGCGCTACAACGTCCCAAGTCGTTTTCATTAGCGCTGTTGCCTTACAACCCTCTTAACTACGTGCACAGTCCTATAAAGGCTGTAATTTGGCCTTTTGCAGTCTAATAGAGGCCTCACACGTAAATCACGTGGTTCCATCTGCCTGTGCAGGTTACCATTGGACTAGTCGTTCCAGTCTCAATGCGCTACAACCTCCCAAATCGTTTTCATTGGCGCCGTTGCTTTACAACACTCTTAACTACGTGCACAGTCCTATAAAGGCTGTAATATGGCCTTTTGCAGTCTAATAAAGGCTTCCCACGTAAATCACGTGGTTCCATCTGCCTGCGCAGGTTACCATTGGACTATTCCTTCCAGTCTCAGTGCACTACAACGTTCCGAGTGGTTTTCCTTAGCGCCGTGGCCTTAGAACACTCTTAACTACCTGCACAGTCCTATAAAGGCTGTAATATGGCCTTTTGCAGTCTAATAAAGGCCTCTCACGTAAATCACGTGGTTTCACCTGTCTGCGCAGGTTACCATTGGCCTAGTCCTTCCAGTCTCAATGCGCTACAACGTCCCAAGTCGTTTTCATTGGCGCCGTTGCTTTACAACACTCTTAACTACGTGCACAGTCCTATAAAGGCTGTAATATGGCCTTTTGCAGTCTAATAATGGCCTCACACGTAAATCACGTGGTTTCACCTGTCTGCGTAGGTTACCATTGGCGTAGTTCTTACAGTCTCAATGCGCTACGACGTCCCAAGTCGTTTTCATTGGCGAAATTGCCTTATAACACTCTTAACTACGTGCACAGTCCTATAAATGCTGTAATATGGCCCTTTGCAGTCTAATAAAGGCCTCACACGTTAATCACGTGGTTTCACCGGTCTGCGCAGGTCACCATTGACCTAGTCCTTCCAGTCTCAATGCGCTACAAAGTCCCAAGTCGTTTTCATTAGCGCCGTTGCCTTAAAACACTCTTAACTACGTGCACAGTCCTATAAAGGCTGTAATTTGGTCTTTTGCAGTCTAATAAAGGCCTCACACGTAAATCATGTGGTTCCATCTGCCTGTGCAGGTTACCATTGGACTAGTCGTTCCAGTCTCAATGCGCTACAACGTCCCAAGTCGTTTTCATTAGCGCTGTTGCCTTACAACACTCTTAACTACGTGCACAGTCCTATAAAGGCTGTAAATTGGCCTTTTGCAGTCTAATAGAGGCCTCACACTTAAATCACGTGGTTTCACCTGTCTGCGCAGGTTACCATTGGACTAGTCCTTCCAGTCTTAATGCGCTACAACGTCCCAAGTCGTTTTCATTGGCGCCGTTGCTTTACAACACTCTTAACTACGTGCACAGTCCTATAAAAGGCTTAATATGGCCTTTTGCAGTCTAATAAAGTCCTCACACGTAAATCACGTGGTTCCATCTGCCTCCGCAGGTTACCATTGGACTATTCCTTCCAGTCTCAGTGCACTACAACGTTCCAAGTGGTTTTCCTTAGCGCCGTGGCCTTAGAACACTCTTAACTACCTGCACAGTCCTATAAAGGCTGTAATATGGCCTTTTGCAGTCTAATAAAGGCCTCACACGTAAATCACGTGGTTTCACCTGTCTGCGTAGGTTACCATTGGCCTAGTCCTTACAGTCTCAATGCGCTACAACGTCCCAAGTCGTTTTCATTGGCGAAATTGCCTTAGAACACTCTTAACTACGTGCACAGTCCTATAAATGCTGTAATATGGCCCTTTGCAGTCTAATAAAGGCCTCACACGTTAATCACGTGGTTTCACCGGTCTGCGCAGGTCACCATTGACCTAGTCCTTCCAGTCTCAATGCGCTACAACGTCCCAAGTCGTTTTCATTAGCGCCGTTGCCTTACAACACTCTTAACTACGTGCACAGTCCTATAAAGGCTGTAATTTGGTCTTTTGCAGTCTAATAAAGACCTCACACGTAAATCATGTGGTTCCATCTGCCTGTGCAGGTTACCATTGGACTAGTCGTTCCAGTCTCAATGCGCTACAACGTCCCAAGTCGTTTTCATTAGCGCTGTTGCCTTACAACACTCTTAACTACGTGCACAGTTCTATAAAGGCTGTAATTTGGCCTTTTGCAGTCTAATAGAGGCCTTACACGTAAATCACGTGGTTCCATCTGCGTGTGCAGGTTACCATCGGACTAGTCGTTCCAGTCTCAATGCGCTACAACCTCCCAAGTCGTTTTCATTAGCGCTGTTGCTTTACAGAACTCTTAACTACGTGCACAGTCCTATAAAGGCTGTAATATGGCCTTTTGCAGTCTAATAAAGGCCTCACACGTAAATCACGTGGTTTCACCTGTCTGCGCAGGTTACCATTGGCCTAGTCCTTCCAGTCTCAGTGCACTACAACGTTCCAAGTGGTTTTCCTTAGCGCCGTGGCCTTAGAACACTCTTAACTACCTGCACAGTCCTATAAAGGCTGTAATATGGCCTTTTGCAGTCTAATAAAGGCTTCCCACGTAAATCACGTGGTTTCACATGCCTGCTCAGCTTACCATTGGCCTAATCCTTCCAGTCTCAATGTGCTACAACGTCTCAAGTCGTTTTCATTAGCGCCGTGGCCTTAGAACACTCTTAACTACTTGCACAGTCCTATAAAGGCTGTAATATGGCCTTTTGCAGTCTAATAAAGGCCTCACACGTAACCACGTGGTTCCATTTGCCTGTTCAGGTTTCCATTGGCGTAGTCCTTACAGTCTCAATGCGCTACAACGTCCCAAGTCATTTTCATTGGCGAAGTTGCCTTAGAACACTCTTAACTACGTGCACAGTCCTATAAAGGCTGTAATATGGCATTTTGCAGTCTAATAATGGCTTCATACGTAAATCACGTGGTTTCACCTGCCTGCGCAGGTTACCATTAGACTATTCCTTTCAGTCTCAGTGCACTACAACGTTCCAAGTGGTTTTCCTTAGCGCCGTGGCCTTAGAACACTCTTAACTACTTGCACAGTCCTATAAAAGCTGTAATATGGCCTTTTGCAGTCTAATAAAAACCTCACACGTAAATCACGTGGTTTCACCTGTCTGCGCAGGTTACCATTGGACTAGTCGTTCCAGTCTCAATGCGCTACAACGTCCCAAGTCGTTTTCATTAGCGCTGTTGCCTTACAACCCTCTTAACTACGTGCACAGTCCTATAAAGGCTGTAATTTGGCCTTTTGCAGTCTAATAGAGGCCTCACACGTAAATCACGTGGTTCCATCTGCCTGTGCAGGTTACCAATGGACTAGTCGTTCCAGTCTCAATGCGCTACAACCTCCCAAATCGTTTTCATTGGCGCCGTTGCTTTACAACACTCTTAACTACGTGCACAGTCCTATAAAGGCTGTAATATGGCCTTTTGCAGTCTAATAAAGGCTTCCCACGTAAATCACGTGGTTTCACATGCCTGCGCAGGTTACCATTGGCCTAATCCTTCCAGTCTCAATGTGCTACAACGTCTCAAGTCGTTTTCATTAGCGCCGTTGCCTTAAGACACTCTTAACTACGTGCACAGTCCTATAAAGGCTGTAATATGGCCCTTTGCAGTCTAATAAAGGTCTCACACGTTAATCACGTGGTTTCACAGGTCTGCGCAGGTCACCATTGGCCTAGTCCTTCCAGTCTCAATGCGCTACAACGTCCCAAGTCGTTTTCATTGGCGCCGTTGCTTTACAACACTCTTAACTACGTGCACAGTCCTAGAAAGGCTGTAATATGGCCTTTTGCAGTCTAATAAAGTCCTCACACGTAAATCACGTGGTTCCATCTGCCTGCGCAGGTTACCATTGGACTATTCCTTCCAGTCTCAGTGCACTACAACGTTCCAAGTGGTTTGCCTTAGCGCCGTGGCCTTAGAACACTCTTAACTACCTGCACAGTCCTATAAAGGCTGTAATATGGCCTTTTGCAGTCTAATAAAGGCTTCCCACGTAAATCACGTGGTTTCACATGCCTGCTCAGGTTACCATTGGCCTAGTCCTTACAGTCTCAATGCCCTACAACGTCCCAAGTCGTTTCCATTAGCGCCGTTGCCTTACAACACTCTTAACTACGTGCACAGTCCTATAAAGGCTGTAATTTGGTCTTTTGCAGTCTAATAAAGGCCTCACACGTAAATCACGTGGTTCCATCTGCCTGTGCAGGTTACCATTGGACTAGTTGTTCCAGTCTCAATGCGCTACAACGTCCCAAGTCGTTTTCATTAGCGCTGTTTCCTTACAACACTCTTAACTACGTGCACAGTCCTATAAAGGCTGTAATTTGGCCTTTTGCAGTCTAATAATGGCTTCATACGTAAATCACGTGTTTTCACCTGCCTGCGCAGGTTACCATTAGACTAGTTCTTCCAGTCTCAATGCGCTACAACGTCCCAAGTCGTTTTCATTGGCGCCGTTGCTTTACAACACTCTTAACTACGTGCACAGTCCTATAAAGGCTGTAATATGGCCTTTTGCAGTCTAATAAAGTCCTCACACGTAAATCACGTGGTTCCATCTGCCTGCGCAGGTTACCATTGGACTATTCCTTCCAGTCTCAATGCGCTACAACGTCCCAAGTCGTTTTCATTGGCGCCGTTGATTTGCAACACTCTTAACTACGTGCACAGTCCTACAAAGGCTGTAATTTGGTCTTTTGCAGTCTAATAAAGGCCTCACACGTAAATCATGTGGTTCCATCTGCCTGTGCAGGTTACCATTGGACTAGTCGTTCCAGTCTCAATGCGCTACAACGTCCCAAGTCGTTTTCATTAGCGCTGTTGCCTTACAACCCTCTTAACTACGTGCACAGTCCTATAAAGGCTGTAATTTGGCCTTTTGCAGTCTAATAGAGGCCTCACACGTAAATCACGTGGTTCCATCTGCCTGTGCAGGTTACCATTGGACTAGTCGTTCCAGTCTCAATGCGCTACAACCTCCCAAATCGTTTTCATTGGCGCCGTTGCTTTACAACACTCTTAACTACGTGCACAGTCCTATAAAGGCTGTAATATGGCCTTTTGCAGTCTAATAAAGGCTTCCCACGTAAATCACGTGGTTTCACATGCCTGCGCAGGTTACCATTGGCCTAATCCTTCCAGTCTCAATGTGCTACAACGTCTCAAGTCGTTTTCATTAGCGCCGTTGCCTTAAGACACTCTTAACTACGTGCACAGTCCTATAAAGGCTGTAATATGGCCCTTTGCAGTCTAATAAAGGTCTCACACGTTAATCACGTGGTTTCACAGGTCTGCGCAGGTCACCATTGGCCTAGTCCTTCCAGTCTCAATGCGCTACAACGTCCCAAGTCGTTTTCATTGGCGCCGTTGCTTTACAACACTCTTAACTACGTGCACAGTCCTAGAAAGGCTGTAATATGGCCTTTTGCAGTCTAATAAAGTCCTCACACGTAAATCACGTGGTTCCATCTGCCTGCGCAGGTTACCATTGGACTATTCCTTCCAGTCTCAGTGCACTACAACGTTCCAAGTGGTTTTCCTTAGCGCCGTGGCCTTAGAACACTCTTAACTACCTGCACAGTCATATAAAGGCTGTAATATGGCCTTTTGCAGTCTAATAAAGGCTTCCCACGTAAATCACGTGGTTTCACATGCCTGCTCAGGTTACCATTGGCCTAGTCCTTACAGTCTCAATGCCCTACAACGTCCCAAGTCGTTTCCATTAGCGCCGTTGCCTTACAACACTCTTAACTACGTGCACAGTCCTATAAAGGCTGTAATTTGGCCTTTTGCAGTCTAATAAAGGCCTCACACGTAAATCACGTGGTTCCATCTGCCTGTGCAGGTTACCATTGGACTAGTTGTTCCAGTCTCAATGCGCTACAACGTCCCAAGTCGTTTTCATTAGCGCTGTTTCCTTACAACACTCTTAACTACGTGCACAGTCCTATAAAGGCTGTAATTTGGCCTTTTGCAGTCTAATAATGGCTTCATACGTAAATCACGTGTTTTCACCTGCCTGCGCAGGTTACCATTAGACTAGTTCTTCCAGTCTCAATGCGCTACAACGTCCCAAGTCGTTTTCATTGGCGCCGTTGCTCTACAACACTCTTAACTACGTGCACAGTCCTATAAAGGCTGTAATATGGCCTTTTGCAGTCTAATAAAGTCCTCACACGTAAATCACGTGGTTCCATCTGCCTGCGCAGGTTACCATTGGACTATTCCTTCCAGTCTCAGTGCACTACAACGTTCCAAGTGGTTTTCCTTAGCGCCGTGGCCTTACAACACTCTTAACTACGTGCACAGTCCTATAAAGGCTGTAGTTTGGTCTTTTGCAGTCTAATAAAGGCCTCACACGTAAATCACGTGGTTCCATCTGCCTGTGCAGGTTACCATTGGACTAGTTGTTCCAGTCTCAATGCGCTACAACGTCCCAAGTCGTTTTCATTAGCGCTGTTGCCTTACAACACTCTTAACTACGTGCACAGTCCTATAAAGGCTGTAATTTGGCCTTTTGCAGTCTAATAGAGGCCTCACACGTAAATCACGTGGTTCCATCTGCCTGTGCAGGTTACCATTGGACTAGTCGTTCCAGTCTTAATGCGCTACAACCTCCCAAGTCGTTTTCATTAGCGCTGTTGCTTTACAGAACTCTGAACTACGTGCACAGTCCTATAAAGGCTGTAATATGGCCTTTTGCAGTCTAATAAAGGCCTCACACGTAAATCACGTGGTTTCACCTGTCTGCGCAGGTTACCATTGGCCTAGTCCTTCCAGTCTCAATGCGATACAACGTTCCAAGTCGTTTTCATTGGCGCCGTTGCTTTACAACACTCTTAACTACGTGCACAGTCCTATAAAGGCTGTAATATGGCCCTTTGCAGTCTAATAAAGGTCTCACACGTTAATCACGTGGTTTCACAGGTCTGAGCAGGTCACCATTGGCCTAGTCCTTCCAGTCTCAATGCGCTACAACGTCCCAAGTCGTTTTCATTGGCGCCGCTGCTTTACAACACTCTTAACTATGTGCACAGTCCTATAAAGGCTGTAATATGGCTTTTTGCAGTCTAATAAAGTCCTCACACGTAAATCACGTGGTTCCATCTGCCTGCGCAGGTTACCATTGGACTATTCCTTCCAGTCTCAGTGCACTACAACGTTCCAAGTGGTTTTCCTTAGCGCCGTGGCCTTAGAACACTCTTAACTACCTGCACACTCCTATAAAGGCTGTAATATGGCTTTTTGCAGTCTAATAAAGGTCTCACACGTTAATCACGTGGTTTCTAAGGTCTGCGCAGGTCACCATTGGCCTAGTCCTTCCAGTCTCAATGCGCTACAACGTCCCAAGTCGTTTTCACTGGCGCCGTTGCTTTACAACACTCTTAACTACGTGCACAGTCCTATAAAGGCTGTAATATGGCCTTTTGCAGTCTAATAAAGTCCTCACACGTAAATCACGTGGTTCCATCTGCCTGCGCAGGTTACCATTGGACTATTCCTTCCAGTCTCAGTGCACTACAACGTTCCAAGTGGTTTTCCTTAGCGCCGTGGCCTTAGAACACTCTTAACTACCTGCACAGTCCTATAAAGGCTGTAATATGGCCTTTTGCAGTCTAATAAAGGCCTCACACGTAAATCACGTGGTTTCACCTGTCTGCGCAGGTTACCATTGGCCTAGTCCTTCCAGTCTCAATGCGCTACAACGTCCCAAGTCGTTTTCATTGGCGCCGTTGCTTTACAACACTCTTAACTACGTGCACAGTCCTATAAAGGCTGTAATATGGCCTTTTGCAGTCTAATAAAGTCCTCACACGTAAATCACGTGGTTCCATCTGCCTGCGCAGGTTACCATTGGACTATTCCTTCCAGTCTCAGTGCACTACAACGTTCCAAGTGGTTTTCCTTAGCGCCGTGGCCTTAGAACACTCTTAACTACCTGCACAGTCCTATAAAGGCTGTAATATGGCCTTTTGCAGTCTAATAAAGGCCTCACACGTAAATCACGTGGTTTCACCTGTCTGCGTAGGTTACCATTGGCCTAGTCCTTACAGTCTCAATGCGCTACAACGTCCCAAGTCGTTTCCATTAGCGCCGTTGCCTTACAACACTCCTAACTACGTGTACAGTCCTATAAAGGCTGTAATTTGGTCTTTTGAAGTCTAATAAAGGCCTCACACGTAAATCACGTGGTTCCATCTGCCTGTGCAGGTTACCATTGGACTAGTTGTTCCAGTCTCAAAGCGCTACAACGTCCCAAGTTGTTTTCATTAGCGCTGTTGCCTTACAACACTCTTAAGTACGTGCACAGTCCTATAAAGGCTGTAATTTGGCCTTTTGCAGTCTAATAGAGGCCTCACACGTAAATCACGTGGTTCCATCTGCCTGTGCAGGTTACCATTGAACTTGTCGTTCCAGTCTCAATGCGCTACAACCTCCCAAGTCGTTTTCATTAGCGCTGTTGCTTTACAGAACTCTGAACTACGTGCACAGTCCTATAAAGGCTGTAATATGGCCTTTTGCAGTCTAATAAAGGCCTCACACGTAAATCACGTGGTTTCACCTGTCTGCACAGGTTACCATTGGCCTAGTCCTTCCAGTCTCAATGCGCTACAACGTCCCAAGTCGTTTTCATTGGCGTCGTTGCTTTACAACACTCTTAACTACGTGCACAGTCCTATTAAGGCTGTAATATGGCCCTCTGCAGTCTAATAAATGTCTCACACGTTAGTCACGTGGTTTCACCGGTCTGCGCAGGTCACCATTGGCCTAGTCCTTCCAGTCTCAATGCGCTACAACGTCCCAAGTTGTTTTCATTAGCGCCGTTGCCTTACAACACTCTTAACTACGTGCACAGTCCTATGGCGGCAATTTGGCCTTTTGCAGTCTAATAAAGGCCTCACACGTAAATCACGTGGTTCCATCTGCCTGTGCAGGTTACCATTGGACTGGTCGTTCCAGTCTCAATGCGCTATAACCTCCCAAGTCGTTTTCATTAGCGCTGTTGCTTTACAACACTCTTAACTACGTGCACAGTCCTATAAAGGCTGTAATATGGCCTTTTGCAGTCTAATAAAGGCCTCACACGTAAATCACATGGTTTCACCGGTCTGCGCAGGTTACCATTGGACTATTCCTTCCAGTCTAAATGCGCTACAACGACTCAAGTCGTTTTCATTATCGCTGTTGCCTTACAACACTCTTAAATACGTGCACAGTCCTATAAAGGCTGTAATATGGCCTTTTGCAGTCTAATAAAGCCCTCACACGTAAATCACGTGGTTCCATCTGCCTGTGCAGGTTACCATTGGACTAGTCGTTCCAGTCTTAATGCGCTACAACCTCCCAAGTCGTTTTCATTAGCGCTGTTGCTTTACAGAACTCTGAACTACGTGCACAGTCCTATAAAGGCTGTAATATGGCCTTTTGCAGTCTAATAAAGGCCTCACACGTAAATCACGTGGTTTCACCTGTCTGCGCAGGTTACCATTGGCCTAGTCCTTCCAGTCTCAATGCGATACAACGTTCCAAGTCGTTTTCATTGGCGCCGTTGCTTTACAACACTCTTAACTACGTGCACAGTCCTATAAAGGCTGTAATATGGCCCTTTGCAGTCTAATAAAGGTCTCACACGTTAATCACGTGGTTTCACAGGTCTGCGCAGGTCACCATTGGCCTAGTCCTTCCAGTCTCAATGCCCTACAACGTCCCAAGTTGTTTTCATTAGCGCCGTTGCCTTACAACACTCTTAACTACGTGCACAGTCCTATGGCGGCAATTTGGCCTTTTGCAGTCTAATAAAGGCCTCACACGTAAATCACATGGTTTCACCGGTCTGCGCAGGTTACCATTGGACTATTCCTTCCAGTCTAAATGCGCTACAACGACTCAAGTCGTTTTCATTATCGCTGTTGCCTTACAACACTCTTAAATACGTGCACAGTCCTATAAAGGCTGTAATATGGCCTTTTGCAGTCTAATAAAGCCCTCACACGTAAATCACGTGGTTCCATCTGCCTGTGCAGGTTACCATTGGACTATTCCTTCCAGTCTCAGTGCACTACAACGTTCCAAGTGGTTTTCCTTAGCGCCGTGGCCTTACAACACTCTTAACTACCTGCACAGTCCTATAAAGGCTGTAATATGGCCTTTTGCAGTCTAATAAAGGCCTCACACGTAAATCACGTGCTTTCACCTGTCTGCGTAGGTTACCATTGGCCTAGTCCTTACAGTCTCAATGCGCTACAACGTCCCAAGTCGTTTTCATTGGCGAAATTGCCTTAGAACACTCTTAACTACGTGCACAGTCCTATAAATGCTGTAATATGGCCCTTTGCAGTCTAATAAAGGCCTCACACGTTAATCACGTGGTTTCACCGGTCTGCGCAGGTCACCATTGACCTAGTCCTTCCAGTCTCAATGCGCTACAACGTCCCAAGTCGTTTTCATTAGCGCCGTTGCCTTACAACACTCTTAACTACGTGCACAGTCCTATAAAGGCTGTAATTTGGTCTTTTGCAGTCTAATAAAGGCCTCACACGTAAATCATGTGGTTCCATCTGCCTGTGCAGGTTACCATTGGACTAGTCGTTCCAGTCTCAATGCGCTACAACGTCCCAAGTCGTTTTCATTAGCGCTGTTGCCTTACAACACTCTTAACTACGTGCACAGTCCTATAAAGGTTGTAATTTGGCCTTTTGCAGTCTAATAGAGGCCTTACACGTAAATCACGTGGTTCCATCTGCGTGTGCAGGTTACCATTGGACTAGTCGTTCCAGTCTCAATGCGCTACAACCTCCCAAGTCGTTTTCATTAGCGCTGTTGCTTTACAGAACTCTTAACTACGTGCACAGTCCTATAAAGGCTGTAATATGGCCTTTTGCAGTCTAATAAAGGCCTCACACGTAAATCACGTGGTTTTACCTGTCTGGGCAGGTTACCATTGGCCTAGTCCTTCCAGTCTCAATGCGCTACAAAGTCCCAAGTCGTTTTCATTAGCGCCGTTGCCTTAAGACACTCTTAACTACGTGCACAGTCCTATAAAGGCTGTAATATGGCCCTTTGCAGTCTAATAAAGGTCTCACACGTTAATCACGTGGTTTCACAGGTCTGCGCAGGTCACCATTGGCCTAGTCCTTCCAGTCTCAATGCGCTACAACGTCCCATGTCGTTTTCATTGGCGCCGTTGCTTTACAACACTCTTAACTACGTGCACAGTCCTATAAAGGCTGTAATATGGCCTTTTGCAGTCTAATAAAGTCCTCACACGTAAATCACGTGGTTCCATCTGCCTGCGCAGGTTACCATTGGACTATTCCTTCCAGTCTCAGTGCACTACAACGTTCCAAGTGGTTTTCCTTAGCGCCGTGGCCTTAGAACACTCTTAACTACTTGCACAGTCCTATAAAAGCAGTAATATGGCCTTTTGCAGTCTAATAAAAACCTCACACGTAAATCACGTGGTTTCACCTGTCTGCGCAGGTTACCATTGGCCTAGTCCTTCCAGTCTCAATGCGCTACAACGTCCCAAGTCGTTTTCATTGGCGCCGTTGCTTTACAACACTCTTAACTACGTGCACAGTCCTATAAAGGCTGTAATTAGGTATTTTGCAGTCTAATAAAGGCCTCACACGTAAATCATGTTGTTCCATCTGCCTGTGCAGGTTACCATTGTACTAGTCGTTCCAGTCTCAATGCGCTACAACCTCCCAAGTCGTTTTCATTAGCGCTGTTGCTTTACAGAACTCTTAACTACGTGCACAGTCCTATAAAGGCTGTAATATGGCCTTTTGCAGTCTAATAAAGGCCTCACACGTAAATCACGTGGTTTCACCTGTCTGCGCAGGTTACCATTGGCCTAGTCATTCCAGCCTCAATGCGCTACAAAGTCCCAAGTCGTTTTCATTGGCGCCGTTGCTTTACAACACTCTTAACTACGTGCACAGTCCTATAAAGGCTGTAATATGGCCTTTTGCAGTCTAATAAAGGCTTCCCACGTAAATCACGTGGTTTCACATGCCTGCGCAGGTTACCATTGGCCTAATCCTTCCAGTCTCAATGTGCTACAACGTCTCAAGTCGTTTTCATTAGCGCCGTTGCCTTAAGACACTCTTAACTACGTGCACCGTCCTATAAAGGCTGTAACATAGCCCTTTGCAGTCTAATAAAGGTCTCACACGTTAATCACGTGGTTTCACAGGTCTGCGCAGGTCACCATTGGCCTAGTCCTTCCAGTCTCAATGCGCTACAACGTCCCAAGTCGTTTTCATTGGCGCCGTTGCTTTACAACACTCTTAACTGCGTGCACAGTCCTATAAATGCTGTAATATGGCCTTTTGCAGTCTAATAAAGTCCTCACACGTAAATCACGTGGTTCCATCTGCCTGCGCAGGTTACCATTGGACTATTCCTTTCAGTCTCAGTGCACTACAACGTTCCAAGTGGTTTTCCTTAGCGCCGTGGCCTTAGAACACTCTTAACTACCTGCACAGTCCTATAAAGGCTGTAATATGGCCTTTTGCAGTCTAATAAAGGCTTCCCACGTAAATCACGTGGTTTCACATGCCTGCTCAGGTTACCATTGGCCTAATCCTTCCAGTCTCAATGTGCTACAACGTCTCAAGTCGTTTTCATTAGCGCCGTGGCCTTGGAACACTCTTAACTACTTGCACAGTCCTATAAAGGCTGTAATATGGCCTTTTGCAGTCTAATAAAGGCCTCACACGTAAATCACGTGGTTCCATTTGCCTGTTAAGGTTTCCATTGGCGTAGTCCTTACAGTCTCAATGCGCTACAACGTCCCAAGTCATTTTCATTGGCGAAGTTGCCTTAGAACACTCTTAACTACGTGCACAGTCCTATAAAGGCTGTAATATGGCCTTTTGCAGTCTAATAATGGCTTCATACGTAAATCACGTGGTTTCACCTGCCTGCGCAGGTTACCATTAGACTATTCCTTTCAGTGTCAGTGCACTACAACGTTCCAAGTGGTTTTCCTTAGCGCCGTGGCCTTAGAACACTCTTAACTACTTGCACAGTCCTATAAAAGCTGTAATATGGCCTTTTGCAGTCTAATAAAAACCTCACACGTAAATCACGTGGTTTCACCTGTCTGCGCAGGTTACCATTGGCCTAGTCCTTCCAGTCTCAATGCGCTACAACGTCCCAAGTCGTTTTCATTGGCGCCGTTGCTTTACAACACTCTTAACTACGTGCACAGTCCTATAAAGGCTGTAATATGGCCCTTTGCAGTCTAATAAAGGTCTCACACGTTAATCACGTGGTTTCACAGGTCTGCGCAGGTCACCATTGGCCTAGTCCTTCCAGTCTCAATGCGCTACAACGTCCCAAGTCGTTTTCATTGGCGCCGTTGCTTTACAACACTCTTAACTACGTGCACAGTCCTAGAAAGGCTGTAATATGGCCTTTTGCAGTGTAATAAAGTCCTCACACGTAAATCACGTGGTTCCATCTGCCTGCGCAGGTTACCATTGGACTATTCCTTCCAGTCTCAGTGCACTACAACGTTCCAAGTGGTTTTCCTTAGCGCCATGGCCTTAGAACACTCTTAACTACCTGCACAGTCCTATAAAGGCTGTAATATGGCCTTTTGCAGTCTAATAAAGGCTTCCCACGTAAATCACGTGGTTTCACATGCCTGCTCAGGTTACCATTGGCCTAGTCCTTAGAGTCTCAATGCCCTACAACGTCCCAAGTCGTTTCCATTAGCGCCGTTGCCTTACAACACTCTTAACTACGTGCACAGTCCTATAAAGGCTGTAATTTGGTCTTTTGCAGTCTAATAAAGGCCTCACACGTAAATCACGTGGTTCCATCTGCCTGTGCAGGTTACCATTGGACTAGTTGTTCCAGTCTCAATGCGCTACAACGTTTCAAGTCGTTTTCATTAGCGCCGTTGCCTTAAGACACTCTTAACTACGTGCACAGTCCTATAAAGGCTGTAATATGGCCCTTTGCAGTCTAATAAAGGTCTCACACGTTAATCACGTGGTTTCACAGGTCTGCGCAGGTCACCATTGGCCTAGTCCTTCCAGTCTCAATGCGCTACAACGTCCCCAGTCGTTTTCATTGGCGCCGTTGCTTTACAACACTCTTAACTACGTGCACAGTCCTATAAAGGCTGTAATATGGCCTTTTGCAGTCTAATAAAGTCCTCACACGTAAATCACGTGGTTCCATCTGGCTGCGCAGGTTACCATTGGACTATTCCTTCCAGTCTCAGTGCACTACAACGTTCCGAGTGGTTTTCCTTAGCGCCGTGGCCTTAGAACACTCTTAACTACCTGCACAGTCCTATAAAGGCTGTAATATGGCCTTTTGCAGTCTAATAAAGGCCTCTCACGTAAATCACGTGGTTTCACCTGTCTGCGCAGGTTACCATTGGCCTAGTCCTTCCAGTCTCAATGCGCTACAACGTCCCAAGTCGTTTTCATTGGCGCCGTTGCTTTACAACACTCTTAACTACGTGCACAGTCCTATAAAGGCTGTAATATGGCCTTTTGCAGTCTAATAATGGCCTCACACGTAAATCACGTGGTTTCACCTGTCTGCGTAGGTTACCATTGGCGTAGTTCTTACAGTCTCAATGCGCTACGACGTCCCAAGTCGTTTTCATTGGCGAAATTGCCTTATAACACTCTTAACTACGTGCACAGTCCTATAAATGCTGTAATATGGCCCTTTGCAGTCTAATAAAGGCCTCACACGTTAATCACGTGGTTTCACCGGTCTGCGCAGGTCACCATTGACCTAGTCCTTCCAGTCTCAATGCGCTACAAAGTCCCAAGTCGTTTTCATTAGCGCCGTTGCCTTACAACACTCTTAACTACGTGCACAGTCCTATAAAGGCTGTAATTTGGTCTTTTGCAGTCTAATAAAGGCCTCACACGTAAATCATGTGGTTCCATCTGCCTGTGCAGGTTACCATTGGACTAGTCGTTCCAGTCTCAATGCGCTACAACGTCCCAAGTCGTTTTCATTAGCGCTGTTGCCTTACAACACTCTTAACTACGTGCACAGTCCTATAAAGGCTGTAAATTGGCCTTTTGCAGTCTAATAGAGGCCTCACACTTAAATCACGTGGTTTCACCTGTCTGCGCAGGTTACCATTGGACTAGTCCTTCCAGTCTTAATGCGCTACAACGTCCCAAGTCGTTTTCATTGGCGCCGTTGCTTTACAACACTCTTAACTACGTGCACAGTCCTATAAAAGGCTTAATATGGCCTTTTGCAGTCTAATAAAGTCCTCACACGTAAATCACGTGGTTCCATCTGCCTCCGCAGGTTACCATTGGACTATTCCTTCCAGTCTCAGTGCACTACAACGTTCCAAGTGGTTTTCCTTAGCGCCGTGGCCTTAGAACACTCTTAACTACCTGCACAGTCCTATAAAGGCTGTAATATGGCCTTTTGCAGTCTAATAAAGGCCTCACACGTAAATCACGTGGTTTCACCTGTCTGCGTAGGTTACCATTGGCCTAGTCCTTACAGTCTCAATGCGCTACAACGTCCCAAGTCGTTTTCATTGGCGAAATTGCCTTAGAACACTCTTAACTACGTGCACAGTCCTATAAATGCTGTAATATGGCCCTTTGCAGTCTAATAAAGGCCTCACACGTTAATCACGTGGTTTCACCGGTCTGCGCAGGTCACCATTGACCTAGTCCTTCCAGTCTCAATGCGCTACAACGTCCCAAGTCGTTTTCATTAGCGCCGTTGCCTTACAACACTCTTAACTACGTGCACAGTCCTATAAAGGCTGTAATTTGGTCTTTTGCAGTCTAATAAAGGCCTCACACGTAAATCATGTGGTTCCATCTGCCTGTGCAGGTTACCATTGGACTAGTCGTTCCAGTCTCAATGCGCTACAACGTCCCAAGTCGTTTTCATTAGCGCTGTTGCCTTACAACACTCTTAACTACGTGCACAGTCCTATAAAGGCTGTAATTTGGTCTTTTGCAGTCTAATAAAGGCCTCACACGTAAATCATGTGGTTCCATCTGCCTGTGCAGGTTACCATTGGACTAGTCGTTCCAGTCTCAATGCGCTACAACGTCCCAAGTCGTTTTCATTAGCGCTGTTGCCTTACAACACTCTTAACTACGTGCACAGTCCTATAAAGGCTGTAAATTGGCCTTTTGCAGTCTAATAGAGGCCTCACACTTAAATCACGTGGTTTCACCTGTCTGCGCAGGTTACCATTGGACTAGTCCTTCCAGTCTTAATGCGCTACAACGTCCCAAGTCGTTTTCATTGGCGCCGTTGCTTTACAACACTCTTAACTACGTGCACAGTCCTATAAAAGGCTTAATATGGCCTTTTGCAGTCTAATAAAGTCCTCACACGTAAATCACGTGGTTCCATCTGCCTCCGCAGGTTACCATTGGACTATTCCTTCCAGTCTCAGTGCACTACAACGTTCCAAGTGGTTTTCCTTAGCGCCGTGGCCTTAGAACACTCTTAACTACCTGCACAGTCCTATAAAGGCTGTAATATGGCCTTTTGCAGTCTAATAAAGGCCTCACACGTAAATCACGTGGTTTCACCTGTCTGCGTAGGTTACCATTGGCCTAGTCCTTACAGTCTCAATGCGCTACAACGTCCCAAGTCGTTTTCATTGGCGAAATTGCCTTAGAACACTCTTAACTACGTGCACAGTCCTATAAATGCTGTAATATGGCCCTTTGCAGTCTAATAAAGGCCTCACACGTTAATCACGTGGTTTCACCGGTCTGCGCAGCTCACCATTGACCTAGTCCTTCCAGTCTCAATGCGCTACAACGTCCCAAGTCGTTTTCATTAGCGCCGTTGCCTTACAACACTCTTAACTACGTGCACAGTCCTATAAAGGCTGTAATTTGGTCTTTTGCAGTCTAATAAAGGCCTCACACGTAAATCATGTGGTTCCATCTGCCTGTGCAGGTTACCATTGGACTAGTCGTTCCAGTCTCAATGCGCTACAACGTCCCAAGTCGTTTTCATTAGCGCTGTTGCCTTACAACACTCTTAACTACGTGCACAGTTCTATAAAGGCTGTAATTTGGCCTTTTGCAGTCTAATAGAGGCCTTACACGTAAATCACGTGGTTCCATCTGCGTGTGCAGGTTACCATCGGACTAGTCGTTCCAGTCTCAATGCGCTACAACCTCCCAAGTCGTTTTCATTAGCGCTGTTGCTTTACAGAACTCTTAACTACGTGCACAGTCCTATAAAGGCTGTAATATGGCCTTTTGCAGTCTAATAAAGGCTTCCCACGTAAATCACGTGGTTTCACATGCCTGCTCAGCTTACCATTGGCCTAATCCTTCCAGTCTCAATGTGCTACAACGTCTCAAGTCGTTTTCATTAGCGCCGTGGCCTTAGAACACTCTTAACTACTTGCACAGTCCTATAAAGGCTGTAATATGGCCTTTTGCAGTCTAATAAAGGCCTCACACGTAATCACGTGGTTCCATTTGCCTGTTCAGGTTTCCATTGGCGTAGTCCTTACAGTCTCAATGCGCTACAACGTCCCAAGTCATTTTCATTGGCGAAGTTGCCTTAGAACACTCTTAACTACGTGCACAGTCCTATAAAGGCTGTAATATGGCATTTTGCAGTCTAATAATGGCTTCATACGTAAATCACGTGGTTTCACCTGCCTGCGCAGGTTACCATTAGACTATTCCTTTCAGTCTCAGTGCACTACAACGTTCCAAGTGGTTTTCCTTAGCGCCGTGGCCTTAGAACACTCTTAACTACTTGCAGAGTCCTATAAAAGCTGTAATATGGCCTTTTGCAGTCTAATAAAAACCTCACACGTAAATCACGTGGTTTCACCTGTCTGCGCAGGTTACCATTGGACTAGTCGTTCCAGTCTCAATGCGCTACAACGTCCCAAGTCGTTTTCATTAGCGCTGTTGCCTTACAACCCTCTTAACTACGTGCACAGTCCTATAAAGGCTGTAATTTGGCCTTTTGCAGTCTAATAGAGGCCTCACACGTAAATCACGTGGTTCCATCTGCCTGTGCAGGTTACCATTGGACTAGTCGTTCCAGTCTCAATGCGCTACAACCTCCCAAATCGTTTTCATTGGCGCCGTTGCTTTACAACACTCTTAACTACGTGCACAGTCCTATAAAGGCTGTAATATGGCCTTTTGCAGTCTAATAAAGGCTTCCCACGTAAATCACGTGGTTTCACATGCCTGCGCAGGTTACCATTGGCCTAATCCTTCCAGTCTCAATGTGCTACAACGTCTCAAGTCGTTTTCATTAGCGCCGTTGCCTTAAGACACTCTTAACTACGTGCACAGTCCTATAAAGGCTGTAATATGGCCCTTTGCAGTCTAATAAAGGTCTCACACGTTAATCACGTGGTTTCACAGGTCTGCGCAGGTCACCATTGGCCTAGTCCTTCCAGTCTCAATGCGCTACAACGTCCCAAGTCGTTTTCATTGGCGCCGTTGCTTTACAACACTCTTAACTACGTGCACAGTCCTAGAAAGGCTGTAATATGGCCTTTTGCAGTCTAATAAAGTCCTCACACGTAAATCACGTGGTTCCATCTGCCTGCGCAGGTCACCATTGGCCTAATCCTTCCAGTCTCAATGCGCTACAACGTCCCAAGTCGTTTTCATTGGCGCCGTTGCTTTACAACACTCTTAACTACGTGCACAGTCCTAGAAAGGCTGTAATATGGCCTTTTGCAGTCTAATAAAGTCCTCACACGTAAATCACGTGGTTCCATCTGCCTGCGCAGGTTACCATTGGACTATTCCTTCCAGTCTCAGTGCACTACAACGTTCCAAGTGGTTTGCCTTAGCGCCGTGGCCTTAGAACACTCTTAACTACCTGCACAGTCCTATAAAGGCTGTAATATGGCCTTTTGCAGTCTAATAAAGGCTTCCCACGTAAATCACGTGGTTTCACATGCCTGCTCAGGTTACCATTGGCCTAGTCCTTACAGTCTCAATGCCCTACAACGTCCCAAGTCGTTTCCATTAGCGCCGTTGCCTTACAACACTCTTAACTACGTGCACAGTCCTATAAAGGCTGTAATTTGGTCTTTTGCAGTCTAATAAAGGCCTCACACGTAAATCACGTGGTTCCATCTGCCTGTGCAGGTTACCATTGGACTAGTTGTTCCAGTCTCAATGCGCTACAACGTCCCAAGTCGTTTTCATTAGCGCTGTTTCCTTACAACACTCTTAACTACGTGCACAGTCCTATAAAGGCTGTAATTTGGCCTTTTGCAGTCTAATAATGGCTTCATACGTAAATCACGTGTTTTCACCTGCCTGCGCAGGTTACCATTAGACTAGTTCTTCCAGTCTCAATGCGCTACAACGTCCCAAGTCGTTTTCATTGGCGCTGTTGCTTTACAACACTCTTAACTACGTGCACAGTCCTATAAAGGCTGTAATATGGCCTTTTGCAGTCTAATAAAGTCCTCACACGTAAATCACGTGGTTCCATCTGCCTGCGCAGGTTACCATTGGACTATTCCTTCCAGTCTCAATGCGCTACAACGTCCCAAGTCGTTTTCATTGGCGCCGTTGATTTGCAACACTCTTAACTACGTGCACAGTCCTACAAAGGCTGTAATTTGGTCTTTTGCAGTCTAATAAAGGCCTCACACGTAAATCATGTGGTTCCATCTGCCTGTGCAGGTTACCATTGGACTAGTCGTTCCAGTCTCAATGCGCTACAACGTCCCAAGTCGTTTTCATTAGCGCTGTTGCCTTACAACCCTCTTAACTACGTGCACAGTCCTATAAAGGCTGTAATTTGGCCTTTTGCAGTCTAATAGAGGCCTCACACGTAAATCACGTGGTTCCATCTGCCTGTGCAGGTTACCATTGGACTATTCCTTCCAGTCTCAGTGCACTACAACGTTCCAAGTGGTTTGCCTTAGCGCCGTGGCCTTAGAACACTCTTAACTACCTGCACAGTCCTATAAAGGCTGTAATATGGCCTTTTGCAGTCTAATAAAGGCTTCCCACGTAAATCACGTGGTTTCACATGCCTGCTCAGGTTACCATTGGCCTAGTCCTTACAGTCTCAATGCCCTACAACGTCCCAAGTCGTTTCCATTAGCGCCGTTGCCTTACAACACTCTTAACTACGTGCACAGTCCTATAAAGGCTGTAATTTGGTCTTTTGCAGTCTAATAAAGGCCTCACACGTAAATCACGTGGTTCCATCTGCCTGTGCAGGTTACCATTGGACTAGTTGTTCCAGTCTCAATGCGCTACAACGTCCCAAGTCGTTTTCATTAGCGCTGTTTCCTTACAACACTCTTAACTACGTGCACAGTCCTATAAAGGCTGTAATTTGGCCTTTTGCAGTCTAATAATGGCTTCATACGTAAATCACGTGTTTTCACCTGCCTGCGCAGGTTACCATTAGACTAGTTCTTCCAGTCTCAATGCGCTACAACGTCCCAAGTCGTTTTCATTGGCGCCGTTGCTTTACAACACTCTTAACTACGTGCACAGTCCTATAAAGGCTGTAATATGGCCTTTTGCAGTCTAATAAAGTCCTCACACGTAAATCACGTGGTTCCATCTGCCTGCGCAGGTTACCATTGGACTATTCCTTCCAGTCTCAATGCGCTACAACGTCCCAAGTCGTTTTCATTGGCGCCGTTGATTTGCAACACTCTTAACTACGTGCACAGTCCTACAAAGGCTGTAATTTGGTCTTTTGCAGTCTAATAAAGGCCTCACACGTAAATCATGTGGTTCCATCTGCCTGTGCAGGTTACCATTGGACTAGTCGTTCCAGTCTCAATGCGCTACAACGTCCCAAGTCGTTTTCATTAGCGCTGTTGCCTTACAACCCTCTTAACTACGTGCACAGTCCTATAAAGGCTGTAATTTGGCCTTTTGCAGTCTAATAGAGGCCTCACACGTAAATCACGTGGTTCCATCTGCCTGTGCAGGTTACCATTGGACTAGTCGTTCCAGTCTCAATGCGCTACAACCTCCCAAATCGTTTTCATTGGCGCCGTTGCTTTACAACACTCTTAACTACGTGCACAGTCCTATAAAGGCTGTAATATGGCCTTTTGCAGTCTAATAAAGGCTTCCCACGTAAATCACGTGGTTTCACATGCCTGCGCAGGTTACCATTGGCCTAATCCTTCCAGTCTCAATGTGCTACAACGTCTCAAGTCGTTTTCATTAGCGCCGTTGCCTTAAGACACTCTTAACTACGTGCACAGTCCTATAAAGGCTGTAATATGGCCCTTTGCAGTCTAATAAAGGTCTCACACGTTAATCACGTGGTTTCACAGGTCTGCGCAGGTCACCATTGGCCTAGTCCTTCCAGTCTCAATGCGCTACAACGTCCCAAGTCGTTTTCATTGGCGCCGTTGCTTTACAACACTCTTAACTACGTGCACAGTCCTAGAAAGGCTGTAATATGGCCTTTTGCAGTCTAATAAAGTCCTCACACGTAAATCACGTGGTTCCATCTGCCTGCGCAGGTTACCATTGGACTATTCCTTCCAGTCTCAGTGCACTACAACGTTCCAAGTGGTTTTCCTTAGCGCCGTGGCCTTAGAACACTCTTAACTACCTGCACAGTCATATAAAGGCTGTAATATGGCCTTTTGCAGTCTAATAAAGGCTTCCCACGTAAATCACGTGGTTTCACATGCCTGCTCAGGTTACCATTGGCCTAGTCCTTACAGTCTCAATGCCCTACAACGTCCCAAGTCGTTTCCATTAGCGCCGTTGCCTTACAACACTCTTAACTACGTGCACAGTCCTATAAAGGCTGTAATTTGGTCTTTTGCAGTCTAATAAAGGCCTCACACGTAAATCACGTGGTTCCATCTGCCTGTGCAGGTTACCATTGGACTAGTTGTTCCAGTCTCAATGCGCTACAACGTCCCAAGTCGTTTTCATTAGCGCTGTTTCCTTACAACACTCTTAACTACGTGCACAGTCCTATAAAGGCTGTAATTTGGCCTTTTGCAGTCTAATAATGGCTTCATACGTAAATCACGTGTTTTCACCTGCCTGCGCAGGTTACCATTAGACTAGTTCTTCCAGTCTCAATGCGCTACAACGTCCCAAGTCGTTTTCATTGGCGCCGTTGCTCTACAACACTCTTAACTACGTGCACAGTCCTATAAAGGCTGTAATATGGCCTTTTGCAGTCTAATAAAGTCCTCACACGTAAATCACGTGGTTCCATCTGCCTGCGCAGGTTACCATTGGACTATTCCTTCCAGTCTCAGTGCACTACAACGTTCCAAGTGGTTTTCCTTAGCGCCGTGGCCTTACAACACTCTTAACTACGTGCACAGTCCTATAAAGGCTGTAGTTTGGTCTTTTGCAGTCTAATAAAGGCCTCACACGTAAATCACGTGGTTCCATCTGCCTGTGCAGGTTACCATTGGACTAGTTGTTCCAGTCTCAATGCGCTACAACGTCCCAAGTCGTTTTCATTAGCGCTGTTGCCTTACAACACTCTTAACTACGTGCACAGTCCTATAAAGGCTGTAATTTGGCCTTTTGCAGTCTAATAGAGGCCTCACACGTAAATCACGTGGTTCCATCTGCCTGTGCAGGTTACCATTGGACTAGTCGTTCCAGTCTTAATGCGCTACAACCTCCCAAGTCGTTTTCATTAGCGCTGTTGCTTTACAGAACTCTGAACTACGTGCACAGTCCTATAAAGGCTGTAATATGGCCTTTTGCAGTCTAATAAAGGCCTCACACGTAAATCACGTGGTTTCACCTGTCTGCGCAGGTTACCATTGGCCTAGTCCTTCCAGTCTCAATGCGATACAACGTTCCAAGTCGTTTTCATTGGCGCCGTTGCTTTACAACACTCTTAACTACGTGCACAGTCCTATAAAGGCTGTAATATGGCCCTTTGCAGTCTAATAAAGGTCTCACACGTTAATCACGTGGTTTCACAGGTCTGAGCAGGTCACCATTGGCCTAGTCCTTCCAGTCTCAATGCGCTACAACGTCCCAAGTCGTTTTCATTGGCGCCGCTGCTTTACAACACTCTTAACTATGTGCACAGTCCTATAAAGGCTGTAATATGGCTTTTTGCAGTCTAATAAAGTCCTCACACGTAAATCACGTGGTTCCATCTGCCTGCGCAGGTTACCATTGGACTATTCCTTCCAGTCTCAGTGCACTACAACGTTCCAAGTGGTTTTCCTTAGCGCTGTGGCCTTAGAACACTCTTAACTACCTGCACACTCCTATAAAGGCTGTAATATGGCTTTTTGCAGTCTAATAAAGGCTTCCCACGTAAATCACGTGGTTTCACATGCCTGCGCAGGTTACCATTGGCCTAATCCTTCCAGTATCAATGTGCTACAACGTCTCAAGTCGTTTTCATTAGCGCCGTTGCCTTAAGACACTCTTAACTACGTGCACAGTCCTATAAAGGCTGTAATATGGCCCTCTGCAGTCTTATAAAGGTCTCACACGTTAATCACGTGGTTTCACAGGTCTGCGCAGGTCACCATTGACCTAGTCCTTCCAGTCTCAATGTGCTACAACGTTTCAAGTCGTTTTCATTAGCGCCGTTGCCTTAAGACACTCTTAACTACGTGCACAGTCCTATAAAGGCTGTAATATGGCCCTTTGCAGTCTAATAAAGGTCTCACACGTTAATCACGTGGTTTCTAAGGTCTGCGCAGGTCACCATTGGCCTAGTCCTTCCAGTCTTAATGCGCTACAACGTCCCAAGTCGTTTTCACTGGCGCCGTTGCTTTACAACACTCTTAACTACGTGCACAGTCCTATAAAGGCTGTAATATGGCCTTTTGCAGTCTAATAAAGTCCTCACACGTAAATCACGTGGTTCCATCTGCCTGAGCAGGTTACCATTGGACTATTCCTTCCAGTCTCAGTGCACTACAACGTTCCAAGTGGTTTTCCTTAGCGCCGTGGCCTTAGAACACTCTTAACTACCTGCACAGTCCTATAAAGGCTGTAATATGGCCTTTTGCAGTCTAATAAAGGCCTCACACGTAAATCACGTGGTTTCACCTGTCTGCGCAGGTTACCATTGGCCTAGTCCTTCCAGTCTCAATGCGCTACAACGTCCCAAGTCGTTTTCATTGGCGCCGTTGCTTTACAACACTCTTAACTACGTGCACAGTCCTATAAAGGCTGTAATATGGCCTTTTGCAGTCTAATAATGGCTTCATACGTAAATCACGTGGTTTCACCTGCCTGCGCAGGTTACCATTAGACTAGTCCTTCCAGTCTCAATGCGCTACAACGTCCCAAGTCGTTTTCATTGGCGCCGTTGCTTTACAACACTCTTAACTACGTGCACAGTCCTATAAAGGCTGTAATATGGCCTTTTGCAGTCTAATAAAGTCCTCACACGTAAATCACGTGGTTCCATCTGCCTGCGCAGGTTACCATTGGACTATTCCTTCCAGTCTCAGTGCACTACAACGTTCCAAGTGGTTTTCCTTAGCGCCGTGGCCTTAGAACACTCTTAACTACCTGCACAGTCCTATAAAGGCTGTAATATGGCCTTTTGCAGTCTAATAAAGGCCTCACACGTAAATCACGTGGTTTCACCTGTCTGCGTAGGTTACCATTGGCCTAGTCCTTACAGTCTCAATGCGCTACAACGTCCCAAGTCGTTTCCATTAGCGCCGTTGCCTTACAACACTCCTAACTACGTGTACAGTCCTATAAAGGCTGTAATTTGGTCTTTTGAAGTCTAATAAAGGCCTCACACGTAAATCACGTGGTTCCATCTGCCTGTGCAGGTTACCATTGGACTAGTTGTTCCAGTCTCAAAGCGCTACAACGTCCCAAGTTGTTTTCATTAGCGCTGTTGCCTTACAACACTCTTAAATACGTGCACAGTCCTATAAAGGCTGTAATATGGCCTTTTGCAGTCTAATAAAGCCCTCACACGTAAATCACGTGGTTCCATCTGCCTGTGCAGGTTACCATTGGACTAGTCGTTCCAGTCTTAATGCGCTACAACCTCCCAAGTCGTTTTCATTAGCGCTGTTGCTTTACAGAACTCTGAACTACGTGCACAGTCCTATAAAGGCTGTAATATGGCCTTTTGCAGTCTAATAAAGGCCTCACACGTAAATCACGTGGTTCCATCTGCCTGTGCAGGTTACCATTGGACTAGTCGTTCCAGTCTCAATGCGCTATAACCTCCCAAGTCGTTTTCATTAGCGCTGTTGCTTTACAACACTCTTAACTACGTGCACAGTCCTATAAAGGCTGTAATATGGCCTTTTGCAGTCTAATAAAGGCCTCACACGTAAATCACATGGTTTCACCGGTCTGCGCAGGTTACCATTGGACTATTCCTTCCAGTCTAAATGCGCTACAACGACTCAAGTCGTTTTCATTATCGCTGTTGCCTTACAACACTCTTAAATACGTGCACAGTCCTATAAAGGCTGTAATATGGCCTTTTGCAGTCTAATAAAGGCCTCACACGTAAATCACATGGTTTCACCGGTCTGCGCAGGTTACCATTGGCCTAGTCCTTCCAGTCTCAATGCCCTACAACGTCCCAAGTTGTTTTCATTAGCGCTGTTGCTTTACAACACTCTTAACTACGTGCACAGTCCTATAAAGGCTGTAATATGGCCTTTTGCAGTCTAATAAAGGCCTCACACGTAAATCACATGGTTTCACCGGTCTGCGCAGGTTACCATTGGACTATTCCTTCCAGTCTAAATGCGCTACAACGACTCAAGTCGTTTTCATTATCGCTGTTGCCTTACAACACTCTTAAATACGTGCACAGTCCTATAAAGGCTGTAATATGGCCTTTTGCAGTCTAATAAAACCCTCACACGTAAATCACGTGGTTCCATCTGCCTGCGCAGGTTACCATTGGACTATTCCTTCCAGTCTCAGTGCACTACAACGTTCCAAGTGGTTTTCCTTAGCGCCGTGGCCTTACAACACTCTTAACTACGTGCACAGTCCTATAAAGGCTGTAGTTTGGTCTTTTGCAGTCTAATAAAGGCCTCACACGGAAATCACGTGGTTCCATCTGCCTGTGCAGGTTACCATTGGACTAGTTGTTCCAGTCTCAATGCGCTACAACGTCCCAAGTCGTTTTCATTAGCGCTGTTGCCTTACAACACTCTTAACTACGTGCACAGTCCTGTAAAGGCTGTAATTTGGCCTTTTGCAGTCTAATAGAGGCCTCACACGTAAATCACGTGGTTCCATCTGCCTGTGCAGGTTACCATTGGACTAGTCGTTCCAGTCTTAATGCGCTACAACCTCCCAAGTCGTTTTCATTAGCGCTGTTGCTTTACAGAACTCTGAACTACGTGCACAGTCCTATAAAGGCTGTAATATGGCCTTTTGCAGTCTAATAAAGGCCTCACACGTAAATCACGTGGTTTCACCTGTCTGCGCAGGTTACCATTGGCCTAGTCCTTCCAGTCTCAATGCGATACAACGTTCCAAGCCTTTTTAATTGGCGCCGTTGCTTTACAACACTCTTAACTACGTGCACAGTCCTATAAAGGCTGTAATATGGCCCTTTGCAGTCTAATAAAGGTCTCACACGTTAATCACGTGGTTTCACAGGTCTGCGCAGGTCACCATTGGCCTAGTCCTTCCAGTCTCAATGCGCTACAACGTCCCAAGTCGTTTTCATTGGCGCCGCTGCTTTACAACACTCTTAACTATGTGCACAGTCCTATAAAGGCTGTAATATGGCTTTTTGCAGTCTAATAAAGTCCTCACACGTAAATCACGTGGTTCCATCTGCCTGCGCAGGTTACCATTGGACTATTCCTTCCAGTCTCAGTGCACTACAACGTTCCAAGTGGTTTTCCTTAGCGCCGTGGCCTTAGAACACTCTTAACTACCTGCACAGTCCTATAAAGGCTGTAATATGGCTTTTTGCAGTCTAATAAAGGCTTCCCACGTAAATCACGAGGTTTCACATGCCTGCGCAGGTTACCATTGGCCTAATCCTTCCAGTCTCAATGTGCTACAACGTCTCAAGTCGTTTTCATTAGCGCCGTTGCCTTAAGACACTCTTAACTACGTGCACAGTCCTATAAAGGCTGTAATATGGCCCTCTGCAGTCTAATAAAGGTCTCACACGTTAATCACGTGGTTTCACAGGTCTGCGCAGGTCACCATTGACTTAGTCCTTCCAGTCTCAATGTGCTACAACGTTTCAAGTCGTTTTCATTAGCGCCGTTGCCTTAAGACACTCTTAACTACGTGCACAGTCCTATAAAGTCTGTAATATGGCCCTTTGCAGTCTAATAAAGGTCTCACACGTTAATCACGTGGTTTCTAAGGTCTGCGCAGGTCACCATTGGCCTAGTCCTTCCAGTCTCAATGCGCTACAACGTCCCAAGTCGTTTTCATTGGCGCCGTTGCTTTACAACACTCTTAACTACGTGCACAGTCCTATAAAGGCTGTAATATGGCCTTTTGCAGTCTAATAAAGTCCTCACACGTAAATCACGTGGTTCCATCTGCCTGCGCAGGTTACCATTGGACTATTCCTTCCAGTCTCAGTGCACTACAACGTTCCAAGTGGTTTTCCTTAGCGCCGTGGCCTTAGAACACTCTTAACTACGTGCACAGTCCTATAAAGGCTGTAATATGGCCCTTTGCAGTCTAATAAAGGTCTCACACGTTAATCACGTGGTTTCACAGGTCTGCGCAGGTCACCATTGGCCTGGTCCTTCCAGTCTCAATGCGCTACAACGTCCCAAGTCGTTTTCATTGGCGCCGTTGCTTTACAACACTCTTAACTATGTGCACAGTCCTATAAAGGCTGTAATATGGCTTTTTGCAGTCTAATAAAGTCCTCACACGTAAATCACGTGGTTCCATCTGCCTGCGCAGGTTACCATTGGACTATTCCTTCCAGTCTCAGTGCACTACAACGTTCCAAGTGGTTTTCCTTAGCGCCGTGGCCTTAGAACACTCTTAACTACCTGCACAGTCCTATAAAGGCTGTAATATGGCCTTTTGCAGTCTAATAAAGGCTTCCCACGTAAATCACGTGGTTTCACATGCCTGCGCAGGTTACCATTGGCCTAATCCTTCCAGTCTCAATGTGCTACAACGTCTCAAGTCGTTTTCATTAGCGCCGTTGCCTTAAGACACTCTTAACTACGTGCACAGTCCTATAAAGGCTGTAATATGGCCCTCTGCAGTCTAATAAAGGCCTCACACGTTAATCACGTGGTTTCACAGGTCTGCGCAGATCACCATTGACCTAGTCCTTCCAGTCTCAATGTGCTACAACGTTTCAAGTCGTTTTCATTAGCGCCGTTGCCTTAAGACACTCTTAACTACGTGCACAGTCCTATAAAGGCTGTAATATGGCCCTTTGCAGTCTAATAAAGGTCTCACACGTTAATCACGTGGTTTCACAGATCTGCGCAGGTCACCATTGGCCTAGTCCTTCCAGTCTCAATGCGCTACAACGTCCCAAGTCGTTTTCATTGGCGCCGTTGCTTTACAACACTCTTAACTACGTGCACAGTCCTATAAAGGCTGTAATATGGCCTTTTGCAGTCTAATAAAGTCCTCACACGTAAATCACGTGGTTCCATCTGCCTGCGCAGGTTACCATTGGACTATTCCTTCCAGTCTCAGTGCACTACAACGTTCCAAGTGGTTTTCCTTAGCGCCGTGGCCTTAGAACACTCTTAACTACCTGCACAGTCCTATAAAGGCTGTAATATGGCCTTTTGCAGTCTAATAAAGGCCTCACACGTAAATCACGTGGTTTCACCTGTCTGCGCAGGTTGCCATTGGCCTAGTCCTTCCAGTCTCAATGCGCTACAACGTCCCAAGTCGTTTTCATTGGCGCGGTAGCTTTACAACACTCTTAACTACGTGCACAGTCCTATAAAGGCTGTAATATGGCTTTTTGCAGTCTAATAATGGCTTCATACGTAAATCACGTGGTTTCACCTGCCTGCGCAGGTTACCATTAGACTAGTCCTTCCAGTCTCAATGCGCTACAACGTCCCAAGTCGTTTTCATTGGCGCCGTTGCTTTACAACACTCTTAACTACGTGCACAGTCCTATAAAGGCTGTAATATGGCCTTTTGCAGTCTAATAAAGTCCTCACACGTAAATCACGTGGTTCCATCTGCCTGCGCAGGTTACCATTGGACTATTCCTTCCAGTCTCAGTGCACTACAACGTTCCAAGTGGTTTTCCTTAGCGCCGTGGCCTTAGAACACTCTTAACTACCTGCACAGTCCTATAAAGGCTGTAATATGGCCTTTTGCAGTCTAATAAAGGCCTCACACGTAAATCACGTGGTTTCACCTGTCTGCGTAGGTTACCATTGGCCTAGTCCTTACAGTCTCAATGCGCTACAACGTCCCAAGTCGTTTTCATTGGCGCCGTTGCTTTACAACACTCTTAACTACGTGCACAGTCCTATAAAGGCTGTAATATGGCCTTTTGCAGTCTAATAATGGCTTCATACGTAAATCACGTGGTTTCACCTGCCTGCGCAGGTTACCATTAGACTAGTCCTTCCAGTCTCAATGCGCTACAACGTCCCAAGTCGTTTTCATTGGCGCCGTTGCTTTACAACACTCTTAACTACGTGCACAGTCCTATAAAGGCTGTAATATGGCCTTTTGCAGTCTAATAAAGTCCTCACACGTAAATCACGTGGTTCCATCTGCCTGCGCAGGTTACCATTGGACTATTCCTTCCAGTCTCAGTGCACTACAACGTTCCAAGTGGTTTTCCTTAGCGCCGTGGCCTTAGAACACTCTTAACTACCTGCACAGTCCTATAAAGGCTGTAATATGGCCTTTTGCAGTCTAATAAAGGCCTCACACGTAAATCACGTGGTTTCACCTGTCTGCGTAGGTTACCATTGGCCTAGTCCTTACAGTCTCAATGCGCTACAACGTCCCAAGTCGTTTCCATTAGCGCCGTTGCCTTACAACACTCTTAACTACGTGTACAGTCCTATAAAGGCTGTAATTTGGTCTTTTGAAGTCTAATAAAGGCCTCACACGTAAATCACGTGGTTCCATCTGCCTGTGCAGGTTACCATTGGACTAGTTGTTCCAGTCTCAAAGCGCTACAATGTCCCAAGTTGTTTTCATTAGCGCTGTTGCCTTACAACACTCTTAACTACGTGCACAGTCCTATAAAGGCTGTAATTTGGCCTTTTGCAGTCTAATACAGGCCTCACACGTAAATCACGTGGTTCCATCTGCCTGTGCAGGTTACCATTGAACTTGTCGTTCCAGTCTCAATGCGCTACAACCTCCCAAGTCGTTTTCATTAGCGCTGTTGCTTTACAGAACTCTGAACTACGTGCACAGTCCTATAAAGGCTGTAATATGGCCTTTTGCAGTCTAATAAAGGCCTCACACGTAAATCACGTGGTTTCACCTGTCTGCACAGGTTACCATTGGCCTAGTCCTTACAGTCTCAATGCGCTACAACGTCCCAAGTCGTTTTCATTGGCGCCGTTGCTTTACAACAATCTTAACTACGTGCACAGTCCTATTAAGGCTGTAATATGGCCCTCTGCAGTCTAATAAATGTCTCACACGTTAGTCACGTGGTTTCACCGGTCTGCGCAGGTCACCATTGGCCTAGTCCTTCCAGTCTCAATGCGCTACAACGTCCCAAGTTGTTTTCATTAGCGCCGTTGCCTTACAACACTCTTAACTACGTGCACAGTCCTATGGCGGCAATTTGGCCTTTTGCAGTCTAATAAAGGCCTCACACGTAAATCACGTGGTTCCATCTGCCTGTGCAGGTTACCATTGGACTAGTCGTTCCAGTCTCAATGCGCTATAACCTCCCAAGTCGTTTTCATTAGCGCTGTTGCTTTACAACACTCTTAACTACGTGCACAGTCCTATAAAGGCTGTAATATGGCCTTTTGCAGTCTAATAAAGGCCTCACACGTAAATCACATGGTTTCACCGGTCTGCGCAGGTTACCATTGGACTATTCCTTCCAGTCTAAATGCACTACAACGACTCAAGTCGTTTTCATTATCGCTGTTGCCTTACAACACTCTTAAATACGTGCACAGTCCTATAAAGGCTGTAATATGGCCTTTTGCAGTCTAATAAAACCCTCACACGTAAATCACGTGGTTTCACCGGTCTTCGCAGGTTACCATTGGCCTAGTCCTTCCAGTCTTAATGCGCTACAACGTCCCAAGTCGTTTTCATTAGCGCCGTTGCCTTACAACACTCTTAACTACGTGCACAGTCCTATAAAGGCTGTAATATGGCCTTTTGCAGTCTAATAATGGCTTCATACGTAAATCACGTGGTTTCACCTGCCTGCGCAGGTTACCATTAGACTATTCCTTACAGTTTCAATGCGCTACAACGTCCCAAGTCGTTTTCATTAGCGCCGTTGCCTTAAGACACTCTTAACTACGTGCACAGTCCTATAAAGGCTGTAATATGGCCTTTTGCAGTCTAATAAAGGTCTCACACGTTAATCACGTGGTTTCACAGGTCTGCGCAGGTCACCATTGAATTAGTCCTTCCAGTCTCAATGTGCTACAACGTCTCAAGTCGTTTTCATTAGCGCCGTTGCCTTAAGACACTCTTAACTACGTGCACAGTCCTATAAAGGCTGTAATATGGCCTTTTGCAGTCTAATAAAAACCTCACACGTAAATCACGTGGTTCTATCTGCCTGCACAGGTTACCATTGGACTATTCCTTCCAGTCTCAGTGTACTACAACGTTCCAAGTGGTTTTCCTTAGCGCCGTGGCCTTGTAATATGGCCTTGTAATATGGCCTTTTGCAGTCTAATAAAGGCTTCCCACGTAAATCACGTGGTTTCACATGCCTGCGCAGGTTACCATTGGCCTAATCCTTCCAGTCTCAATGTGCTACAACGTCCCAAGTCGTTTTTATTGGCGCCGTTGCTTTACAACACTCTTAACTACGTGCACAGTCCTATAAAGGCTGTAATATGGCCTTTTGCAGTCTAATAAAGTCCTCACACGTAAATCACGTGGTTTCACCGGTCTGCGCAGGTCACCATTGGCCTAGTCCTTCCAGTCTCAAGTTGCCTTACAACACTCTTAAATACGTGCACAGTCCTATAAAGGCTGTAATATGGCCTTTTGCAGTCTAATAAAACCCTCACACGTAAATCACGTGGTTTCACCGGTCTGTGCAGGTTACCATAGGCGTAGTCCTTCCAGTCTTAATACGCTACAACGTCCCAAGTCGTTTTCATTAGCGCCGTTGCCTTATAACACTCTTAACTACGTGCACAGTCCTATAAAGGCTGTAATATGGCCTTTTGCAGTCTAATAATGGCTTCATACGTAAATCACGTGGTTTCACCTGCCTGCGCAGGTTACCATTAGACTATTCCTTACAGTTTCAATGCGCTACAACGTCCCAAGTCGTTTTCATTGGCGAAGTTGCCTTAGAACACTCTTAATTGCGCGCACAGTCCTATAAAGGCTGTAATATGGCCTTTTGCAGTCTAATAAAGGCTTCACACGTAAATCACGTGGTTTCACCTGTCTGCGCAGGTTACCATTGGTCTAGTCCTTACAGTCTCAATGCGCTACAACGTCCCAAGTCGTTTTCATTAGCGCCATTGCTTTACAACACTCTTAACTCTTACGTGCACAGTTCTATAAAGGCTGTAATATGGGCTTTTGCAGTCTAATAAAGTCCTCACACGTAAATCAGGTGGTTCCATTTGCCTGTGCAGGTTTCCATTGGCCTAGTCCTTCCAGTCTCAATGCGCTACAACGTCCCAAGTGGTTTTCATTGGCGCCGCTGCTTCACAACACTCTTAACTACGTGCACAGTCCTATTAAGGCTGTAATATGGCCTTTTGCAGTCTAATAAGACCTCACACGTAAATCACGTGGTTCCATCTGCCTGCGCAGGTTACCATTGGACTATTCCTTCCAGTCTCAGTGCACTACAACGTTCCAAGTGGTTTTCTTTATCGCCGTGGCCTTAGAACACTCTTAACTACCTGCACAGTCCTATAAAGGCTGTAATATGGCCTTTTGCAGTCTAATAAAGGCCTCACACGTAAATCACGAGGTTTCACCTGTCTGCCTAGGTTACCACTGGCCTAGTCCTTACAGTCTCAATGCGCTACAACGTCCCAAGTCGTTTTCATTGGCGAAGTTGCCTTAGAACACTCTTAACTACGTGCACAGTCCTATAAATGCTGTAATATGGCCCTTTGCAGTCTAATAAAGGCCTCACACGTTAATCACGTGGTTTCACCGGTCTGCGCAGGTCACCATTGACCTAGTCCTTCCAGTCTCAATGCGCTACAACGTCCCAAGTCGTTTTCATTAGCGCTGTTGCCTTACAACACTCTTAACTACGTGCACAGTCCTATAAAGGCTGTAATATGGCCTTTTGCAGTCTAATAAAGGCCTCACACGTAAATCACGTGGTTTCACCTGTCTGCGCAGGTTACCATTGGCCTAGTCCTTCCAGTCTCAATGCGCTACAACGTCCCAATTCGTTTTCATTGGCGCCGTTGCTTTACAACACTCTTAACTACGTGCACAGTCCTATAAAGGCTGTAATATGGCCCTTTGCAGTCTAATAAAGGCCTCACACGTAAATCACGTGGTTCCATTTGCCTGTGCAGGTTTCCATTGGCCTAGTCCTTACAGTCTCAATGCGCTACAACGTCCCCAGTCGTTTTCATTGGCGAAGTTGCCTTAGAACACTCTTAATTACGTGCACAGTCCTATAAAGGCTGTAATATGGCCTTTTGCAGTCTAATAATGGCTTCATACGTAAATCACGTGGTTTCACCTGCCTGCGCAGGTTGCCATTAGACTATTCCTTTCAGTCTCAATGCACTACAACGTTCCAAGTGGTTTTCCTTAGCTCCGTGGCCTTAGAACACTCTTAACTACGTGCACAGTCCTATAAAGGCTGTAATATGGCCTTTTGCAGTCTAATAATGGCTTCATACGTAAATCACGTGGTTTCACGTGCCTGCGCAGGTTACCATTAGACTATTCCTTTCAGTCTCAATGCACTACAAGGTTCCAAGTGGTTTTCCTTAGCGCTGTGGCCTTAGAACACTCTTAACTACTTGCACAGTCCTTTAAAGGCTGTAATATGGCCTTTTGCAGTCTAATAAAAACCTCACACGTAAATCACGTGGTTTCACCTGTCTGCGCAGGTTACCATTGGCCTAGTCCTTCCAGTCTCAATGCGCTACAACGTCCCAAGTCGTTTTCATTGGCGCCGTTGCTTTACAACAGTCTTAACTACGTGCACAGTCCTATAAAGGGCTTAATATGGCCTTTTGCAGTCTAATAAAGTCCTCACACGTAAATCACGTGGTTCCATCTGCCTGCGCAGGTTACCATTGGACTATTCCTTCCAGTCTCAGTGCACTACAACGTTCCAAGTGGTTTTCCTTAGCGCCGTGGCCTTAGAACACTCTTAACTACCTGCACAGTCCTATAAAGGCTGTAATATGGCCTTTTGCAGTCTAATAAAGGCCTCACATGTAAATCACGTGGTTTCACCTGTCTGCGTAGGTTACCATTGGCGTAGTCCTTACAGTCTCAATGCGCTACGACGTCCCAAGTCGTTTTCATTGGCGAAATTGCCTTAGAACACTCTTAACTACGTGCACAGTCCTATAAATGCTGTAATATGGCCCTTTGCAGTCTAATAAAGGCCTCACACGTTAATCACGTGGTTTCACCGGTCTGCGCAGGTCACCATTGACCTAGTCCTTCCAGTCTCAATGCGCTACAACGTCCCAAGTCGTTTTCATTAGCGCCGTTGCCTTACAACACTCTTAACTACGTGCACAGTCCTATAAAGGCTGTAATTTGGTCTTTTGCAGTCTAATAAAGGCCTCACACGTAAATCATGTGGTTCCATCTGCCTGCGCAGGTTACCATTGGACTAGTCGTTCCAGTCTCAATGCGCTACAACGTCCCAAGTCGTTTTCATTAGCGCTGTTGCCTTACAACACTCTTAACTACGTGCACATTCCTATAAAGGCTGTAATTTGGCCTTTTGCAGTCTAATAGAGGCCTCACACGTAAATCACGTGGTTCCATCTGCCTGCGCAGGTTACCATTGGACTATTCCTTCCAGTCTCAGTGCGCTACAACGTTCCAAGTGGTTTTCCTTAGCGCCGTGGCCTTAGAACACTCTTAACTACCTGCACAGTCCTATAAAGGCTGTAATATGGCCTTTTGCAGTCTAATAAAGGCCTCACACGTAAATCACGTGGTTTCACCTGTCTGCGTAGGTTACCATTGGCCTAGTCCTTACAGTTTCAATGCGCTACAACGTCCCAAGTCGTTTTCATTGGCGAAATTGCCTTAGAACACTCTTAACTACGTGCACAGTCCTATAAATGCTGTAATATGGCCCTTTGCAGTCTAATAAAGGCCTCACACGTTAATCACGTGGTTTCACCGGTCTGCGCAGGTCACCATTGACCTAGTCCTTCCAGTCTCAATGCGCTACAACGTCCCAAGTCGTTTTCATTAGCGCCGTTGCCTTACAACACTCTTAACTACGTGCACAGTCCTATAAAGGCTGTAATTTGGACTTTTGCAGTCTAATAAAGGCTTCCCACGTAAATCACGTGGTTTCACATGCCTGCTCGGGTTACCATTGGCCTAATCCTTCCAGTCTCAATGTGCTACAACGTCTCAAGTCGTTTTCATTAGCGCCGTTGCCTTAAGACACTCTTAACTACGTGCACAGTCCTATAAAGGCTGTAATATGGCCCTTTGCAGTCTAATAAAGGTCTCACTCGTTAATCACGTGGTTTCACATGTCTGCGCAAGTCACCATTGGCCTAGTCCTTCCAGTCTCAATGCGCTACAACGTCCCAGGTCGTTTTCATTGGCGCCCTTGCTTTACAACACTCTTAACTACGTGCAAAGTCCTATAAAGGCTGTAATATGGCCTTTTGCAGTCTAATAAAGTCCTCACACGTAAATCACGTGGTTCCATCTGCCTGCGCAGGTTACCATTGGACTATTCCTTCCAGTCTCAGTGCACTGCAACGTTCCAAGTGGTTTTCCTTAGCGCCGTGGCCTTAGAACACTCTTAACTACTTGCACAGTCCTATAAAAGCTGTATTATGGCCTTTTGCAGTCTAATAAAAACCTCACACGTAAATCACGTGGTTTCACCTGTCTGCGCAGGTTACCATTGGCCTAGTCCTTCCAGTCTCAATGCGCTACAACGTCCCAAGTCGTTTTCATTGGCGCCGTTGCTTTACAACACTCTTAACTACGTGCACAGTCCTATAAAGGCTGTAATTTGGTCTTTTGCAGTCTAATAAAGGCCTCACACGTAAATCATGTGGTTCCATCTGCCTGTGCAGGTTACCATTGGAGTAGTCGTTCCAGTCTCAATGCGCTACAACGTCCCAAGTCGTTTTCATTAGCGCTGTTGCCTTACAACCCCCTTAACTACGTGCACAGTCCTATAAAGGCTGTAATTTGGCCTTTTGCAGTCTAATAGAGGCCTCACACGTAAATCACGTGGTTCAATCTGCCTGTGCAGGTTACCATTGGACTAGTCGTTCCAGTCTCAATGCGCTACAACCTCCCAAGTCGTTTTCATTAGCGCTGTTGCTTTACAGAACTCTTAACTACGTGCACAGTCCTATAAAGGCTGTAATATGGCCTTTTGCAGTCTAATAAAGGCCTCACACGTAAATCACGTGGTTCAATCTGCCTGTGCAGGTTACCATTGGACTAGTCGTTCCAGTCTCAATGCGCTACAACCTCCCAAGTCGTTTTCATTAGCGCTGTTGCTTTACAGAACTCTTAACTACGTGCACAGTCCTATAAAGGCTGTAATATGGCCTTTTGCAGTCTAATAAAGGCCTCACACGTAAATCACGTGGTTTCACCTGTCTGCGCAGGTTCCCATTGGCCTAGTCCTTCCAATCTCAATGCGCTACAAAGTCCCAAGTCGTTTTCATTAGCGCTGTTGCTTTACAGAACTCTTAACTACGTGCACAGTCCTATAAAGGCTGTAATATGGCCTTTTGCAGTCTAATAAAGGCCTCACACGTAAATCACGTGGTTTCACCTGTCTGCGCAGGTTACCATTGGCCTAATCCTTCCAGTCTCAATGTGCTACAACGTCTCAAGTCGTTTTCATTAGCGCCGTTGCCTTAAGACACTCTTAACTACGTGCACAGTCCTATAAAGGCTGTAATATGGCCTTTTGCAGTCTAATAAAGTCCTCACACGTAAATCACGTGGTTCCATCAGCCTGCGCAGGTTACCATTGGACTATTCCTTCCAGTCTCAGTGCACTACAACGTTCCAAGTGGTTTTCCTTAGCGCCGTGGCCTTAGAACACTCTTAACTACCTGCACAGTCCTATAAAGGCTGTAATATGGCCTTTTGCAGTCTAATAAAGTCCTCACACGTAAATCACGTGGTTTCACATGCCTGCTCAGGTTACCATTGGCCTAATCCTTCCAGTCTCTATGTGCTACAACGTCTCAAGTCGTTTTCATTAGCGCCGTGGCCTTAGAACACTCTTAACTACTTGCACAGTCCTATAAAGGCTGTAATATGGCCTTTTGCAGTCTAGTAAAGGCCTCACACGTAAATCACGTGGTTCCATTTGCCTGTTCAGGTTTCCATTGGCGTAGTCCTTACAGTCTCAGTGCGCTACAACGTCCCAAGTCGTTTTCATTGGCGAAGTTGCCTTAGAACACTCTTAACTACGTGCACAGTCCTATAAAGGCTGTAATATGGCCTTTTGCAGTCTAATAATGGCTTCATACGTAAATCACGTGGTTTCACCTGTCTGCGCAGGTTACCATTGGCCTAGTCCTTCCAGTCTCAATGCGCTACAACGTCCCAAGTCGTTTTCATTGGCGCCGTTGCTTTACAACACTCTTAACTACGTGCACAGTCCTATAAAGGCTGTAATTTGGTCTTTTGCAGTCTAATAAAGGCCTCACACGTAAATCATGTGGTGCCATCTGCCTGTGCAGGTTACCATTGGACTAGTCGTTCCAGTCTCAATGCGCTACAACGTCCCAAGTCGTTTTCATTAGCGCTGTTGCCTTACAACCCTCTTAACTACGTGCACAGTCCTATAAAGGCTGTAATATGGCCCTTTGCAGTCTAATAAAGGTCTCACACGTTAATCACGTGGTTTCACAGGTCTGCGCAGGTCACCATTGGCCTAGTCCTTCCAGTCTCAATGCGCTACAACGTCCCAAGTCGTTTTCATTGGCGCCGTTGCTTTACAACACTCTTAACTACGTGCACAGTCCTATAAAGGCTGTAATATGGCCTTTTGCAGTCTAATAAAGTCCTCACACGTAAATCACGTGGTTCCATCTGCCTGCGCAGGTTACCATTGGACTATTCCTTCCAGTCTCAGTGCACTACAACGTTCCAAGTGGTTTTCCTTAGCGCCGTGGCCTTAGAACACTCTTAACTACCTGCACAGTCCTATAAAGGCTGTAATATGGCCTTTTGCAGTTTAATAAAGGCTTCCCACGTAAATCACGTGGTTTCACATGCCTGCTCAGGTTACCATTGGCCTAATCCTTCCAGTCTCAATGTGCTACAACGTCTCAAGTCGTTTTCATTAGCGCCGTGGCCTTAGAACACTCTTAACTACTTGCACAGTCCTATAAAGGCTGTAATATGGCCTTTTGCAGTCTAGTAAAGGCCTCACACGTAAATCACGTGGTTCCATTTGCCTGTTCAGGTTTCCATTGGCGTAGTCCTTACAGTCTCAATGCGCTACAACGTCCCAAGTCGTTTTCATTGGCGAAGTTGCCTTAGAACACTCTTAACTACGTGCACAGTCCTATAAAGGCTGTAATATGTCCTTTTGCAGTCTAATAATGGCTTCATACGTAAATCACGTGGTTTCACCTGCCTGCGCAGGTTACCATTAGACTATTCCTTTCAGTCTCAGTGCACTACAACGTTCCAAGTGGTTTTCCTTAGCGCCGTGGCCTTAGAACACTCTTAACTACTTGCACAGTCCTATAAAAGCTGTAATATGGCCTTTTGCAGTCTAATAAAAACCTCACACGTAAATCACGTGGTTTCACCTGTCTGCGCAGGTTACCATTGGCCTAGTCCTTCCAGTCTCAATGCGCTACAACGTCCCAAGTCGTTTTCATTGGCGCCGTTGCTTTACAACACTCTTAACTACGTGCACAGTCCTATAAAGGCTGTAATATGGTCTTTTGCAGTCTAATAAAGGCCTCACACGTAAATCATGTGGTTCCATCTGCCTGTGCAGGTTACCATTGGACTAGTCGTTCCAGTCTCAATGCGCTACAACGTCCCAAGTCGTTTTCATTAGCGCTGTTGTCTTACAACCCTCTTAACTACGTGCACAGTCCTATAAAGGCTGTAATTTGGCCTATTGCAGTCTAATAGAGGCATCACACGTAAATCACGTGGTTCCATCTGCCTGTGCAGGTTACCATTGGACTAGTCGTTCCAGTCTTAATGCGCTACAACCTCCCAAGTCGTTTTCATTAGCGCTGTTGCTTTACAGAACTCTTAACTACGTGCACAGTCCTATAAAGGCTGTAATATGGCCTTTTGCAGTCTAATAAAGGCCTCACACGTAAATCACGTGGTTTCACCTGTCTGCGCAGGTTACCATTGGCTTAGTCCTTCCAGTCTCAATGCGCTACAAAGTCCCAAGTCGTTTTCATTGGCGCCGTTGCTCTATAACACTCTTAACTACGTGCACAGTCCTATAAAGGCTGTAATATGGCCTTTTGCAGTCTAATAAAGGCTTCCCACGTAAATCACGTGGTTTCACATGCCTGCGCAGGTTACCATTGGCCTAATCCTTCCAGTCTCAATGTGCTACAACGTCTCAAGTCGTTTTCATTAGCGCCGTTGCCTTAAGACACTCTTAACTACGTGCACAGTCCTATAAAGGCTGTAATATGGCCCTTTGCAGTCTAATAAAGGTCTCACACGTTAATCACGTGGTTTCACCAGTCTGTGCAGGTCACCATTGGCCTAGTCCTTCCAGTCTCAATGCGCTACAACGTCCCAAGTCGTTTTCATTGGCGCCGTTGCTTTACAACACTCTTAACTACGTGCACAGTCCTATAAAGGCTGTAATATGGCCTTTTGCAGTCTAATAAAGTCCTCACACGTAAATCACGTGGTTCCATCCGCCTGCGCAGGTTACCATTGGACTATTCCTTCCAGTCTCAGTGCACTACAACGTTCCAAGTGGTTTTCCTTAGCGCCGTGGCCTTAGAACACTCTTAACTACCTGCACAGTCCTATAAAAGCTGTATTATGGCCTTTTGCAGTCTAATAAAGGCCTCACACGTAAATCACGTGGTTTCACCTGTCTGCGCAGGTTACCATTGGCCTAGTCCTTCCAGTCTCAATGCGCTACAAAGTCCCAAGTCGTTTTCATTGGCGCCGTTGCTTTACAACACTCTTAACTACGTGCACAGTCCTATAAAGGCTGTAATATGGCCTTTTGCAGTCTAATAAAGGCTTCCCACGTAAATCACGTGGTTTCACATGCCTGCGCAGGTTACCATTGGCCTAATCCTTCCAGTCTCAATGTGCTACAACGTCTCAAGTCGTTTTCATTAGCGCCGTTGCCTTAAGACACTCTTAACTACGTGCACAGTCCTATAAAGGCTGTAATATGGCCCTTTGCAGTCTAATAAAGGTCTCACACGTTAATCACGTGGTTTCACAGGTCTGCGCAGGTCACCAATGGCCTAGTCCTTCCAGTCTCAATGCGCTACAACGTCCCAAGTCGTTTTCATTGGCGCCGTTGCTTTACAACACTCTTAACTACGTGCACAGTCCTATAAAGGCTGTAATATGGCCTTTTGCAGTCTAATAAAGTCCTCACACGTAAATCACGTGGTTCCATCTGCCTGCGCAGGTTACCATTGGACTATTCCTTCCAGTCTCAGTGCACTACAACGTTCCAAGTGGTTTTCCTTAGCGCCGTGGCCTTAGAACACTCTTAACTACCTGCACAGTCCTATAAAGGCTGTAATATGGCCTTTTGCAGTCTAGTAAAGGCCTCACACGTAAATCACGTGGTTCCATTTGCCTGTTCAGGTTTCCATTGGCGTAGTCCTTACAGTCTCAGTGCGCTACAACGTCCCAAGTCGTTTTCATTGGCGAAGTTGCCTTAGAACACTCTTAACTACGTGCACAGTCCTATAAAGGCTGTAATATGGCCTTTTGCAGTCTAATAATGGCTTCATACGTAAATCTCGTGGTTTCACCTGCCTGCGCAGGCTACCATTAGACTATTCCTTTCAGTCTCAGTGCACTACAACGTTCCAAGTGGTTTTCCTTAGCGCCGTGGCCTTAGAACACTCTTAACTACCTGCACAGTCCTATAAAAGCTGTATTATGGCCTTTTGCAGTCTAATAAAGGCCTCACACGTAAATCACGTGGTTTCACCTGTCTGCGCAGGTTACCATTGGCCTAGTCCTTCCAGTCTCAATGCGCTACAAAGTCCCAAGTCGTTTTCATTGGCGCCGTTGCTTTACAACACTCTTAACTACGTGCACAGTCCTATAAAGGCTGTAATATGGCCTTTTGCAGTCTAATAAAGGCTTCCCACGTAAATCACGTGGTTTCACATGCCTGCGCAGGTTACCATTGGCCTAATCCTTCCAGTCTCAATGTGCTACAACGTCTCAAGTCGTTTTCATTAGCGCCGTTGCCTTAAGACACTCTTAACTACGTGCACAGTCCTATAAAGGCTGTAATATGGCCCTTTGCAGTCTAATAAAGGTCTCACACGTTAATCACGTGGTTTCACAGGTCTGCGCAGGTCACCAATGGCCTAGTCCTTCCAGTCTCAATGCGCTACAACGTCCCAAGTCGTTTTCATTGGCGCCGTTGCTTTACAACACTCTTAACTACGTGCACAGTCCTATAAAGGCTGTAATATGGCCTTTTGCAGTCTAATAAAGTCCTCACACGTAAATCACGTGGTTCCATCTGCCTGCGCAGGTTACCATTGGACTATTCCTTCCAGTCTCAGTGCACTACAACGTTCCAAGTGGTTTTCCTTAGCGCCGTGGCCTTAGAACACTCTTAACTACCTGCACAGTCCTATAAAGGCTGTAATATGGCCTTTTGCAGTCTAGTAAAGGCCTCACACGTAAATCACGTGGTTCCATTTGCCTGTTCAGGTTTCCATTGGCGTAGTCCTTACAGTCTCAGTGCGCTACAACGTCCCAAGTCGTTTTCATTGGCGAAGTTGCCTTAGAACACTCTTAACTACGTGCACAGTCCTATAAAGGCTGTAATATGGCCTTTTGCAGTCTAATAATGGCTTCATACGTAAATCACGTGGTTTCACCTGCCTGCGCAGGCTACCATTAGACTATTCCTTTCAGTCTCAGTGCACTACAACGTTCCAAGTGGTTTTCCTTAGCGCCGTGGCCTTAGAACACTCTTAACTACTTGCACAGTCCTATAAAAGCTGTAATATGGCCTTTTGCAGTCTAATAAAAACCTCACACGTAAATCACGTGGTTTCACCTGTCTGCGCAGGTTACCATTGGCCTAGTCCTTCCAGTCTCAATGCGCTACAACGTCCCAAGTCGTTTTCATTGCCGCCGTTGCTTTACAACACTCTTAACTACGTGCACAGTCCTATAAAGGCTGTAATTTGGTCTTTTGCAGTCTAATAAAGGCCTCACACGTAAATCATGTGGTTTCACCTGCCTGCGCAGGTTACCATTAGACTATTCCTTTCAGTCTCAGTGCACTACAACGTTCCAAGTGGTTTTCCTTAGCGCCGTGGCCTTAGAACACTCTTAACTACTTGCACAGTCCTATAAAAGCTGTAATATGGCCTTTTGCAGTCTAATAAAAACCTCACACGTAAATCACGTGGTTTCACCTGTCTGCGCAGGTTACCATTGGCCTAGTCCTTCCAGTCTCAATGCACTACAACGTCCCAAGTCGTTTTCATTGGCGCCGTTGCTCTACAACACTCTTAACTACGTGCACAGTCCTATAAAGGCTGTAATTTGGTCTTTTGCAGTCTAATAAAGGCCTCACACGTAAATCATGTGGTTCCATCTGCCTGTGCAGGTTACCATTGGACTAGTCGTTCCAGTCTCAATGCGCTACAACGTCCCAAGTCGTTTTCATTAGCGCTGTTGTCTTACAACCCTCTTAACTACGTGCACAGTCCTATAAAGGCTGTAATTTGGTCTTTTGCAGTCTAATAAAGGCCTCACACGTAAATCATGTGGTTCCATCTGCCTGTGCAGGTTACCATTGGACTAGTCGTTCCAGTCTCAATGCGTTACAACGTCCCAAGTCGTTTTCATTAGCGCTGTTGTCTTACAACCCTCTTAACTACGTGCACAGTCCTATAAAGGCTGTAATTTGGCCTTTTGCAGTCTAATAGAGGCATCACACGTAAATCACGTGGTTCCATCTGCCTGTGCAGGTTACCATTGGACTAGTCGTTCCAGTCTCAATGCGCTACAACCTCCCAAGTCGTTTTCATTAGCGCAGTTGCTTTACAGAACTCTTAACTACGTGCACAGTCCTATAAAGGCTGTAATATGGCCTTTTGCAGTCTAATAAAGGCCTCACACGTAAATCACGTGGTTTCACCTGTCTGCGCAGGTTACCATTGGCTTAGTCCTTCCAGTCTCAATGCGCTACAAAGTCCCAAGTCGTTTTCATTGGCGCCGTTGCTCTACAACACTCTTAACTACGTGCACAGTCCTATAAAGGCTGTAATATGGCCTTTTGCAGTCTAATAAAGGCTTCCCACGTAAATCACGTGGTTTCACATGCCTGCGCAGGTTACCATTGGCCTAATCCTTCCAGTCTCAATGTGCTACAACGTCTCAAGTCGTTTTCATTAGCGCCGTTGCCTTAAGACACTCTTAACTACGTGCACAGTCCTATAAAGGCTGTAATATGGCCCTTTGCAGTCTAATAAAGGTCTCACACGTTAATCACGTGGTTTCACCAGTCTGTGCAGGTCACCATTGGCCTAGTCCTTCCAGTCTCAATGCGCTACAACGTCCCAAGTCGTTTTCATTGGCGCCGTTGCTTTACAACACTCTTAACTACGTGCACAGTCCTATAAAGGCTGTAATATGGCCTTTTGCAGTCTAATAAAGTCCTCACACGTAAATCACGTGGTTCCATCCGCCTGCGCAGGTTACCATTGGACTATTCCTTCCAGTCTCAATGCGCTACAACGTCCCAAGTCGTTTTCATTGGCGCCGTTGCTTTACAACACTCTTAACTACGTGCACAGTCCTATAAAGGCTGTAATATGGCCTTTTGCAGTCTAATAAAGTCCTCACACGTAAATCACGTGGTTCCATCCGCCTGCGCAGGTTACCATTGGACTATTCCTTCCAGTCTCAGTGCACTACAACGTTCCAAGTGGTTTTCCTTAGCGCCGTGGCCTTAGAACACTCTTAACTACCTGCACAGTCCTATAAAGGCTGTAATATGGCCTTTTGCAGTCTAATAAAGGCTTCCCACGTAAATCACGTGGTTTCACATGCCTGCTCAGGTTACCATTGGCCTAATCCTTCCAGTCTCAATGTGCTACAACGTCTCAAGTCGTTTTCATTAGCGCCGTGGCCTTAGAACACTCTTAACTACTTGCACAGTCCTATAAAGGCTGTAATATGGCCTTTTGCAGTCTAATAAAGGCCTCACACGTAAATCACGTGGTTCCATTTGCCTGTTCAGGTTTCCATTGGCGTAGTCCTTACAGTCTCAATGCGCTACAACGTCCCAAGTCGTTTTCATTGGCGAAGTTGCCTTAGAACACTCTTAACTACGTGCACAGTCCTATAAAGGCTGTAATATGGCCTTTTGCAGTCTAATAATGGCTTCATACGTAAATCACGTGGTTTCACCTGCCTGCGCAGGTTACCATTAGACTATTCCTTTCATCCTCAGTGCACTACAACGTTCCAAGTGGTTTTCCTTAGCGCCGTGGCCTTAGAACACTCTTAACTACTTGCACAGTCCTATAAAAGCTGTAATATGGCCTTTTGCAGTCTAATAAAAACCTCACACGTAAATCACGTGGTTTCACCTGTCTGCGCAGGCTACCATTGGCCTAGTCCTTCCAGTCTCAATGCGCTACAACGTCCCAAGTCGTTTTCATTGGCGCCGTTGCCTTACAACACTCTTAACTACGTGCACAGTCCTATAAAGGCTGTAATTTGGTCTTTTGCAGTCTAATAAAGGCCTCACACGTAAATCATGTGGTTCCATCTGCCTGTGCAGGTTACCATTGGACTAGTCGTTCCAGTCTCAATGCGCTACAACGTCCCAAGTCGTTTTCATTAGCGCTGTTGCCTTACAACCCTCTTAACTACCTGCACAGTCCTATAAAGGCTGTAATTTGGCCTTTTGCAGTCTAATAGAGGCCTCACACGTAAATCACGTGGTTCCATCTGCCTGTGCAGGTTACCATTGGACTAGTCCTTCCAGTCTCAATGCGCTACAACGTCCCAAGTCGTTTTCATTAGCGCTGTTGCTTTACAGAACTCTTAACTACGTGCACAGTCCTATAAAGGCTGTAATATGGCCTTTTGCAGTCTAATAAAGGCCTCACACGTAAATCACGTGGTTTCACCTGTCTGCGCAGGTTACCATTGGCCTAGTCCTTCCAGTCTCAATGCGCTACAAAGTCCCAAGTCGTTTTCATTGGCGCCGTTGCTTTACAACACTCTTAACTACGTGCACAGTCCTATAAAGGCTGTAATATGGCCTTTTGCAGTCTAATAAAGGCTTCCCACGTAAATCACGTGGTTTCACAGGTCTGCGCAGGTTACCATTGGCCTAATCCTTCCAGTCTCAATGTGCTACAACGTCTCAAGTCGTTTTCATTGGCGAAGTTGCCTTAGAACACTCTTAACTACGTGCACAGTCCTATAAAGGCTGTAATATGGCCTTTCGCAGTCTAATAATGGCTTCATACGTAAATCACGTGGTTCCATTTGCCTGTTCAGGTTTCCATTGGCGTAGTCCTTACAGTCTCAATGCGCTACAACGTCCCAAGTGGTTTTCCTTAACTCTGTGGCCTTAGAACACTCTTAACTACGTGCACAGTCCTATAAAGGCTGTAATATGGCCTTTTGCAGTCTAATAATGGCTTCATACGTAAATCACGTGGTTTCACCTGCCTGCGCAGGTTACCATTAGACTAGTCCTTCCAGTCTCAATGCGCTACAACGTCCCAAGTCGTTTTCAATGGCGCCGTTGCTTTACAACACTCTTAACTACGTGCACGGTCCTATAAAGGCTGTAATATGGCCTTTTGCAGTCTAATAAAGTCCTCACACGTAAATCACGTGGTTCCATCTGCCTGCGCAGGTTACCATTGGACTATTCCTTCCAGTCTCAGTGCACTACAACGTTCCAAGTGGTTTTCCTTAGCGCCGTGGCCTTAGAACACTCTTAACTACCTGCACAGTCCTATAAAGGCTGTAATATGGCCTTTTGCAGACTAATAAAGGCCTCACACGTAAATCACGTGGTTTCACCTGTCTGCGTATGTTACCATTGGCCTAGTCCTTACAGTCTCAATGCCCTACAACGTCCCAAGTCGTTTCCATTAGCGCCGTTGCCTTACAACACTCTTAACTACGTGCACAGTCCTATAAAGGCTGTAATTTGGTCTTTTGCAGTCTAATAAAGGCCTCACACGTAAATCACGTGGTTCCATCTGCCTGTGCAGGTTACCATTGGACTAGTTGTTCCAGTCTCAATGCGCTACAACGTCCCAAGTCGTTTTCATTAGCGCTGTTTCCTTACAACACTCTTAACTACGTGCACAGTCCTATAAAGGCTGTAATTTGGCCTTTTGCAGTCTAATAGAGGCCTCACACTTAAATCACGTGGTTCCATCTGCCTGTGCAGGTTGCCATTAGACTAGTCCTTCCAGTCTCAATGCGCTACAACGTCCCAAGTCGTTTTCATTGGCGCCGTTGCTTTACAACACTCTTAACTACTTGCACAGTCCTATAAAGGCTGTAATATGGCCTTTTGCAGTCTAATAAAGTCCTCACACGTAAATCACGTGGTTCCATCTGCCTGCGCAGGTTACCATTGGACTATTCCTTCCAATCTCAGTGCACTACAACGTTCCAAGTGGTTTTCCTTAGCGCCGTGGCCTTACAACACTCTTAACTACGTGCACAGTCCTATAAAGGCTGTAGTTTGGTCTTTTGCAGTCTAATAAAGGCCTCACACGTAAATCACGTGGTTCCATCTGCCTGTGCAGGTTACCATTGGACTAGTTGTTCCAGTCTCAATGCGCTACAACGTCCCAAGTCGTTTTCATTGGCGCCGTTGCTTTACAACACTCTTAACTACGTGCACAGTCCTATAAAGGCTGTAATATGGCCTTTTGCAGTCTAATAAAGTCCTCACACGTAAATCACGTGGTTCCATCCGCCTGCGCAGGTTACCATTGGACTATTCCTTCCAGTCTCAGTGCACTACAACGTTCCAAGTGGTTTTCCTTAGCGCCGTGGCCTTAGAACACTCTTAACTACCTGCACAGTCCTATAAAGGCTGTAATATGGCCTTTTGCAGTCTAATAAAGGCTTCCCACGTAAATCACGTGGTTTCACATGCCTGCTCAGGTTACCATTGGCCTAATCCTTCCAGTCTCAATGTGCTACAACGTCTCAAGTCGTTTTCATTAGCGCCGTGGCCTTAGAACACTCTTAACTACTTGCACAGTCCTATAAAGGCTGTAATATGGCCTTTTGCAGTCTAATAAAGGCCTCACACGTAAATCACGTGGTTCCATTTGCCTGTTCAGGTTTCCATTGGCGTAGTCCTTACAGTCTCAATGCGCTACAACGTCCCAAGTCGTTTTCATTGGCGAAGTTGCCTTAGAACACTCTTAACTACGTGCACAGTCTCATAAAGGCTGTAATATGGCCTTTTGCAGTCTAATAATGGCTTCATACGTAAATCACGTGGTTTCACCTGCCTGCGCAGGCTACCATTAGACTATTCCTTTCATCCTCAGTGCACTACAACGTTCCAAGTGGTTTTCCTTAGCGCCGTGGCCTTAGAACACTCTTAACTACTTGCACAGTGCTATAAAAGCTGTAATATGGCCTTTTGCAGTCTAATAAAAACCTCACACGTAAATCACGTGGTTTCACCTGTCTGCGCAGGTTACCATTGGCCTAGTCCTTCCAGTCTCAATGCGCTACAACGTCCCAAGTCGTTTTCATTGGCGCCGTTGCCTTACAACACTCTTAACTACGTGCACAGTCCTATAAAGGCTGTAATTTAGTCTTTTGCAGTCTAATAAAGGCCTCACACGTAAATCATGTGGTTCCATCTGCCTGTGCAGGTTACCATTGGACTAGTCGTTCCAGTCTCAATGCGCTACAACGTCCCAAGTCGTTTTCATTAGCGCTGTTGCCTTACAACCCTCTTAACTACCTGCACAGTCCTATAAAGGCTGTAATTTGGCCTTTTGCAGTCTAATAGAAGCCTCACACGTAAATCACGTGGTTCCATCTGCCTGTGCAGGTTACCATTGGACTAGTCGTTCCAGTCTCAATGCGCTACAACCTCCCAAGTCGTTTTCATTAGCGCTGTTGCTTTACAGAACTCTTAACTACGTGCACAGTCCTATAAAGGCTGTAATATGGCCTTTTGCAGTCTAATAAAGGCCTCACACGTAAATCACGTGGTTTCACCTGTCTGCGCAGGTTACCATTGGCCTAGTCCTTCCAGTCTCAATGCGCTACAAAGTCCCAAGTCGTTTTCATTGGCGCCGTTGCTTTACAACACTCTTAACTACGTGCACAGTCCTATAAAGGCTGTAATATGGCCTTTTGCAGTCTAATAAAGGCTTCCCACGTAAATCACGTGGTTTCACATGCCTGCGCAGGTTACCATTGGCCTAATCCTTCCAGTCTCAATGTGCTACAACGTCTCAAGTCGTTTTCATTAGCGCCGTTGCCTTAAGACACTCTTAACTACGTGCACAGTCCTATAAAGGCTGTAATATGGCCCTTTGCAGTCTAATAAAGGTCTCACACGTTAATCACGTGGTTTCACAGGTCTGCGCAGGTCACCATTGGCCTAGTCCTTCCAGTCTCAATGCGCTACAACGTCCCAAGTCGTTTTCATTGGCGCCGTTGCTTTACAACACTCTTAACTACGTGCACAGTCCTATAAAGGCTGTAATATGGCCTTTTGCAGTCTAATAAAGTCCTCACACGTAAATCACGTGGTTCCATCTGCCTGCGCAGGTTACCATTGGACTATTCCTTCCAGTCTCAGTGCACTACAACGTTCCAAGTGGTTTTCCTTAGCGCCGTGGCCTTAGAACACTCTTAACTACCTGCACAGTCCTATAAAGGCAGTAATATGGCCTTTTGCAGACTAATAAAGGCTTCCCACGTAAATCACGTGGTTTCACATGCCTGCTCAGGTTACCATTGGCCTAATCCTTCCAGTCTCAATGTGCTACAACGTCTCAAGTCGTTTTCATTAGCGCCGTGGCCTTAGAATACTCTTAACTACTTGCACAGTCCTATAAAGGCTGTAATATGGCCTTTTGCAGTCTAATAAAGGCCTCACACGTAAATCACGTGGTTCCATTTGCCTGTTCAGGTTTCCATTGGCGTAGTCCTTACAGTCTCTGTGGTCGTTTTCATTGGCGAAGTTGCCTTAGAACACTCTTAACTACCTGCACAGTCCTATAAAGGCTGTAATATGGCCTTTTGCAGACTAATAAAGGCCTCACACGTAAATCACGTGGTTTCACCTGTCTGCGTATGTTACCATTGGCCTAGTCCTTACAGTCTCAATGCGCTACAACGTCCCAAGTCGTTTTCATTGGCGAAGTTGCCTTAGAACACTCTTAACTACGTGCACAGTCCTATAAAGGCTGTAATATGGCCTTTCGCAGTCTAATAATGGCTTCATACGTAAATCACGTGGTTTCACCTGCCTGCGCAGGTTACCATTAGACTATTCCTTTCAGTCTCAATGCACTACAACGTTCCAAGTGGTTTTCCTTAACTCTGTGGCCTTAGAACACTCTTAACTACGTGCACAGTCCTATAAAGGCTGTAATATGGCCTTTTGCAGTCTAATAATGGCTTCATACGTAAATCACGTGGTTTCACCTGCCTGCGCAGGTTACCATTAGACTAGTCCTTCCAGTCTCAATGCGCTACAACGTCCCAAGTCGTTTTCAATGGCGCCGTTGCTTTACAACACTCTTAACTACGTGCACGGTCCTATAAAGGCTGTAATATGGCCTTTTGCAGTCTAATAAAGTCCTCACACGTAAATCACGTGGTTCCATCTGCCTGCGCAGGTTACCATTGGACTATTCCTTCCAGTCTCAGTGCACTACAACGTTCCAAGTGGTTTTCCTTAGCGCCGTGGCCTTAGAACACTCTTAACTACCTGCACAGTCCTATAAAGGCTGTAATATGGCCTTTTGCAGACTAATAAAGGCCTCACACGTAAATCACGTGGTTTCACCTGTCTGCGTATGTTACCATTGGCCTAGTCCTTACATTCTCAATGCCCTACAACGTCCCAAGTCGTTTCCATTAGCGCCGTTGCCTTACAACACTCTTAACTACGTGCACAGTCCTATAAAGGCTGTAATTTGGTCTTTTGCAGTCTAATAAAGGCCTCACACGTAAATCACGTGGTTCCATCTGCCTGTGCAGGTTACCATTGGACTAGTTGTTCCAGTCTCAATGCGCTACAACGTCCCAAGTCGTTTTCATTAGCGCTGTTTCCTTACAACACTCTTAACTACGTGCACAGTCCTATAAAGGCTGTAATTTGGCCTTTTGCAGTCTAATAGAGGCCTCACACTTAAATCACGTGGTTCCATCTGCCTGCGCAGGTTACCATTGGACTATTCCTTCCAGTCTCAGTGCACTACAACGTTCCAAGTGGTTTTCCTTAGCGCCGTGGCCTTACAACACTCTTAACTACGTGCACAGTCCTATAAAGGCTGTAATTTGGCCTTTTGCAGTCTAATAGAGGCCTCACACGTAAATCACGTGGTTCCATCTGCCTGTGCAGGTTACCATTGGACTAGTCGTTCCAGTCTCAATGCGCTACAACCTCCCAAGTCGTTTTCATTAGCGCTGTTGCTTTACAGAACTCTTAACTACGTGCACAGTCCTATAAAGGTTGTAATATGGCCTTTTGCAGTCTAATAAAGGCCTCACACGTAAATCACGTGGTTTCACCTGTCTGCGCAGGTTACCATTGGCCTAGTCCTTCCAGTCTCAATGCGCTACAAAGTCCCAAGTCGTTTTCATTGGCGCCGTTGCTTTACAACACTCTTAACTACGTGCACAGTCCTATAAAGGCTGTAATATGGCCTTTTGCAGTCTAATAAAGGCTTCCCACGTAAATCACGTGGTTTCACATGCCTGCGCAGGTTACCATTGGCCTAATCCTTCCAGTCTCAATGTGCTACAACGTCTCAAGTCGTTTTCATTAGCGCCGTGGCCTTAGAACACTCTTAACTACTTGCACAGTCCTATAAAGGCTGTAATATGGCCTTTTGAAGTCTAATAAAGGCCTCACACGTAAATCACGTGGTTCCATTTGCCTGTTCAGGTTTCCATTGGCGTAGTCCTTACAGTCTCAATGCGCTACAACGTCCCAAGTCGTTTTCATTGGCGAAGTTGCCTTAGAACACTCTTAACTACGTGCACAGTCCTATAAAGGCTGTAATATGGCCTTTCGCAGTCTAATAATGGCTTCATACGTAAATCACGTGGTTTCACCTGCCTGCGCAGGTTACCATTAGACTATTCCTTTCAGTCTCAATGCACTACAACGTTCCAAGTGGTTTTCCTTAACTCTGTGGCCTTAGAACACTCTTAACTACGTGCACAGTCCTATAAAGGCTGTAATATGGCCTTTTGCAGTCTAATAATGGCTTCATACGTAAATCACGTGGTTTCACCTGCCTGCGCAGGTTACCATTAGACTAGTCCTTCCAGTCTCAATGCGCTACAACGTCCCAAGTCGTTTTCAATGGCGCCGTTGCTTTACAACACTCTTAACTACGTGCACGGTCCTATAAAGGCTGTAATATGGCCTTTTGCAGTCTAATAAAGTCCTCACACGTAAATCACGTGGTTCCATCTGCCTGCGCAGGTTACCATTGGACTATTCCTTCCAGTCTCAGTGCACTACAACGTTCCAAGTGGTTTTCCTTAGCGCCGTGGCCTTAGAACACTCTTAACTACCTGCACAGTCCTATAAAGGCTGTAATATGGCCTTTTGCAGACTAATAAAGGCCTCACACGTAAATCACGTGGTTTCACCTGTCTGCGTATGTTACCATTGGCCTAGTCCTTACAGTCTCAATGCCCTACAACGTCCCAAGTCGTTTCCATTAGCGCCGTTGCCTTACAACACTCTTAACTACGTGCACAGTCCTATAAAGGCTGTAATTTGGTCTTTTGCAGTCTAATAAAGGCCTCACACGTAAATCACGTGGTTCCATCTGCCTGTGCAGGTTACCATTGGACTAGTTGTTCCAGTCTCAATGCGCTACAACGTCCCAAGTCGTTTTCATTAGCGCTGTTTCCTTACAACACTCTTAACTACGTGCACAGTCCTATAAAGGCTGTAATTTGGCCTTTTGCAGTCTAATAGAGGCCTCACACTTAAATCACGTGGTTCCATCTGCCTGTGCAGGTTGCCATTAGACTAGTCCTTCCAGTCTCAATGCGCTACAACGTCCCAAGTCGTTTTCATTGGCGCCGTTGCTTTACAACACTCTTAACTACGTGCACAGTCCTATAAAGGCTGTAATATGGCCTTTTGCAGTCTAATAAAGTCCTCACACGTAAATCACGTGGTTCCATCTGCCTGCGCAGGTTACCATTGGACTATTCCTTCCAATCTCAGTGCACTACAACGTTCCAAGTGGTTTTCCTTAGCGCCGTGGCCTTACAACACTCTTAACTACGTGCACAGTCCTATAAAGGCTGTAGTTTGGTCTTTTGCAGTCTAATAAAGGCCTCACACGTAAATCACGTGGTTCCATCTGCCTGTGCAGGTTACCATTGGACTAGTTGTTCCAGTCTCAATGCGCTACAACGTCCCAAGTCGTTTTCATTGGCGCCGTTGCTTTACAACACTCTTAACTACGTGCACAGTCCTATAAAGGCTGTAATATGGCCTTTTGCAGTCTAATAAAGTCCTCACACGTAAATCACGTGGTTCCATCCGCCTGCGCAGGTTACCATTGGACTATTCCTTCCAGTCTCAGTGCACTACAACGTTCCAAGTGGTTTTCCTTAGCGCCGTGGCCTTAGAACACTCTTAACTACCTGCACAGTCCTATAAAGGCTGTAATATGGCCTTTTGCAGTCTAATAAAGGCTTCCCACGTAAATCACGTGGTTTCACATGCCTGCTCAGGTTACCATTGGCCTAATCCTTCCAGTCTCAATGTGCTACAACGTCTCAAGTCGTTTTCATTAGCGCCGTGGCCTTAGAACACTCTTAACTACTTGCACAGTCCTATAAAGGCTGTAATATGGCCTTTTGCAGTCTAATAAAGGCCTCACACGTAAATCACGTGGTTCCATTTGCCTGTTCAGGTTTCCATTGGCGTAGTCCTTACAGTCTCAATGCGCTACAACGTCCCAAGTCGTTTTCATTGGCGAAGTTGCCTTAGAACACTCTTAACTACGTGCACAGTCTCATAAAGGCTGTAATATGGCCTTTTGCAGTCTAATAATGGCTTCATACGTAAATCACGTGGTTTCACCTGCCTGCGCAGGCTACCATTAGACTATTCCTTTCATCCTCAGTGCACTACAACGTTCCAAGTGGTTTTCCTTAGCGCCGTGGCCTTAGAACACTCTTAACTACTTGCACAGTCCTATAAAAGCTGTAATATGGCCTTTTGCAGTCTAATAAAAACCTCACACGTAAATCACGTGGTTTCACCTGTCTGCGCAGGTTACCATTGGCCTAGTCCTTCCAGTCTCAATGCGCTACAACGTCCCAAGTCGTTTTCATTGGCGCCGTTGCCTTACAACACTCTTAACTACGTGCACAGTCCTATAAAGGCTGTAATTTAGTCTTTTGCAGTCTAATAAAGGCCTCACACGTAAATCATGTGGTTCCATCTGCCTGTGCAGGTTACCATTGGACTAGTCGTTCCAGTCTCAATGCGCTACAACGTCCCAAGTCGTTTTCATTAGCGCTGTTGCCTTACAACCCTCTTAACTACCTGCACAGTCCTATAAAGGCTGTAATTTGGCCTTTTGCAGTCTAATAGAAGCCTCACACGTAAATCACGTGGTTCCATCTGCCTGTGCAGGTTACCATTGGACTAGTCGTTCCAGTCTCAATGCGCTACAACCTCCCAAGTCGTTTTCATTAGCGCTGTTGCTTTACAGAACTCTTAACTACGTGCACAGTCCTATAAAGGCTGTAATATGGCCTTTTGCAGTCTAATAAAGGCCTCACACGTAAATCACGTGGTTTCACCTGTCTGCGCAGGTTACCATTGGCCTAGTCCTTCCAGTCTCAATGCGCTACAAAGTCCCAAGTCGTTTTCATTGGCGCCGTTGCTTTACAACACTCTTAACTACGTGCACAGTCCTATAAAGGCTGTAATATGGCCTTTTGCAGTCTAATAAAGGCTTCCCACGTAAATCACGTGGTTTCACATGCCTGCGCAGGTTACCATTGGCCTAATCCTTCCAGTCTCAATGTGCTACAACGTCTCAAGTCGTTTTCATTAGCGCCGTTGCCTTAAGACACTCTTAACTACGTGCACAGTCCTATAAAGGCTGTAATATGGCCCTTTGCAGTCTAATAAAGGTCTCACACGTTAATCACGTGGTTTCACAGGTCTGCGCAGGTCACCATTGGCCTAGTCCTTCCAGTCTCAATGCGCTACAACGTCCCAAGTCGTTTTCATTGGCGCCGTTGCTTTACAACACTCTTAACTACGTGCACAGTCCTATAAAGGCTGTAATATGGCCTTTTGCAGTCTAATAAAGTCCTCACACGTAAATCACGTGGTTCCATCTGCCTGCGCAGGTTACCATTGGACTATTCCTTCCAGTCTCAGTGCACTACAACGTTCCAAGTGGTTTTCCTTAGCGCCGTGGCCTTAGAACACTCTTAACTACCTGCACAGTCCTATAAAGGCAGTAATATGGCCTTTTGCAGTCTAATAAAGGCTTCCCACGTAAATCATGTGGTTTCACATGCCTGCTCAGGTTACCATTGGCCTAATCCTTCCAGTCTCAATGTGCTACAACGTCTCAAGTCGTTTTCATTAGCGCCGTGGCCTTAGAATACTCTTAACTACTTGCACAGTCCTATAAAGGCTGTAATATGGCCTTTTGCAGTCTAATAAAGGCCTCACACGTAAATCACGTGGTTCCATTTGCCTGTTCAGGTTTCCATTGGCGTAGTCCTTACAGTCTCTGTGGTCGTTTTCATTGGCGAAGTTGCCTTAGAACACTCTTAACTACCTGCACAGTCCTATAAAGGCTGTAATATGGCCTTTTGCAGACTAATAAAGGCCTCACACGTAAATCACGTGGTTTCACCTGTCTGCGTATGTTACCATTGGCCTAGTCCTTACAGTCTCAATGCGCTACAACGTCCCAAGTCGTTTTCATTGGCGAAGTTGCCTTAGAACACTCTTAACTACGTGCACAGTCCTATAAAGGCTGTAATATGGCCTTTCGCAGTCTAATAATGGCTTCATACGTAAATCACGTGGTTTCACCTGCCTGCGCAGGTTACCATTAGACTATTCCTTTCAGTCTCAATGCACTACAACGTTCCAAGTGGTTTTCCTTAACTCTGTGGCCTTAGAACACTCTTAACTACGTGCACAGTCCTATAAAGGCTGTAATATGGCCTTTTGCAGTCTAATAATGGCTTCATACGTAAATCACGTGGTTTCACCTGCCTGCGCAGGTTACCATTAGACTAGTCCTTCCAGTCTCAATGCGCTACAACGTCCCAAGTCGTTTTCAATGGCGCCGTTGCTTTACAACACTCTTAACTACGTGCACGGTCCTATAAAGGCTGTAATATGGCCTTTTGCAGTCTAATAAAGTCCTCACACGTAAATCACGTGGTTCCATCTGCCTGCGCAGGTTACCATTGGACTATTCCTTCCAGTCTCAGTGCACTACAACGTTCCAAGTGGTTTTCCTTAGCGCCGTGGCCTTAGAACACTCTTAACTACCTGCACAGTCCTATAAAGGCTGTAATATGGCCTTTTGCAGACTAATAAAGGCCTCACACTTAAATCACGTGGTTCCATCTGCCTGTGCAGGTTACCATTGGACTAGTTGTTCCAGTCTCAATGCGCTACAACGTCCCAAGTCGTTTTCATTAGCGCTGTTTCCTTACAACACTCTTAACTACGTGCACAGTCTCATAAAGGCTGTAATATGGCCTTTTGCAGTCTAATAATGGCTTCATACGTAAATCACGTGGTTTCACCTGCCTGCGCAGGCTACCATTAGACTATTCCTTTCATCCTCAGTGCACTACAACGTTCCAAGTGGTTTTCCTTAGCGCCGTGGCCTTAGAACACTCTTAACTACTTGCACAGTCCTATAAAAGCTGTAATATGGCCTTTTGCAGTCTAATAAAAACCTCACACGTAAATCACGTGGTTTCACCTGTCTGCGCAGGTTACCATTGGCCTAGTCCTTCCAGTCTCAATGCGCTACAACGTCCCAAGTCGTTTTCATTGGCGCCGTTGCCTTACAACACTCTTAACTACGTGCACAGTCCTATAAAGGCTGTAATTTAGTCTTTTGCAGTCTAATAAAGGCCTCACACGTAAATCATGTGGTTCCATCTGCCTGTGCAGGTTACCATTGGACTAGTCGTTCCAGTCTCAATGCGCTACAACGTCCCAAGTCGTTTTCATTAGCGCTGTTGCCTTACAACCCTCTTAACTACCTGCACAGTCCTATAAAGGCTGTAATTTGGCCTTTTGCAGTCTAATAGAAGCCTCACACGTAAATCACGTGGTTCCATCTGCCTGTGCAGGTTACCATTGGACTAGTCGTTCCAGTCTCAATGCGCTACAACCTCCCAAGTCGTTTTCATTAGCGCTGTTGCTTTACAGAACTCTTAACTACGTGCACAGTCCTATAAAGGCTGTAATATGGCCTTTTGCAGTCTAATAAAGGCCTCACACGTAAATCACGTGGTTTCACCTGTCTGCGCAGGTTACCATTGGCCTAGTCCTTCCAGTCTCAATGCGCTACAAAGTCCCAAGTCGTTTTCATTGGCGCCGTTGCTTTACAACACTCTTAACTACGTGCACAGTCCTATAAAGGCTGTAATATGGCCTTTTGCAGTCTAATAAAGGCTTCCCACGTAAATCACGTGGTTTCACATGCCTGCGCAGGTTACCATTGGCCTAATCCTTCCAGTCTCAATGTGCTACAACGTCTCAAGTCGTTTTCATTAGCGCCGTTGCCTTAAGACACTCTTAACTACGTGCACAGTCCTATAAAGGCTGTAATATGGCCCTTTGCAGTCTAATAAAGGTCTCACACGTTAATCACGTGGTTTCACAGGTCTGCGCAGGTCACCATTGGCCTAGTCCTTCCAGTCTCAATGCGCTACAACGTCCCAAGTCGTTTTCATTGGCGCCGTTGCTTTACAACACTCTTAACTACGTGCACAGTCCTATAAAGGCTGTAATATGGCCTTTTGCAGTCTAATAAAGTCCTCACACGTAAATCACGTGGTTCCATCTGCCTGCGCAGGTTACCATTGGACTATTCCTTCCAGTCTCAGTGCACTACAACGTTCCAAGTGGTTTTCCTTAGCGCCGTGGCCTTAGAACACTCTTAACTACCTGCACAGTCCTATAAAGGCAGTAATATGGCCTTTTGCAGTCTAATAAAGGCTTCCCACGTAAATCATGTGGTTTCACATGCCTGCTCAGGTTACCATTGGCCTAATCCTTCCAGTCTCAATGTGCTACAACGTCTCAAGTCGTTTTCATTAGCGCCGTGGCCTTAGAATACTCTTAACTACTTGCACAGTCCTATAAAGGCTGTAATATGGCCTTTTGCAGTCTAATAAAGGCCTCACACGTAAATCACGTGGTTCCATTTGCCTGTTCAGGTTTCCATTGGCGTAGTCCTTACAGTCTCTGTGGTCGTTTTCATTGGCGAAGTTGCCTTAGAACACTCTTAACTACCTGCACAGTCCTATAAAGGCTGTAATATGGCCTTTTGCAGACTAATAAAGGCCTCACACGTAAATCACGTGGTTTCACCTGTCTGCGTATGTTACCATTGGCCTAGTCCTTACAGTCTCAATGCGCTACAACGTCCCAAGTCGTTTTCATTGGCGAAGTTGCCTTAGAACACTCTTAACTACGTGCACAGTCCTATAAAGGCTGTAATATGGCCTTTCGCAGTCTAATAATGGCTTCATACGTAAATCACGTGGTTTCACCTGCCTGCGCAGGTTACCATTAGACTATTCCTTTCAGTCTCAATGCACTACAACGTTCCAAGTGGTTTTCCTTAACTCTGTGGCCTTAGAACACTCTTAACTACGTGCACAGTCCTATAAAGGCTGTAATATGGCCTTTTGCAGTCTAATAATGGCTTCATACGTAAATCACGTGGTTTCACCTGCCTGCGCAGGTTACCATTAGACTAGTCCTTCCAGTCTCAATGCGCTACAACGTCCCAAGTCGTTTTCAATGGCGCCGTTGCTTTACAACACTCTTAACTACGTGCACGGTCCTATAAAGGCTGTAATATGGCCTTTTGCAGTCTAATAAAGTCCTCACACGTAAATCACGTGGTTCCATCTGCCTGCGCAGGTTACCATTGGACTATTCCTTCCAGTCTCAGTGCACTACAACGTTCCAAGTGGTTTTCCTTAGCGCCGTGGCCTTAGAACACTCTTAACTACCTGCACAGTCCTATAAAGGCTGTAATATGGCCTTTTGCAGTCTAATAAAGTCCTCACACGTAAATCACGTGGTTCCATCTGCCTGCGCAGGTTACCATTGGACTATTCCTTCCAGTCTCAGTGCACTACAACGTTCCAAGTGGTTTTCCTTAGCGCCGTGGCCTTACAACACTCTTAACTACGTGCACAGTCCTATAAAGGCTGTAATTTGGCCTTTTGCAGTCTAATAGAGGCCTCACACGTAAATCACGTGGTTCCATCTGCCTGTGCAGGTTACCATTGGACTAGTCGTTCCAGTCTCAATGCGCTACAACCTCCCAAGTCGTTTTCATTAGCGCTGTTGCTTTACAGAACTCTTAACTACGTGCACAGTCCTATAAAGGTTGTAATATGGCCTTTTGCAGTCTAATAAAGGCCTCACACGTAAATCACGTGGTTTCACCTGTCTGCGCAGGTTACCATTGGCCTAGTCCTTCCAGTCTCAATGCGCTACAAAGTCCCAAGTCGTTTTCATTGGCGCCGTTGCTTTACAACACTCTTAACTACGTGCACAGTCCTATAAAGGCTGTAATATGGCCTTTTGCAGTCTAATAAAGGCTTCCCACGTAAATCACGTGGTTTCACATGCCTGCGCAGGTTACCATTGGCCTAATCCTTCCAGTCTCAATGTGCTACAACGTCTCAAGTCGTTTTCATTAGCGCCGTTGCCTTAAGACACTCTTAACTACGTGCACAGTCCTATAAAGGCTGTAATATGGCCCTTTGCAGTCTAATAAAGGTCTCACACGTTAATCACGTGGTTTCACAGGTCTGCGCAGGTCACCATTGGCCTAGTCCTTCCAGTCTCAAAGCGCTACAACGTCCCAAGTCGTTTTCATTGGCGCCGTTGCTTTACAACACTCTTAACTACGTGCACAGTCCTATAAAGGCTGTAATATGGCCTTTTGCAGTCTAATAAAGTCCTCACACGTAGATCACGTGGTTCCATCTGCCTGCGCAGGTTACCATTGGACTATTCCTTCCAGTCTCAGTGCACTACAACGTTCCAAGTGGTTTTCCTTAGCGCCGTGGCCTTAGAACACTCTTAACTACCTGCACAGTCCTATAAAGGCAGTAATATGGCCTTTTGCAGTCTAATAAAGGCTTCCCACGTAAATCATGTGGTTTCACATGCCTGCTCAGGTTACCATTGGCCTAATCCTTCCAGTCTCAATGTGCTACAACGTCTCAAGTCGTTTTTATTAGCGCCGTGGCCTTAGAACACTCTTAACTACTTGCACAGTCCTATAAAGGCTGTAATATGGCCTTTTGCAGACTAATAAAGGCCTCACACGTAAATCACGTGGTTCCATTTGCCTGTTCAGGTTTCCATTGGCGTAGTCCTTACAGTCTCAATGCGCTACAACGTCCCAAGTCGTTTTCATTGGCGAAGTTGCCTTAGAACACTCTTAACTACGTGCACAGTCCTATAAAGGCTGTAATATGGCCTTTCGCAGTCTAATAATGGCTTCATACGTAAATCACGTTGTTTCACCTGCCTGCGCAGGTTACCATTAGACTATTCCTTTCAGTCTCAATGCACTACAACGTTCCAAGTGGTTTTCCTTAACTCTGTGGCCTTAGAACACTCTTAACTACGTGCACAGTCCTATAAAGGCTGTAATATGGCCTTTTGCAGTCTAATAATGGCTTCATACGTAAATCACGTGGTTCCATCTGCCTGCGCAGGTTACCATTGGACTATTCCTTCCAGTCTCAGTGCACTACAACGTTCCAAGTGGTTTTCCTTAGCGCCGTGGCCTTAGAACACTCTTAACTACCTGCACAGTCCTATAAAGGCTGTAATATGGCCTTTTGCAGACTAATAAAGGCCTCACACGTAAATCACGTGGTTTCACCTGTCTGCGTATGTTACCATTGGCCTAGTCCTTACAGTCTCAATGCCCTACAACGTCCCAAGTCGTTTCCATTAGCGCCGTTCCCTTACAACACTCTTAACTACGTGCACAGTCCTATAAAGGCTGTAATTTGGTCTTTTGCAGTCTAATAAAGGCCTCACACGTAAATCACGTGGTTCCATCTGCCTGTGCAGGTTACCATTGGACTAGTTGTTCCAGTCTCAATGCGCTACAACGTCCCAAGTCGTTTTCATTAGCGCTGTTTCCTTACAACACTCTTAACTACGTGCACAGTCCTATAAAGGCTGTAATTTAGCCTTTTGCAGTCTAATAGAGGCCTCACACTTAAATCACGTGGTTCCATCTGCCTGTGCAGGTTACCATTAGACTAGTCCTTCCAGTCTCAATGCGCTACAACGTCCCAAGTCGTTTTCATTGGCGCCGTTGCTTTACAACACTCTTAACTACGTGCACAGTCCTATAAAGGCTGTAATATGGCCTTTTGCAGTCTAATAAAGTCCTCACACGTAAATCACGTGGTTCCATCCGCCTGCGCAGGTTACCATTGGACTATTCCTTCCAGTCTCAGTGCACTACAACGTTCCAAGTGGTTTTCCTTAGCGCCGTGGCCTTAGAACACTCTTAACTACCTGCACAGTCCTATAAAGGCTGTAATATGGCCTTTTGCAGTCTAATAAAGGCTTCCCACGTAAATCACGTGGTTTCACATGCCTGCTCAGGTTACCATTGGCCTAATCCTTCCAGTCTCAATGTGCTACAACGTCTCAAGTCGTTTTCATTAGCGCCGTGGCCTTAGAACACTCTTAACTACTTGCACAGTCCTATAAAGGCTGTAATATGGCCTTTTGCAGTCTAATAAAGGCCTCACACGTAAATCACGTGGTTCCATTTGCCTGTTCAGGTTTCCATTGGCGTAGTCCTTACAGTCTCAATGCGCTACAACGTCCCAAGTCGTTTTCATTGGCGAAGTTGCCTTAGAACACTCTTAACTACGTGCACAGTCTCATAAAGGCTGTAATATGGCCTTTTGCAGTCTAATAATGGCTTCATACGTAAATCACGTGGTTTCACCTGCCTGCGCAGGCTACCATTAGACTATTCCTTTCATCCTCAGTGCACTACAACGTTCCAAGTGGTTTTCCTTAGCGCCGTGGCCTTAGAACACTCTTAACTACTTGCACAGTCCTATAAAAGCTGTAATATGGCCTTTTGCAGTCTAATAAAAACCTCACACGTAAATCACGTGGTTTCACCTGTCTGCGCAGGTTACCATTGGCCTAGTCCTTCCAGTCTCAATGCGCTACAACGTCCCAAGTCGTTTTCATTGGCGCCGTTGCCTTACAACACTCTTAACTACGTGCACAGTCCTATAAAGGCTGTAATTTAGTCTTTTGCAGTCTAATAAAGGCCTCACACGTAAATCATGTGGTTCCATCTGCCTGTGCAGGTTACCATTGGACTAGTCGTTCCAGTCTCAATGCGCTACAACGTCCCAAGTCGTTTTCATTAGCGCTGTTGCCTTACAACCCTCTTAACTACCTGCACAGTCCTATAAAGGCTGTAATTTGGCCTTTTGCAGTCTAATAGAAGCCTCACACGTAAATCACGTGGTTCCATCTGCCTGTGCAGGTTACCATTGGACTAGTCGTTCCAGTCTCAATGCGCTACAACCTCCCAAGTCGTTTTCATTAGCGCTGTTGCTTTACAGAACTCTTAACTACGTGCACAGTCCTATAAAGGCTGTAATATGGCCTTTTGCAGTCTAATAAAGGCCTCACACGTAAATCACGTGGTTTCACCTGTCTGCGCAGGTTACCATTGGCCTAGTCCTTCCAGTCTCAATGCGCTACAAAGTCCCAAGTCGTTTTCATTGGCGCCGTTGCTTTACAACACTCTTAACTACGTGCACAGTCCTATAAAGGCTGTAATATGGCCTTTTGCAGTCTAATAAAGGCTTCCCACGTAAATCACGTGGTTTCACATGCCTGCGCAGGTTACCATTGGCCTAATCCTTCCAGTCTCAATGTGCTACAACGTCTCAAGTCGTTTTCATTAGCGCCGTTGCCTTAAGACACTCTTAACTACGTGCACAGTCCTATAAAGGCTGTAATATGGCCCTTTGCAGTCTAATAAAGGTCTCACACGTTAATCACGTGGTTTCACAGGTCTGCGCAGGTCACCATTGGCCTAGTCCTTCCAGTCTCAATGCGCTACAACGTCCCAAGTCGTTTTCATTGGCGCCGTTGCTTTACAACACTCTTAACTACGTGCACAGTCCTATAAAGGCTGTAATATGGCCTTTTGCAGTCTAATAAAGTCCTCACACGTAAATCACGTGGTTCCATCTGCCTGCGCAGGTTACCATTGGACTATTCCTTCCAGTCTCAGTGCACTACAACGTTCCAAGTGGTTTTCCTTAGCGCCGTGGCCTTAGAACACTCTTAACTACCTGCACAGTCCTATAAAGGCAGTAATATGGCCTTTTGCAGTCTAATAAAGGCTTCCCACGTAAATCACGTGGTTTCACATGCCTGCTCAGGTTACCATTGGCCTAATCCTTCCAGTCTCAATGTGCTACAACGTCTCAAGTCGTTTTCATTAGCGCCGTGGCCTTAGAATACTCTTAACTACTTGCACAGTCCTATAAAGGCTGTAATATGGCCTTTTGCAGTCTAATAAAGGCCTCACACGTAAATCACGTGGTTCCATTTGCCTGTTCATGTTTCCATTGGCGTAGTCCTTACAGTCTCTGTGGTCGTTTTCATTGGCGAAGTTGCCTTAGAACACTCTTAACTACCTGCACAGTCCTATAAAGGCTGTAATATGGCCTTTTGCAGACTAATAAAGGCCTCACACGTAAATCACGTGGTTTCACCTGTCTGCGTATGTTACCATTGGCCTAGTCCTTACAGTCTCAATGCGCTACAACGTCCCAAGTCGTTTTCATTGGCGAAGTTGCCTTAGAACACTCTTAACTACGTGCACAGTCCTATAAAGGCTGTAATATGGCCTTTCGCAGTCTAATAATGGCTTCATACGTAAATCACGTGGTTTCACCTGCCTGCGCAGGTTACCATTAGACTATTCCTTTCAGTCTCAATGCACTACAACGTTCCAAGTGGTTTTCCTTAACTCTGTGGCCTTAGAACACTCTTAACTACGTGCACAGTCCTATAAAGGCTGTAATATGGCCTTTTGCAGTCTAATAATGGCTTCATACGTAAATCACGTGGTTTCACCTGCCTGCGCAGGTTACCATTAGACTAGTCCTTCCAGTCTCAATGCGCTACAACGTCCCAAGTCGTTTTCAATGGCGCCGTTGCTTTACAACACTCTTAACTACGTGCACGGTCCTATAAAGGCTGTAATATGGCCTTTTGCAGTCTAATAAAGTCCTCACACGTAAATCACGTGGTTCCATCTGCCTGCGCAGGTTACCATTGGACTATTCCTTCCAGTCTCAGTGCACTACAACGTTCCAAGTGGTTTTCCTTAGCGCCGTGGCCTTAGAACACTCTTAACTACCTGCACAGTCCTATAAAGGCTGTAATATGGCCTTTTGCAGACTAATAAAGGCCTCACACGTAAATCACGTGGTTTCACCTGTCTGCGTATGTTACCATTGGCCTAGTCCTTACAGTCTCAATGCCCTACAACGTCCCAAGTCGTTTCCATTAGCGCCGTTGCCTTACAACACTCTTAACTACGTGCACAGTCCTATAAAGGCTGTAATTTGGTCTTTTGCAGTCTAATAAAGGCCTCACACGTAAATCACGTGGTTCCATCTGCCTGTGCAGGTTACCATTGGACTAGTTGTTCCAGTCTCAATGCGCTACAACGTCCCAAGTCGTTTTCATTAGCGCTGTTTCCTTACAACACTCTTAACTACGTGCACAGTCCTATAAAGGCTGTATTTTGGCCTTTTGCAGTCTAATAGAGGCCTCACACTTAAATCACGTGGTTCCATCTGCCTGTGCAGGTTACCATTAGACTAGTCCTTCCAGTCTCAATGCGCTACAACGTCCCAAGTCGTTTTCATTGGCGCCGTTGCTTTACAACACTCTTAACTACGTGCACAGTCCTATAAAGGCTGTAATATGGCCTTTTGCAGTCTAATAAAGTCCTCACACGTAAATCACGTGGTTCCATCTGCCTGCGCAGGTTACCATTGGACTATTCCTTCCAGTCTCAGTGCACTACAACGTTCCAAGTGGTTTTCCTTAGCGCCGTGGCCTTACAACACTCTTAACTACGTGCACAGTCCTATAAAGGCTGTAGTTTGGTCTTTTGAAGTCTAATAAAGGCCTCACACGTAAATCACGTGGTTCCATCTGCCTGTGCAGGTTACCATTGGACTAGTTGTTCCAGTCTCAATGCGCTACAACGTCCCAAGTCGTTTTCATTAGCGCTGTTGCCTTACAACACTCTTAACTACGTGCACAGTCCTATAAAGGCTGTAATTTGGCCTTTTGCAGTCTAATAGAGGCCTCACACGTAAATCACGTGGTTCCATCTGCCTGTGCAGGTTACCATTGGACTAGTCGTTCCAGTCTCAATGCGCTACAACCTCCCAAGTCGTTTTCATTAGCGCTGTTGCTTTACAGAACTCTGAACTACGTGCACAGTCCTACAAAGGCTGTAATATGGCCTTTTGCAGTCTATTAAAGGCCTCACACGTAAATCACGTGGTTTCACCTGTCTGTGCAGGTTACCATTGGCCTAGTCCTTCCAGTCTCAATGCGCTACAACGTTCCAAGTCGTTTTCATTGGCGCCGTTGCTTTACAACACTCTTAACTACGTGCACAGTCCTATAAAGGCTGTAATATGGCCTTTTGCAGTCTAATAAAGGCTTCCCACGTAAATCACGTGGTTTCACATGCCTGCGCAGGTTACAATTGGCCTAATCCTTCCAGTCTCAATGTGCTACAACGTCTCAAGTCGTTTTCATTAGCGCCGTTGCCTTAAGACACTCTTAACTACGTGCACAGTCCTATAAAGGCTGTAATATGGCCCTTTGCCCTCTAATAAAGGTCTCACACGTTAATCACGTGGTTTCACCAGTCTGTGCAGGTCACCATTGGCCTAGTCCTTCCAGTCTCAATGCGCTACAACCTCCCAAGTCGTTTTCATTGGCGCCGTTGCTTTACAACACTCTTAACTACGTGTACAGTCCTATAAAGGCTGTAATATGGCCTTTTGCAGTCTAATAAAGTCCTCACACGTAAATCACGTGGTTCCATCCGCCTGCGCAGGTTACCATTGGACTATTCCTTCCAGTCTCAGTGCACTACAACGTTCCAAGTGGTTTTCCTTAGCGCCGTGGCCTTGGAACACTCTTAACTACGTGCACAGTCCTATAAAGGCTGTAATATGGCCTTTTGCAGTCTAATAAAGGCTTCCCACGTAAATCACGTGGTTTCACATGCCTGCTCAGGTTACCATTGGCCTAATCCTTCCAGTCTCAATGTGCTACAACGTCTCAAGTCGTTTTCATTAGCGCCGTGGCCTTAGAACACTCTTAACTACTTGCACAGTCCTATAATGGCTGTAATATGGCCTTTTGCAGTCTAATAAAGGCCTCACACGTAAATCACGTGGTTCCATTTGCCTGTTCAGGTTTCCATTGGCGTAGTCCTTACAGTCTCAATGCGCTACAACGTCCCAAGTCGTTTTCATTGGCGAAGTTGCCTTAGAACACTCTTAACTACGTGCACAGTCCTATAAAGGCTGTAATATGGCCTTTTGCAGTCTAATAATGGCTTCATACGTAAATCACGTGGTTTCACCAGCCTGCGCAGGTTACCATTAGACTATTCCTTTCATCCTCAGTGCACTACAACGTTCCAAGTGGTTTTCCTTAGCGCCGTGGCCTTAGAACACACTTAACTACTTGCACAGTCCTATAAAAGCTGTAATATGGCCTTTTGCAGTCTAATAAAAACCTCACACGTAAATCACGTGGTTTCACCTGTCTGCGCAGGTTACCATTGGCCTAGTCCTTCCAGTCTCAATGCGCTACAACGTCCCAAGTCGTTTTCATTGGCGCCGTTGCCTTACAACACTCTTAACTACGTGCACAGTCCTATAAAGGCTGTAATTTGGTCTTTTGCAGTCTAATAAAGGCCTCACACGTAAATCATGTGGTTCCATCTGCCTGTGCAGGTTACCATTGGACTAGTCGTTCCAGTCTCAATGCGCTACAACGTCCCAAGTCGTTTTCATTAGCGCTGTTGCCTTACAACCCTCTTAACTACCTGCACAGTCCTATAAAGGCTGTAATTTGGCCTTTTGCAGTCTAATAGAGGCCTCACACGTAAATCACGTGGTTCCATCTGCCTGTGCAGGTTACCATTGGACTAGTCGTTCCAGTCTCAATGCGCTACAACCTCCCAAGTCGTTTTCATTAGCGCTGTTGCTTTACAGAACTCTTAACTACGTGCACAGTCCTATAAAGGTTGTAATATGGCCTTTTGCAGTCTAATAAAGGCCTCACACGTAAATCACGTGGTTTCACCTGTCTGCGCAGGTTACCATTGGCCTAGTCCTTCCAGTCTCAATGCGCTACAAAGTCCCAAGTCGTTTTCATTGGCGCCGTTGCTTTACAACACTCTTAACTACGTGCACAGTCCTATAAAGGCTGTAATATGGCCTTTTGCAGTCTAATAAAGGCTTCCCACGTAAATCACGTGGTTTCACATGCCTGCGCAGGTTACCATTGGCCTAATCCTTCCAGTCTCAATGTGCTACAACGTCTCAAGTCGTTTTCATTAGCGCCGTTGCCTTAAGACACTCTTAACTACGTGCACAGTCCTATAAAGGCTGTAATATGGCCCTTTGCAGTCTAATAAAGGTCTCACACGTTAATCACGTGGTTTCACAGGTCTGCGCAGGTCACCATTGGCCTAGTCCTTCCAGTCTCAATGCGCTACAACGTCCCAAGTCGTTTTCATTGGCGCCGTTGCTTTACAACACTCTTAACTACGTGCACAGTCCTATAAAGGCTGTAATATGGCCTTTTGCAGTCTAATAAAGTCCTCACACGTAGATCACGTGGTTCCATCTGCCTGCGCAGGTTACCATTGGACTATTCCTTCCAGTCTCAGTGCACTACAACGTTCCAAGTGGTTTTCCTTAGCGCCGTGGCCTTAGAACACTCTTAACTACCTGCACAGTCCTATAAAGGCAGTAATATGGCCTTTTGCAGTCTAATAAAGGCTTCCCACGTAAATCACGTGGTTTCACATGCCTGCTCAGGTTACCATTGGCCTAATCCTTCCAGTCTCAATGTGCTACAACGTCTCAAGTCGTTTTTATTAGCGCCGTGGCCTTAGAACACTCTTAACTACTTGCACAGTCCTATAAAGGCTGTAATATGGCCTTTTGCAGTCTAATAAAGGCCTCACACGTAAATCACGTGGTTCCATTTGCCTGTTCAGGTTTCCATTGGCGTAGTCCTTACAGTCTCAATGCGCTACAACGTCCCAAGTCGTTTTCATTGGCGAAGTTGCCTTAGAACACTCTTAACTACGTGCACAGTCCTATAAAGGCTGTAATATGGCCTTTCGCAGTCTAATAATGGCTTCATACGTAAATCACGTTGTTTCACCTGCCTGCGCAGGTTACCATTAGACTATTCCTTTCAGTCTCAATGCACTACAACGTTCCAAGTGGTTTTCCTTAACTCTGTGGCCTTAGAACACTCTTAACTACGTGCACAGTCCTATAAAGGCTGTAATATGGCCTTTTGCAGTCTAATAATGGCTTCATACGTAAATCACGTGGTTCCATCTGCCTGCGCAGGTTACCATTGGACTATTCCTTCCAGTCTCAGTGCACTACAACGTTCCAAGTGGTTTTCCTTAGCGCCGTGGCCTTAGAACACTCTTAACTACCTGCACAGTCCTATAAAGGCTGTAATATGGCCTTTTGCAGACTAATAAAGGCATCACACGTAAATCACGTGGTTTCACCTGTCTGCGTATGTTACCATTGGCCTAGTCCTTACAGTCTCAATGCCCTACAACGTCCCAAGTCGTTTCCATTAGCGCCGTTCCCTTACAACACTCTTAACTACGTGCACAGTCCTATAAAGGCTGTAATTTGGTCTTTTGCAGTCTAATAAAGGCCTCACACGTAAATCACGTGGTTCCATCTGCCTGTGCAGGTTACCATTGGACTAGTTGTTCCAGTCTCAATGCGCTACAACGTCCCAAGTCGTTTTCATTAGCGCTGTTTCCTTACAACACTCTTAACTACGTGCACAGTCCTATAAAGGCTGTAATTTAGCCTTTTGCAGTCTAATAGAGGCCTCACACTTAAATCACGTGGTTCCATCTGCCTGTGCAGGTTACCATTAGACTAGTCCTTCCAGTCTCAATGCGCTACAACGTCCCAAGTCGTTTTCATTGGCGCCGTTGCTTTACAACACTCTTAACTACGTGCACAGTCCTATAAAGGCTGTAATATGGCCTTTTGCAGTCTAATAAAGTCCTCACATGTAAATCACGTGGTTCCATCTGCCTGCGCAGGTTACCATTGGACTATTCCTTCCAGTCTCAGTGCACTACAACGTTCCAAGTGGTTTTCCTTAGCGCCGTGGCCTTACAACACTCTTAACTACGTGCACAGTCCTATAAAGGCTGTAGTTTGGTCTTTTGCAGTCTAATAAAGGCCTCACACGTAAATCACGTGGTTCCATCTGCCTGTGCAGGTTACCATTGGACTAGTTGTTCCAGTCTCAATGCGCTACAACGTCCCAAGTCGTTTTCATTAACGCTGTTGCCTTACAACACTCTTAACTACGTGCACAGTCCTATAAAGGCTGTAATTTGGCCTTTTGCAGTCTAATAGAGGCCTCACACGTAAATCACGTGGTTCCATCTGCCTGTGCAGGTTACCATTGGACTAGTCGTTCCAGTCTCAATGCGCTACAACCTCCCAAGTCGTTTTCATTAGCGCTGTTGCTTTACAGAACTCTGAACTACGTGCACAGTCCTATAAAGGCTGTAATATGGCCTTTTGCAGTCTATTAAAGGCCTCACACGTAAATCACGTGGTTTCACCTGTCTGTGCAGGTTACCATTGGCCTAGTCCTTCCAGTCTCAATGCGCTACAACGTTCCAAGTCGTTTTCATTGGCGCCGTTGCTTTACAACACTCTTAACTACGTGCACAGTCCTATAAAGGCTGTAATATGGCCTTTTGCAGTCTAATAAAGGCTTCCCACGTAAATCACGTGGTTTCACATGCCTGCGCAGGTTACAATTGGCCTAATCCTTCCAGTCTCAATGTGCTACAACGTCTCAAGTCGTTTTCATTAGCGCCGTTGCCTTAAGACACTCTTAACTACGTGCACAGTCCTATAAAGGCTGTAATATGGCCCTTTGCAGTCTAATAAAGGTCTCACACGTTAATCACGTGGTTTCACAGGTCTGCGCAGGTCACCACTGGCCTAGTCCTTCCAGTCTCAATGCGCTACAACGTCCCAAGTCGTTTTCATTGGCGCCGTTGCTTTACAACACTCTTAACTATGTGCACAGTCCTATAAAGGCTGTAATATGGCTTTTTGCAGTCTAATAAAGTCCTCACACGTAAATCACGTGGTTCCATCTGCCTGCGCAGGTTACCATTGGACTATTCCTTCCAGTCTCAGTGCACTACAACGTTCCAAGTGGTTTTCCTTAGCGCCGTGGCCTTAGAACACTCTTAACTACCTGCACAGTCCTATAAAGGCTGTAATATGGCCTTTTGCAGTCTAATAAAGGCTTCCCACGTAAATCACGTGGTTTCACATGCCTGCGCAGGTTACCATTGGCCTAATCCTTCCAGTCTCAATGTGCTACCACGTCTCAAGTCGTTTTCATTAGCGCCGTTGCCTTAAGACACTCTTAACTACGTGCACAGTCCTATAAAGGCTGTAATATGGCCCTCTGCAGTCTAATAAAGGTCTCACACGTTAATCACGTGGTTTCACAGGTCTGCGCAGGTCACCATTGACCTAGTCCTTCCAGTCTCAATGTGCTACAACGTTTCAAGTCGTTTTCATTAGCGCCGTTGCCTTACAACACTCTTAACTACGTGCACAGTCCTATAAAGGCTGTAATTTGGCCTTTTGCAGTCTAATAAAGGCTTCCCACGTAAATCACGTGGTTTCACATGCCTGCGCAGGTTACCATTGGCCTAGTCCTTCCAGTCTCAATGTGCTACAACGTCCCAAGTCGTTTTCATTGGCGCCGTTGCTTTACAACACTCTTAACTACGTGCACAATCCTATAAAGGCTGTAATATGGCTTTTTGCAGTCTAATAATGGCTTCATACGTAAATCACGTGGTTTCACCTGCCTGCGCAGGTTACCATTAGACTAGTCCTTCCAGTCTCAATGCGCTACAACGTCCCAAGTCGTTTTCATTGGCGCCGTTGCTTTACAACACTCTTAACTACGTGCACAGTCCTATAAAGGCTGTAATATGGCCTTTTGCAGTCTAATAAAGTCCTCACACGTAAATCACGTGGTTCCATCTGCCTGCGCAGGTTACCATTGGACTATTCCTTCCAGTCTCAGTGCACTACAACGTTCCAAGTGGTTTTCCTTAGCGCCGTTGCTTTACAACACTCTTAACTACGTGCACAGTCCTATAAAGGCTGTAATATGGCATTTTGCAGTCTAATAAAGTCCTCACACGTAAATCACGTGGTTCCATCTGCCTGCGCAGGTTATCATTGGACTATTCCTTCCAGTCTCAGTGCACTACAACGTTCCAAGTGGTTTTCCTTAGCGCCGTGGCCTTAGAACACTCTTAACTATCTGCACAGTCCTATAAAGGCTGTAATATGGCCTTTTGCAGTCTAATAAAGGCCTCACACGTAAATCACGTGGTTTCACCTGTCTGCGTAGGTTACCATTGGCCTAGTCCTTACAGTCTCAATGCGCTACAACGTCCCAAGTCGTTTTCATTAGCGCTGTTGCCTTACAACACTCTTAACTACGTGCACAGTCCTATAAAGGCTGTAATTTGGCCTTTTGCAGTCTAATAGAGGCCTCACACGTAAATCACGTGGTTCCATCTGCCTGTGCAGGTTACCATTGAACTAGTCGTTCCAGTCTCAATGCGCTACAACCTCCCAAGTCGTTTTCATTAGCGCTGTTGCTTTACAGAACTCTGAACTACGTGCACAGTCCTATAAAGGCTGTAATATGGCCTTTTGCAGTCTAATAAAAGCCTCACACGTAAATCACGTGGTTTCACCTGTCTGCGCAGGTTACCATTGGCCTAGTCCTTCCAGTCTCAATGCGCTACAACGTCCCAAGTCGTTTTCATTGGCGCCGTTGCTTTACAACACTCTTAACTACGTGCACAGTCCTATTAAGGCTGTAATATGGCCCTCTGCAGTCTAATAAATGTCTCACACGTTAATCACGTGGTTTCACAGGTCTGCGCAGGTAACCACTGGCCTAGTCCTTCCAGTCTCAATGCGCTACAACGTCCCAAGTCGTTTTCATTGGCGCCGTTGCTTTACAACACTCTTAACTATGTGCACAGTCCTATAAAGGCTGTAATATGGCTTTTTGCAGTCTAATAAAGTCCTCACACGTAAATCACGTGGTTCCATCTGCCTGCGCAGGTTACCATTGGACTATTCCTTCCAGTCTCAGTGCACTACAACGTTCCAAGTGGTTTTCCTTAGCGCCGTGGCCTTAGAACACTCTTAACTACCTGCACAGTCCTATAAAGGCTGTAATATGGCCTTTTGCAGTCTAATAAAGGCTTCCCACGTAAATCACGTGGTTTCACATGCCTGCGCAGGTTACCATTGGCCTAATCCTTCCAGTCTCAATGTGCTACAACGTCTCAAGTCGTTTTCATTAGCGCCGTTGCCTTAAGACACTCTTAACTACGTGCACAGTCCTATAAAGGCTGTAATATGGCCCTCTGCAGTCTAATAAAGGTCTCACACGTTAATCACGTGGTTTCACAGGTCTGCGCAGGTCACCATTGACCTAGTCCTTCCAGTCTCAATGTGCTACAACGTTTCAAGTCGTTTTCATTAGCGCCGTTGCCTTACAACACTCTTAACTACGTGCACAGTCCTATAAAGGCTGTAATATGGCTTTTTGCAGTCTAATAATGGCTTCATACGTAAATCACGTGGTTTCACCTGCCTGCGCAGGTTACCATTAGACTAGTCCTTCCAGTCTCAATGCGCTACAACGTCCCAAGTCGTTTTCATTGGCGCCGTTGCTTTACAACACTCTTAACTACGTGCACAGTCCTATAAAGGCTGTAATATGGCCTTTTGCAGTCTAATAAAGTCCTCACACGTAAATCACGTGGTTCCATCTGCCTGCGCAGGTTACCATTGGACTATTCCTTCCAGTCTCAGTGCACTACAACGTTCCAAGTGGTTTTCCTTAGCGCCGTTGCTTTACAACACTCTTAACTACGTGCACAGTCCTATAAAGGCTGTAATATGGCCTTTTGCAGTCTAATAAAGTCCTCACACGTAAATCACGTGGTTCCATCTGCCTGCGCAGGTTATCATTGGACTATTCCTTCCAGTCTCAGTGCACTACAACGTTCCAAGTGGTTTTCCTTAGCGCCGTGGCCTTAGAACACTCTTAACTATCTGCACAGTCCTATAAAGGCTGTAATATGGCCTTTTGCAGTCTAATAAAGGCCTCACACGTAAATCACGTGGTTTCACCTGTCTGCGTAGGTTACCATTGGCCTAGTCCTTACAGTCTCAATGCGCTACAACGTCCCAAGTCGTTTTCATTAGCGCTGTTGCCTTACAACACTCTTAACTACGTGCACAGTCCTATAAAGGCTGTAATTTGACCTTTTGCAGTCTAATAGAGGCCTCACACGTAAATCACGTGGTTCCATCTGCCTGTGCAGGTTACCATTGAACTAGTCGTTCCAGTCTCAATGCGCTACAACCTCCCAAGTCGTTTTCATTAGCGCTGTTGCTTTACAGAACTCTGAACTACGTGCACAGTCCTATAAAGGCTGTAATGTGGCCTTTTGCAGTCTAATAAAGGCCTCACACGTAAATCACGTGGTTTCACCTGTCTGCGCAGGTTACCATTGGCCTAGTCCTTCCAGTCTCAATGCGCTACAACGTCCCAAGTCGTTTTCATTGGCGCCGTTGCTTTACAACACTCTTAACTACGTGCACAGTCCTATTAAGGCTGTAATATGGCCCTCTGCAGTCTAATAAATGTCTCACACGTTAATCACGTGGTTTCACCGGTCTGCGCAGGTCACCATTGGCCTAGTCCTTCCAGTCTCAATGCGCTACAACGTCCCAAGTCGTTTTCATTAGCGCTGTTGCTTTACAACACTCTTAACTACGTGCACAGTCCTATAAAGGCTGTAATATGGCCTTTTGCAGTCTAATAAAGGCCTCACACGTAAATCACATGGTTTCACCGGTCTGCGCAGGTTACCATTGGACTATTCCTTCCAGTCTAAATGCGCTACAACGACTCAAGTTGTTTTCATTATCGCTGTTGCCTTACAACACTCTTAAATACGTGCACAGTCCTATAAAGGCTGTAATATGGCCTTTTGCAGTCTAATAAAACCCTCACACGTAAATCACGTGGTTTCACCGGTCTGCGCAGGTTACCATTGGCCTAGTCCTTCCAGTCTTAATGCGCTACAAAGTCCCAAGTCGTTTTCATTAGCGCCGTTGCCTTACAACACTCTTAACTACGTGCACAGTCCCATAAAGGCTGTAATATGGCCTTTTGCAGTCTAATAATGGCTTCATACGTATATCACGTGGTTTCACCTGCCTGCGCAGGTTACCATTAGACTATTCCTTACAGTTTCAATGCGCTACAACGTCCCAAGTCGTTTTCATTGGCGAAATTGCCTTAGAACACTCTTAATTGCGCGCACAGTCCTATAAAGGCTGTAATATGGCCTTTTGCAGTCTAATAAAGGCTTCACACGTAAATCACGTGGTTCCATCTGCCTGTGCAGGTTACCATTGGACTATTCCTTCCAGTCTCAGTGCACTACAACGTTCCAAGTGGTTTTCCTTAGCGCCGTGGCCTTAGAACACTCTTAACTACCTGCACAGTCCTATAAAGGCTGTAATATGGCCTTTTGCAGTCTAATAAAGGCTTCCCACGTAAATCACGTGGTTTCACATGCCTGCTCAGGTTACCATTGGCCTAATCCTTCCAGTCTCAATGTGCTACAACGTCTCAAGTCGTTTTCATTAGCGCCGTGGTCTTAGAACACTCTTAACTACTTGCACAGTCCTATAAAGGCTGTAATATGGCCTTTTGCAGTCTAATAAAGGCCTCACACGTAAATCACGTGGTTCCATTTGCCTGTTCAGGTTTCCATTGGCGTAGTCCTTACAGTCTCAATGCGCTACAACGTCCCAAGTCGTTTTCATTGGCGCCGTTGCTTTACAACACTCTTAACTACGTGCACAGTCCTATAAAGGCTGTAATTTGGTCTTTTGCAGTCTAATAAAGGCCTCACACGTAAATCATGTGGTTCCATCTGCCTGTGCAGGTTACCATTGGACTAGTCGTTCCAGTCTCAATGCGCTACAACGTCCCAAGTCGTTTTCATTAGCGCTGTTGCCTTACAACCCTCTTAACTACCTGCACAGTCCTATAAAGGCTGTAATTTGGCCTTTTGCAGTCTAATAGAGGCCTCACACGTAAATCACGTGGTTCCATCTGCCTGTGCAGGTTACCATTGGACTAGTCGTTCCAGTCTCAATGCGCTACAACCTCCCAAGTCGTTTTCATTAGCGCCGTTGCCTTAAGACACTCTTAACTACGTGCACAGTCCTATAAAGGCTGTAATATGGCCCTTTGCAGTCTAATAAAGGTCTCACACGTTAATCACGTGGTTTCACAGGTCTGCGCAGGTCACCATTGGCCTAGTCCTTCCAGTCTCAATGCGCTACAACGTCCCAAGTCGTTTTCATTGGCGCCGTTGCTTTACAACACTCTTAACTACGAGCACAGTCCTATAAAGGCTGTAATATGGCCTTTTGCAGTCTAATAAAGTCCTCACACGTAAATCACGTGGTTCCATCTGCCTGCGCAGGTTACCATTGGACTATTCCTTCCAGTCTCAGTGCACTACAACGTTCCAAGTGGTTTTCCTTAGCGCCGTGGCCTTAGAACACTCTTAACTACCTGCACAGTCCTATAAAGGCTGTAATATGGCCTTTTGCAGTCTAATAAAGGCTTCCCACGTAAATCACGTGGTTTCACATGCCTGCTCAGGTTACCATTGGCCTAATCCTTCCAGTCTCAATGTGCTACAACGTCTCAAGTCGTTTTCATTAGCGCCGTGGCCTTAGAACACTCTTAACTACTTGCACAGTCCTATAAAGGCTGTGATATGGCCTTTTGCAGTCTAATAAAGGCCTCACACGTAAATCACGTGGTTCCATTTGCCTGTTCAGGTTTCCATTGGCGTAGTCCTTACAGTCTCAATGCGCTACAACGTCCCAAGTCGTTTTCATTGGCGAAGTTGCCTTAGAACACTCTTAACTACGTGCACAGTCCTATAAAGGCTGTAATATGGCCTTTCGCAGTCTAATAATGGCTTCATACGTAAATCACGTGGTTTCATCTGCCTGCGCAGGTTACCATTAGACTATTCCTTTCAGTCTCAATGCACTACAACGTTCCAAGTGGTTTTCCTTAGCTCTGTGGCGTTAGAACACTCTTAACTACGTGCACAGTCCTATAAAGGCTGTAATATGGCCTTTTGCAGTCTAATAAAGGCCTCACACGTAAATCACGTGGTTTCACCTGTCTGCGTATGTTACCATTGGCCTAGTCCTTACAGTCTCAATGCCCTACAACGTCCCAAGTCGTTTTTATTAGCGCTGTTTCCTTACAACACTCTTAACTACGTGCACAGTCCTATAAAGGCTGTAATATGGCCTTTTCCAGTCTAATAGAGGCCTCACACTTAAATCACGTGGTTCCATCTGCCTGTGCAGGTTACCATTGGACTAGTCGTTCAGGTCTCAATGCGCTACAACCTCACAAGTCGTTTTCATTAGCGCTGTTGCTTTACAGAACTCTGAACTACGTGCACAGTCCTATAAAGGCTGTAATATGGCCTTTTGCAGTCTAATAATGGCTTCATACGTAAATCACGTGCTTTCACCTGCCTGCGCAGGTTACCATTAGACTAGTCCTTCCAGTCTCAATGCGCTACAACGTCCCAAGTCGTTTTCATTGGCGCCGTTGGTTTACAACACTCTTAACTACGTGCACAGTCCTATAAAGGCTGTAATATGGCCTTTTGCAGTCTAATAAAGTCCTCACACGTAAATCACGTGGTTCCATCTGCCTGTGCAGGTTACCATTGGACTATTCCTTCCAGTCTCAGTGCACTACAACGTTCCAAGTGGTTTTCCTTAGCGCCGTGGCCTTACAACACTCTTAACTACGTGCACAGTCCTATAAAGGCTGTAGTTTGGTCTTTTGCAGTCTAAAAAAGGCCTCACACGTAAATCACGTGGTTCCATCTGCCTGTGCAGGTTACCATTGGACTAGTTGTTCCAGTCTCAAAGCGCTACAACCTCCCAAGTCGTTTTCATTAGCGCTGTTGCCTTACAACACTCTTAACTACGTGCACGGTCCTATAAAGGCTGTAATATGGCCTTTTGCAGTCTAATAAAGTCCTCACACGTAAATCACGTGGTTCCATCTGCCTGCGCAGGTTACCATTGGACTATTCCTTCCAGTCTGAGTGCACTACAACGTTCCAAGTGGTTTTCCTTAGCGCCGTGGCCATAGAACACTCTTAACTACCTGCACAGTCCTATAAAGGCTGTAATATGGCCTTTTGCAGTCTAATAAAGGCCTCACACGTAAATCACGTGGTTTCACCTGTCTGCGTATGTTACCATTGGCCTAGTCCTTACAGTCTCAATGCCCTACAACGTCCCAAGTCGTTTTCATTAGCGCCGTTGCCTTAAGACACTCTTAACTGCGTGCACAGTCCTATAAAGGCTGTAATATGGCCCTTTGCAGTCTAATAAAGGTCTCACACGTTAATCACGTGGTTTCACAGGTCTGCGCAGGTCACCATTGGCCTAGTCCTTCCAGTCTCAATGTGCTACAACGTCCCAAGTCGTTTTCAATGGCGCCGTTGCTTTACAACACTCTTAACTACGTGCACGGTCCTATAAAGGCTGTAATATGGCCTTTTGCAGTCTAATAAAGTCCTCACACGTAAATCACGTCGTTCCATCTGCCTGCGCAGGTTACCATTGGACTATTCCTTCCAGTCTGAGTGCACTACAACGTTCCAAGTGGTTTTCCTTAGCGCCGTGGCCATAGAACACTCTTAACTACCTGCACAGTCCTATAAAGGCTGTAATATGGCCTTTTGCAGTCTAATAAAGGCCTCACACGTAAATCACGTGGTTTCACCTGTCTGCGTATGTTACCATTGGCCTAGTCCTTACAGTCTCAATGCCCTACAACGTCCCAAGTCGTTTTTATTAGCGCTGTTTCCTTACAACACTCTTAACTACGTGCACAGTCCTATAAAGGCTGTAATATGGCCTTTTGCAGTCTAATAGAGGCCTCACACTTAAATCACGTGGTTCCATCTGCCTGTGCAGGTTACCATTGGACTAGTCGTTCAGGTCTCAATGCGCTACAACCTCACAAGTCGTTTTCATTAGCGCTGTTGCTTTACAGAACTCTGAACTACGTGCACAGTCCTATAAAGGCTGTAATATGGCCTTTTGCAGTCTAATAATGGCTTCATACGTAAATCACGTGCTTTCACCTGCCTGCGCAGGTTACCATTAGACTAGTCCTTCCAGTCTCAATGCGCTACAACGTCCCAAGTCGTTTTCAATGGCGCCGTTGCTTTACAACACTCTTAACTACGTGCACGGTCCTATAAAGGCTGTAATATGGCCTTTTGCAGTCTAATAAAGTCCTCACACGTAAATCACGTCGTTCCATCTGCCTGCGCAGGTTACCATTGGACTATTCCTTCCAGTCTGAGTGCACTACAACGTTCCAAGTGGTTTTCCTTAGCGCCGTGGCCATAGAACACTCTTAACTACCTGCACAGTCCTATAAAGGCTGTAATATGGCCTTTTGCAGTCTAATAAAGGCCTCACACGTAAATCACGTGGTTTCACCTGTCTGCGTATGTTACCATTGGCCTAGTCCTTACAGTCTCAATGCCCTACAACGTCCCAAGTCGTTTTTATTAGCGCTGTTTCCTTACAACACTCTTAACTACGTGCACAGTCCTATAAAGGCTGTAATATGGCCTTTTCCAGTCTAATAGAGGCCTCACACTTAAATCACGTGGTTCCATCTGCCTGTGCAGGTTACCATTGGACTAGTCGTTCAGGTCTCAATGCGCTACAACCTCACAAGTCGTTTTCATTAGCGCTGTTGCTTTACAGAACTCTGAACTACGTGCACAGTCCTATAAAGGCTGTAATATGGCCTTTTGCAGTCTAATAATGGCTTCATACGTAAATCACGTGCTTTCACCTGCCTGCGCAGGTTACCATTAGACTAGTCCTTCCAGTCTCAATGCGCTACAACGTCCCAAGTCGTTTTCATTGGCGCCGTTGGTTTACAACACTCTTAACTACGTGCACAGTCCTATAAAGGCTGTAATATGGCCTTTTGCAGTCTAATAAAGTCCTCACACGTAAATCACGTGGTTCCATCTGCCTGTGCAGGTTACCATTGGACTATTCCTTCCAGTCTCAGTGCACTACAACGTTCCAAGTGGTTTTCCTTAGCGCCGTGGCCTTACAACACTCTTAACTACGTGCACAGTCCTATAAAGGCTGTAGTTTGGTCTTTTGCAGTCTAAAAAAGGCCTCACACGTAAATCACGTGGTTCCATCTGCCTGTGCAGGTTACCATTGGACTAGTTGTTCCAGTCTCAAAGCGCTACAACCTCCCAAGTCGTTTTCATTAGCGCTGTTGCCTTACAACACTCTTAACTACGTGCACGGTCCTATAAAGGCTGTAATATGGCCTTTTGCAGTCTAATAAAGTCCTCACACGTAAATCACGTGGTTCCATCTGCCTGCGCAGGTTACCATTGGACTATTCCTTCCAGTCTGAGTGCACTACAACGTTCCAAGTGGTTTTCCTTAGCGCCGTGGCCATAGAACACTCTTAACTACCTGCACAGTCCTATAAAGGCTGTAATATGGCCTTTTGCAGTCTAATAAAGGCCTCACACGTAAATCACGTGGTTTCACCTGTCTGCGTATGTTACCATTGGCCTAGTCCTTACAGTCTCAATGCCCTACAACGTCCCAAGTCGTTTTCATTAGCGCCGTTGCCTTAAGACACTCTTAACTGCGTGCACAGTCCTATAAAGGCTGTAATATGGCCCTTTGCAGTCTAATAAAGGTCTCACACGTTAATCACGTGGTTTCACAGGTCTGCGCAGGTCACCATTGGCCTAGTCCTTCCAGTCTCAATGTGCTACAACGTCCCAAGTCGTTTTCAATGGCGCCGTTGCTTTACAACACTCTTAACTACGTGCACGGTCCTATAAAGGCTGTAATATGGCCTTTTGCAGTCTAATAAAGTCCTCACACGTAAATCACGTCGTTCCATCTGCCTGCGCAGGTTACCATTGGACTATTCCTTCCAGTCTGAGTGCACTACAACGTTCCAAGTGGTTTTCCTTAGCGCCGTGGCCATAGAACACTCTTAACTACCTGCACAGTCCTATAAAGGCTGTAATATGGCCTTTTGCAGTCTAATAAAGGCCTCACACGTAAATCACGTGGTTTCACCTGTCTGCGTATGTTACCATTGGCCTAGTCCTTACAGTCTCAATGCCCTACAACGTCCCAAGTCGTTTTTATTAGCGCTGTTTCCTTACAACACTCTTAACTACGTGCACAGTCCTATAAAGGCTGTAATATGGCCTTTTGCAGTCTAATAGAGGCCTCACACTTAAATCACGTGGTTCCATCTGCCTGTGCAGGTTACCATTGGACTAGTCGTTCAGGTCTCAATGCGCTACAACCTCACAAGTCGTTTTCATTAGCGCTGTTGCTTTACAGAACTCTGAACTACGTGCACAGTCCTATAAAGGCTGTAATATGGCCTTTTGCAGTCTAATAATGGCTTCATACGTAAATCACGTGCTTTCACCTGCCTGCGCAGGTTACCATTAGACTAGTCCTTCCAGTCTCAATGCGCTACAACGTCCCAAGTCGTTTTCAATGGCGCCGTTGCTTTACAACACTCTTAACTACGTGCACGGTCCTATAAAGGCTGTAATATGGCCTTTTGCAGTCTAATAAAGTCCTCACACGTAAATCACGTCGTTCCATCTGCCTGCGCAGGTTACCATTGGACTATTCCTTCCAGTCTGAGTGCACTACAACGTTCCAAGTGGTTTTCCTTAGCGCCGTGGCCATAGAACACTCTTAACTACCTGCACAGTCCTATAAAGGCTGTAATATGGCCTTTTGCAGTCTAATAAAGGCCTCACACGTAAATCACGTGGTTTCACCTGTCTGCGTATGTTACCATTGGCCTAGTCCTTACAGTCTCAATGCCCTACAACGTCCCAAGTCGTTTTTATTAGCGCTGTTTCCTTACAACACTCTTAACTACGTGCACAGTCCTATAAAGGCTGTAATATGGCCTTTTCCAGTCTAATAGAGGCCTCACACTTAAATCACGTGGTTCCATCTGCCTGTGCAGGTTACCATTGGACTAGTCGTTCAGGTCTCAATGCGCTACAACCTCACAAGTCGTTTTCATTAGCGCTGTTGCTTTACAGAACTCTGAACTACGTGCACAGTCCTATAAAGGCTGTAATATGGCCTTTTGCAGTCTAATAATGGCTTCATACGTAAATCACGTGCTTTCACCTGCCTGCGCAGGTTACCATTAGACTAGTCCTTCCAGTCTCAATGCGCTACAACGTCCCAAGTCGTTTTCATTGGCGCCGTTGGTTTACAACACTCTTAACTACGTGCACAGTCCTATAAAGGCTGTAATATGGCCTTTTGCAGTCTAATAAAGTCCTCACACGTAAATCACGTGGTTCCATCTGCCTGTGCAGGTTACCATTGGACTATTCCTTCCAGTCTCAGTGCACTACAACGTTCCAAGTGGTTTTCCTTAGCGCCGTGGCCTTACAACACTCTTAACTACGTGCACAGTCCTATAAAGGCTGTAGTTTGGTCTTTTGCAGTCTAAAAAAGGCCTCACACGTAAATCACGTGGTTCCATCTGCCTGTGCAGGTTACCATTGGACTAGTTGTTCCAGTCTCAATGCGCTACAACCTCCCAAGTCGTTTTCATTAGCGCTGTTGCCTTACAACACTCTTAACTACGTGCACGGTCCTATAAAGGCTGTAATATGGCCTTTTGCAGTCTAATAAAGTCCTCACACGTAAATCACGTGGTTCCATCTGCCTGCGCAGGTTACCATTGGACTATTCCTTCCAGTCTGAGTGCACTACAACGTTCCAAGTGGTTTTCCTTAGCGCCGTGGCCATAGAACACTCTTAACTACCTGCACAGTCCTATAAAGGCTGTAATATGGCCTTTTGCAGTCTAATAAAGGCCTCACACGTAAATCACGTGGTTTCACCTGTCTGCGTATGTTACCATTGGCCTAGTCCTTACAGTCTCAATGCCCTACAACGTCCCAAGTCGTTTTCATTAGCGCCGTTGCCTTAAGACACTCTTAACTACGTGCACAGTCCTATAAAGGCTGTAATATGGCCCTTTGCAGTCTAATAAAGGTCTCACACGTTAATCACGTGGTTTCACAGGTCTGCGCAGGTCACCATTGGCCTAGTCCTTCCAGTCTCAATGTGCTACAACGTCCCAAGTCGTTTTCAATGGCGCCGTTGCTTTACAACACTCTTAACTACGTGCACGGTCCTATAAAGGCTGTAATATGGCCTTTTGCAGTCTAATAAAGTCCTCACACGTAAATCACGTCGTTCCATCTGCCTGCGCAGGTTACCATTGGACTATTCCTTCCAGTCTGAGTGCACTACAACGTTCCAAGTGGTTTTCCTTAGCGCCGTGGCCATAGAACACTCTTAACTACCTGCACAGTCCTATAAAGGCTGTAATATGGCCTTTTGCAGTCTAATAAAGGCCTCACACGTAAATCACGTGGTTTCACCTGTCTGCGTATGTTACCATTGGCCTAGTCCTTACAGTCTCAATGCCCTACAACGTCCCAAGTCGTTTTTATTAGCGCTGTTTCCTTACAACACTCTTAACTACGTGCACAGTCCTATAAAGGCTGTAATATGGCCTTTTGCAGTCTAATAGAGGCCTCACACTTAAATCACGTGGTTCCATCTGCCTGTGCAGGTTACCATTGGACTAGTCGTTCAGGTCTCAATGCGCTACAACCTCACAAGTCGTTTTCATTAGCGCTGTTGCTTTACAGAACTCTGAACTACGTGCACAGTCCTATAAAGGCTGTAATATGGCCTTTTGCAGTCTAATAATGGCTTCATACGTAAATCACGTGCTTTCACCTGCCTGCGCAGGTTACCATTAGACTAGTCCTTCCAGTCTCAATGCGCTACAACGTCCCAAGTCGTTTTCATTGGCGCCGTTGCTTTACAACACTCTTAACTACGTGCACAGTCCTATAAAGGCTGTAATATGGCCTTTTGCAGTCTAATAAAGTCCTCACACGTAAATCACGTGGTTCCATCTGCCTGTGCAGGTTACCATTGGACTATTCCTTCCAGTCTCAGTGCACTACAACGTTCCAAGTGGTTTTCCTTAGCGCCGTGGCCTTACAACACTCTTAACTACGTGCACAGTCCTATAAAGGCTGTAGTTTGGTCTTTTGCAGTCTAAAATAGGCCTCACACGTAAATCACGTGGTTCCATCTGCCTGTGCAGGTTACCATTGGACTAGTTGTTCCAGTCTCAATGCGCTACAACCTCCCAAGTCGTTTTCATTAGCGCTGTTGCCTTACAACACTCTTAACTACGTGCACGGTCCTATAAAGGCTGTAATATGGCCTTTTGCAGTCTAATAAAGTCCTCACACGTAAATCACGTGGTTCCATCTGCCTGCGCAGGTTACCATTGGACTATTCCTTCCAGTCTGAGTGCACTACAACGTTCCAAGTGGTTTTCCTTAGCGCCGTGGCCATAGAACACTCTTAACTACCTGCACAGTCCTATAAAGGCTGTAATATGGCCTTTTGCAGTCTAATAAAGGCCTCACACGTAAATCACGTGGTTTCACCTGTCTGCGTATGTTACCATTGGCCTAGTCCTCACAGTCTCAATGCCCTACAACGTCCCAAGTCGTTTTCATTAGCGCCGTTGCCTTAAGACACTCTTAACTACGTGCACAGTCCTATAAAGGCTGTAATATGGCCCTTTGCAGTCTAATAAAGGTCTCACACGTTAATCACGTGGTTTCACAGGTCTGCGCAGGTCACCATTGGCCTAGTCCTTCCAGTCTCAATGTGCTACAACGTCCCAAGTCGTTTTCATTGGCGCCGTTGCTTTACAACACTCTTAACTACGTGCACAGTCCTATAAAGGCTGTAATATGGCCTTTTGCAGTCTAATAAAGTCCTCACACGTAAATCACGTGGTTCCATCTGCCTGCGCAGGTTACCATTGGACTATTCCTTCCAGTCTCAGTGCACTACAACGTTCCAAGTGGTTTTCCTTAGCGCCGTGGCCTTAGAACACTCTTAACTACCTGCACAGTCCTATAAAGGCTGTAATATGGCCTTTTGCAGTCTAATAAAGGCCTCACACGTAAATCACGTGGTTTCACCTGTCTGCGCAGGTTACCATTGGCCTAGTCCTTCCAGTCTCAATGCGCTACAACGTCCCAAGTCGTTTTCATTGGCGCCGTTGCTTTACAACACTCTTAACTACGTGCACAGTCCTATAAAGGCTGTAATATGGCTTTTTGCAGTCTAATAATGGCTTCATACTTAAATCACGTGGTTTCACCTGCCTGCGCAGGTTACCATTAGACTTGTCCTTCCAGTCTCAATGCGCTACAACGTCCCAAGTCGTTTTCATTGGCGCCGTTGCTTTACAACACTCTTAACTACGTGCACAGTCCTATAAAGGCTGTAATATGGCCTTTTGCAGTCTAATAAAGTCCTCACACGTAAATCACGTGGTTCCATCTGCCTGCGCAGGTTACCATTGGACTATTCCTTCCAGTCTCAGTGCACTACAACGTTCCAAGTGGTTTTCCTTAGCGCCGTGGCCTTACAACACTCTTAACTACGTGCACAGTCCTATAAAGGCTGTAGTTTGGTCTTTTGCAGTCTAAAATAGGCCTCACACGTAAATCACGTGGTTCCATCTGCCTGTGCAGGTTACCATTGGACTAGTTGTTCCAGTCTCAATGCGCTACAACGTCCAAGTCGTTTTCATTAGCGCTGTTGCCTTAGAACACTCTTAACTACGTGCACGGTCCTATAAAGGCTGTAATATGGCCTTTTGCAGTCTAATAAAGGCCTCACACGTAAATCACGTGGTTTCACCTGTCTGCGTATGTTACCATTGGCCTAGTCCTTACAGTCTCAATGCCCTACAACGTCCCAAGTCGTTTTCATTAGCGCCGTTGCCTTAAGACACTCTTAACTACGTGCACAGTCCTATAAAGGCTGTAATATGGCCCTTTGCAGTCTAATAAAGGTCTCACACGTTAATCACGTGGTTTCACAGGTCTGCGCAGGTCACCATTGGCCTAGTCCTTCCAGTCTCAATGTGCTACAACGTCCCAAGTCGTTTTCATTGGCGCCGTTGCTTTACAACACTCTTAACTACGTGCACAGTCCTATAAAGGCTGTAATATGGCCTTTTGCAGTCTAATAAAGTCCTCACACGTAAATCACGTGGTTCCATCTGCCTGCGCAGGTTACCATTGGACTATTCCTTCCAGTCTCAGTGCACTACAACGTTCCAAGTGGTTTTCCTTAGCGCCGTGGCCTTAGAACACTCTTAACTACCTGCACAGTCCTATAAAGGCTGTAATATGGCCTTTTGCAGTCTAATAAAGGCCTCACACGTAAATCACGTGGTTTCACCTGTCTGCGCAGGTTACCATTGGCCTAGTCCTTCCAGTCTCAATGCGCTACAACGTCCCAAGTCGTTTTCATTGGCGCCGTTGCTTTACAACACTCTTAACTACGTGCACAGTCCTATAAAGGCTGTAATATGGCTTTTTGCAGTCTAATAATGGCTTCATACTTAAATCACGTGGTTTCACCTGCCTGCGCAGGTTACCATTAGACTTGTCCTTCCAGTCTCAATGCGCTACAACGTCCCAAGTCGTTTTCATTGGCGCCGTTGCTTTACAACACTCTTAACTACGTGCACAGTCCTATAAAGGCTGTAATATGGCCTTTTGCAGTCTAATAAAGTCCTCACACGTAAATCACGTGGTTCCATCTGCCTGCGCAGGTTACCATTGGACTATTCCTTCCAGTCTCAGTGCACTACAACGTTCCAAGTGGTTTTCCTTAGCGCCGTGGCCTTACAACACTCTTAACTACGTGCACAGTCCTATAAAGGCTGTAGTTTGGTCTTTTGCAGTCTAATAAAGGCCTCACACGTAAATCACGTGGTTCCATCTGCCTGTGCAGGTTACCATTGGACTAGTTGTTCCAGTCTCAATGCGCTACAACGTCCCAAGTCGTTTTCATTAGCGCTGTTGCCTTACAACACTCTTAACTACGTGCACAGTCCTATAAAGGCTGTAATTTGGCCTTTTGCAGTCTAATAGAGGCCTCACACGTAAATCACGTGGTTCCATCTGCCTGTGCAGGTTACCATTGGACTATTCCTTCCAGTCTCAGTGCACTACAACGTTCCAAGTGGTTTTCCTTAGCGCCGTGGCCTTACAACACTCTTAACTACGTGCACAGTCCTATAAAGGCTGTAGTTTGGTCTTTTGCAGTCTAAAAAAGGCCTCACACGTAAATCACGTGGTTCCATCTGCCTGTGCAGGTTACCATTGGACTAGTTGTTCCAGTCTCAATGCGCTACAACGTCCCAAGTCGTTTTCATTAGCGCTGTTGCCTTACAACACTCTTAACTACGTGCACAGTCCTATAAAGGCTGTAATTTGGCCTTTTGCAGTCTAATAGAGGCCTCACACGTAAATCACGTGGTTCCATCTGCCTGTGCAGGTTACCATTGGACTAGTCGTTCCAGTCTCAATGCGCTACAACCTCCCAAGTCGTTTTCATTAGCGCTGTTGCTTTACAGAACTCTGAACTACGTGCACAGTCCTATAAAGGCTGTAATATGGCCTTTTGCAGTCTAATAAAGGCCTCACACGTAAATCACGTGGTTTCACCTGTCTGCGCAGGTTACCATTGGCCTAGTCCTTCCAGTCTCAATGCGCTACAACGTTCCAAGTCGTTTTCATTGGCGCCGTTGCTTTACAACACTCTTAACTACGTGCACAGTCCTATAAAGGCTGTAATATGGCCTTTTGCAGTCTAATAAAGGCTTCCCACGTAAATCACGTGGTTTCACATGCCTGCGCAGGTTACAATTGGCCTAATCCTTCCAGTCTCAATGTGCTACAACGTCTCAAGTCGTTTTCATTAGCGCCGTTGCCTTAAGACACTCTTAACTACGTGCACAGTCCTATAAAGGCTGTAATATGGCCCTCTGCAGTCTAATAAAGGTCTCACACGTTAATCACGTGGTTTCACAGGTCTGCGCAGGTCACCATTGACCTAGTCCTTCCAGTCTCAATGTGCTACAACGTTTCAAGTCGTTTTCATTAGCGCCGTTGCCTTAAGACACTCTTAACTACGTGCACAGTCCTATAAAGGCTGTAATATGGCCCTTTGCAGTCTAATAAAGGTCTCACACGTTAATCACGTGGTTTCACAGGTCTGCGCAGGTCACCATTGGCCTAGTCCTTCCAGTCTCAATGTGCTACAACGTCCCAAGTCGTTTTCATTGGCGCCGTTGCTTTACAACACTCTTAACTACGTGCACAGTCCTATAAAGGCTGTAATATGGCCTTTTGCAGTCTAATAAAGTCCTCACACGTAAATCACGTGGTTCCATCTGCCTGCGCAGGTTACCATTGGACTATTCCTTCCAGTCTCAGTGCACTACAACGTTCCAAGTGGTTTTCCTTAGCGCCGTGGCCTTAGAACACTCTTAACTACCTGCACAGTCCTATAAAGGCTGTAATATGGCCTTTTGCAGTCTAATAAAGGCCTCACACGTAAATCACGTGGTTTCACCTGTCTGCGCAGGTTACCATTGGCCTAGTCCTTCCAGTCTCAATGCGCTACAACGTCCCAAGTCGTTTTCATTGGCGCCGTTGCTTTACAACACTCTTAACTACGTGCACAGTCCTATAAAGGCTGTAATATGGCTTTTTGCAGTCTAATAATGGCTTCATACGTAAATCACGTGGTTTCACCTGCCTGCGCAGGTTACCATTAGACTTGTCCTTCCAGTCTCAATGCGCTACAACGTCCCAAGTCGTTTTCATTGGCGCCGTTGCTTTACAACACTCTTAACTACGTGCACAGTCCTATAAAGGCTGTAATATGGCCTTTTGCAGTCTAATAAAGTCCTCACACGTAAATCACGTGGTTCCATCTGCCTGCGCAGTTTACCATTGGACTATTCCTTCCAGTCTCAGTGCACTACAACGTTCCAAGTGGTTTTCCTTAGCGCCGTGGCCTTACAACACTCTTAACTACGTGCACAGTCCTATAAAGGCTGTAGTTTGGTCTTTTGCAGTCTAATAAAGGCCTCACACGTAAATCACGTGGTTCCATCTGCCTGTGCAGGTTACCATTGGACTAGTTGTTCCAGTCTCAATGCGCTACAACGTCCCAAGTCGTTTTCATTAGCGCTGTTGCCTTACAACACTCTTAACTACGTGCACAGTCCTATAAAGGCTGTAATTTGGCCTTTTGCAGTCTAATAGAGGCCTCACACGTAAATCACGTGGTTCCATCTGCCTGTGCAGGTTACCATTGGACTATTCCTTCCAGTCTCAGTGCACTACAACGTTCCAAGTGGTTTTCCTTAGCGCCGTGGCCTTACAACACTCTTAACTACGTGCACAGTCCTATAAAGGCTGTAGTTTGGTCTTTTGCAGTCTAAAAAAGGCCTCACACGTAAATCACGTGGTTCCATCTGCCTGTGCAGGTTACCATTGGACTAGTTGTTCCAGTCTCAATGCGCTACAACGTCCCAAGTCGTTTTCATTAGCGCTGTTGCCTTACAACACTCTTAACTACGTGCACAGTCCTATAAAGGCTGTAATTTGGCCTTTTGCAGTCTAATAGAGGCCTCACACGTAAATCACGTGGTTCCATCTGCCTGTGCAGGTTACCATTGGACTAGTCGTTCCAGTCTCAATGCGCTACAACCTCCCAAGTCGTTTTCATTAGCGCTGTTGCTTTACAGAACTCTGAACTACGTGCACAGTCCTATAAAGGCTGTAATATGGCCTTTTGCAGTCTAATAAAGGCCTCACACGTAAATCACGTGGTTTCACCTGTCTGCGCAGGTTACCATTGGCCTAGTCCTTCCAGTCTCAATGCGCTACAACGTTCCAAGTCGTTTTCATTGGCGCCGTTGCTTTACAACACTCTTAACTACGTGCACAGTCCTATAAAGGCTGTAATATGGCCTTTTGCAGTCTAATAAAGGCTTCCCACGTAAATCACGTGGTTTCACATGCCTGCGCAGGTTACAATTGGCCTAATCCTTCCAGTCTCAATGTGCTACAACGTCTCAAGTCGTTTTCATTAGCGCCGTTGCCTTAAGACACTCTTAACTACGTGCACAGTCCTATAAAGGCTGTAATATGGCCCTCTGCAGTCTAATAAAGGTCTCACACGTTAATCACGTGGTTTCACAGGTCTGCGCAGGTCACCATTGACCTAGTCCTTCCAGTCTCAATGTGCTACAACGTTTCAAGTCGTTTTCATTAGCGCCGTTGCCTTAAGACACTCTTAACTACGTGCACAGTCCTATAAAGGCTGTAATATGGCCCTTTGCAGTCTAATAAAGGTCTCACACGTTAATCACGTGGTTTCACAGGTCTGCGCAGGTCACCATTGGCCTAGTCCTTCCAGTCTCAATGTGCTACAACGTCCCAAGTCGTTTTCATTGGCGCCGTTGCTTTACAACACTCTTAACTACGTGCACAGTCCTATAAAGGCTGTAATATGGCCTTTTGCAGTCTAATAAAGTCCTCACACGTAAATCACGTGGTTCCATCTGCCTGCGCAGGTTACCATTGGACTATTCCTTCCAGTCTCAGTGCACTACAACGTTCCAAGTGGTTTTCCTTAGCGCCGTGGCCTTAGAACACTCTTAACTACCTGCACAGTCCTATAAAGGCTGTAATATGGCCTTTTGCAGTCTAATAAAGGCCTCACACGTAAATCACGTGGTTTCACCTGTCTGCGCAGGTTACCATTGGCCTAGTCCTTCCAGTCTCAATGCGCTACAACGTCCCAAGTCGTTTTCATTGGCGCCGTTGCTTTACAACACTCTTAACTACGTGCACAGTCCTATAAAGGCTGTAATATGGCTTTTTGCAGTCTAATAATGGCTTCATACGTAAATCACGTGGTTTCACCTGCCTGCGCAGGTTACCATTAGACTTGTCCTTCCAGTCTCAATGCGCTACAACGTCCCAAGTCGTTTTCATTGGCGCCGTTGCTTTACAACACTCTTAACTACGTGCACAGTCCTATAAAGGCTGTAATATGGCCTTTTGCAGTCTAATAAAGTCCTCACACGTAAATCACGTGGTTCCATCTGCCTGCGCAGGTTACCATTGGACTATTCCTTCCAGTCTCAGTGCACTACAACGTTCCAAGTGGTTTTCCTTAGCGCCGTGGCCTTAGAACACTCTTAACTACCTGCACAGTCCTATAAAGGCTGTAATATGGCCTTTTGCAGTCTAATAAAGGCCTCACACGTAAATCACGTGGTTTCACCTGTCTGCGCAGGTTACCATTGGCCTAGTCCTTCCAGTCTCAATGCGCTACAACGTCCCAAGTCGTTTTCATTGGCGCCGTTGCTTTACAACACTCTTAACTACGTGCACAGTCCTATAAAGGCTGTAATATGGCTTTTTGCAGTCTAATAATGGCTTCATACGTAAATCACGTGGTTTCACCTGCCTGCGCAGGTTACCATTAGACTTGTCCTTCCAGTCTCAATGCGCTACAACGTCCCAAGTCGTTTTCATTGGCGCCGTTGCTTTACAACACTCTTAACTACGTGCACAGTCCTATAAAGGCTGTAATATGGCCTTTTGCAGTCTAATAAAGTCCTCACACGTAAATCACGTGGTTCCATCTGCCTGCGCAGGTTACCATTGGACTATTCCTTCCAGTCTCAGTGCACTACAACGTTCCAAGTGGTTTTCCTTAGCGCCGTGGCCTTACAACACTCTTAACTACGTGCACAGTCCTATAAAGGCTGTAATTTGGCCTTTTGCAGTCTAATAGAGGCCTCACACGTAAATCACGTGGTTCCATCTGCCTGTGCAGGTTACCATTGGACTAGTCGTTCCAGTCTCAATGCGCTACAACGTTCCAAGTCGTTTTCATTGGCGCCGTTGCTTTACAACACTCTTAACTGCGTGCACAGTCCTATAAAGGCTGTAATATGGCCTTTTGCAGTCTAATAAAGGCTTCCCACGTAAATCACGTGGTTTCACATGCCTGCGCAGGTTACAATTGGCCTAATCCTTCCAGTCTCAATGTGCTACAACGTCTCAAGTCGTTTTCATTAGCGCCGTTGCCTTAAGACACTCTTAACTACGTGCACAGTCCTATAAAGGCTGTAATATGGCCCTTTGCAGTCTAATAAAGGTCTCACACGTTAATCACGTGGTTTCACAGGTCTGCGCAGGTCACCATTGGCCTAGTCCTTCCAGTCTCAACGTGCTACAACGTCCCAAGTCGTTTTCATTGGCGCCGTTGCTTTACAACACTCTTAACTACGTGCACAGTTCTATAAAGGCTGTAATATGGCCTTTTGCAGTCTAATAAAGTCCTCATACGTAAATCACGTGGTTTCACCTGCCTGCGCAGGTTACCATTAGACTTGTCCTTCCAGTCTCAGTGCACTACAACGTTCCAAGTGGTTTTCCTTAGCGCCGTGGCCTTAGAACACTCTTAACTACCTGCACAGTCCTATAAAGGCTGTAATATGGCCTTTTGCAGTCTAATAAAGGCCTCACACGTAAATCACGTGGTTTCACCTGTCTGCGCAGGTTACCATTGGCCTAGTCCTTCCAGTCTCAATGCGCTACAACGTCCCAAGTTGTTTTCATTGGCGCCGTTGCTTTACAACACTCTTAACTACGTGCACAGTCCTATAAAGGCTGTAATATGGCTTTTTGCAGTCTAATAATGGCTTCATACGTAAATCACGTGGTTTCACCTGCCTGCGCAGGTTACCATTAGACTTGTCCTTCCAGTCTCAATGCGCTACAACGTCCCAAGTCGTTTTCATTGGCGCCGTTGCTTTACAACACTCTTAACTACGTGCACAGTCCTATAAAGGCTGTAATATGGCCTTTTGCAGTCTAATAAAGTCCTCACACGTAAATCACGTGGTTCCATCTGCCTGCGCAGGTTACCATTGGACTATTTCTTCCAGTCTCAGTGCACTACAACGTTCCAAGTGGTTTTCCTTAGCGCCGTGGCCTTACAACACTCTTAACTACGTGCACAGTCCTATAAAGGCTGTAATATGGCCTTTTCCAGTCTAATAGAGGCCTCACACTTAAATCACGTGGTTCCATCTGCCTGTGCAGGTTACCATTGGACTAGTCGTTCAGGTCTCAATGCGCTACAACCTCACAAGTCGTTTTCATTAGCGCTGTTGCTTTACAGAACTCTGAACTACGTGCACAGTCCTATAAAGGCTGTAATATGGCCTTTTGCAGTCTAATAATGGCTTCATACGTAAATCACGTGCTTTCACCTGCCTGCGCAGGTTACCATTAGACTAGTCCTTCCAGTCTCAATGCGCTACAACGTCCCAAGTCGTTTTCATTGGCGCCGTTGGTTTACAACACTCTTAACTACGTGCACAGTCCTATAAAGGCTGTAATATGGCCTTTTGCAGTGTAATAAAGTCCTCACACGTAAATCACGTGGTTCCATCTGCCTGTGCAGGTTACCATTGGACTATTCCTTCCAGTCTCCGTGCACTACAACGTTCCAAGTGGTTTTCCTTAGCGCCGTGGCCTTACAACACTCTTAACTACGTGCACAGTCCTATAAAGGCTGTAGTTTGGTCTTTTGCAGTCTAAAAAAGGCCTCACACGTAAATCACGTGGTTCCATCTGCCTGTGCAGGTTACCATTGGACTAGTTGTTCCAGTCTCAAAGCGCTACAACCTCCCAAGTCGTTTTCATTAGCGCTGTTGCCTTACAACACTCTTAACTACGTGCACGGTCCTATAAAGGCTGTAATATGGCCTTTTGCAGTCTAATAAAGTCCTCACACGTAAATCACGTGGTTCCATCTGCCTGCGCAGGTTACCATTGGACTATTCCTTCCAGTCTGAGTGCACTACAACGTTCCAAGTGGTTTTCCTTAGCGCCGTGGCCATAGAACACTCTTAACTACCTGCACAGTCCTATAAAGGCTGTAATATGGCCTTTTGCAGTCTAATAAAGGCCTCACACGTAAATCACGTGGTTTCACCTGTCTGCGTATGTTACCATTGGCCTAGTCCTTACAGTCTCAATGCCCTACAACGTCCCAAGTCGTTTTCATTAGCGCCGTTGCCTTAAGACACTCTTAACTGCGTGCACAGTCCTATAAAGGCTGTAATATGGCCCTTTGCAGTCTAATAAAGGTCTCACACGTTAATCACGTGGTTTCACAGGTCTGCGCAGGTCACCATTGGCCTAGTCCTTCCAGTCTCAATGTGCTACAACGTCCCAAGTCGTTTTCAATGGCGCCGTTGCTTTACAACACTCTTAACTACGTGCACGGTCCTATAAAGGCTGTAATATGGCCTTTTGCAGTCTAATAAAGTCCTCACACGTAAATCACGTCGTTCCATCTGCCTGCGCAGGTTACCATTGGACTATTCCTTCCAGTCTGAGTGCACTACAACGTTCCAAGTGGTTTTCCTTAGCGCCGTGGCCATAGAACACTCTTAACTACCTGCACAGTCCTATAAAGGCTGTAATATGGCCTTTTGCAGTCTAATAAAGGCCTCACACGTAAATCACGTGGTTTCACCTGTCTGCGTATGTTACCATTGGCCTAGTCCTTACAGTCTCAATGCCCTACAACGTCCCAAGTCGTTTTTATTAGCGCTGTTTCCTTACAACACTCTTAACTACGTGCACAGTCCTATAAAGGCTGTAATATGGCCTTTTGCAGTCTAATAGAGGCCTCACACTTAAATCACGTGGTTCCATCTGCCTGTGCAGGTTACCATTGGACTAGTCGTTCAGGTCTCAATGCGCTACAACCTCACAAGTCGTTTTCATTAGCGCTGTTGCTTTACAGAACTCTGAACTACGTGCACAGTCCTATAAAGGCTGTAATATGGCCTTTTGCAGTCTAATAATGGCTTCATACGTAAATCACGTGCTTTCACCTGCCTGCGCAGGTTACCATTAGACTAGTCCTTCCAGTCTCAATGCGCTACAACGTCCCAAGTCGTTTTCAATGGCGCCGTTGCTTTACAACACTCTTAACTACGTGCACGGTCCTATAAAGGCTGTAATATGGCCTTTTGCAGTCTAATAAAGTCCTCACACGTAAATCACGTCGTTCCATCTGCCTGCGCAGGTTACCATTGGACTATTCCTTCCAGTCTGAGTGCACTACAACGTTCCAAGTGGTTTTCCTTAGCGCCGTGGCCATAGAACACTCTTAACTACCTGCACAGTCCTATAAAGGCTGTAATATGGCCTTTTGCAGTCTAATAAAGGCCTCACACGTAAATCACGTGGTTTCACCTGTCTGCGTATGTTACCATTGGCCTAGTCCTTACAGTCTCAATGCCCTACAACGTCCCAAGTCGTTTTTATTAGCGCTGTTTCCTTACAACACTCTTAACTACGTGCACAGTCCTATAAAGGCTGTAATATGGCCTTTTCCAGTCTAATAGAGGCCTCACACTTAAATCACGTGGTTCCATCTGCCTGTGCAGGTTACCATTGGACTAGTCGTTCAGGTCTCAATGCGCTACAACCTCACAAGTCGTTTTCATTAGCGCTGTTGCTTTACAGAACTCTGAACTACGTGCACAGTCCTATAAAGGCTGTAATATGGCCTTTTGCAGTCTAATAATGGCTTCATACGTAAATCACGTGCTTTCACCTGCCTGCGCAGGTTACCATTAGACTAGTCCTTCCAGTCTCAATGCGCTACAACGTCCCAAGTCGTTTTCATTGGCGCCGTTGGTTTACAACACTCTTAACTACGTGCACAGTCCTATAAAGGCTGTAATATGGCCTTTTGCAGTCTAATAAAGTCCTCACACGTAAATCACGTGGTTCCATCTGCCTGTGCAGGTTACCATTGGACTATTCCTTCCAGTCTCAGTGCACTACAACGTTCCAAGTGGTTTTCCTTAGCGCCGTGGCCTTACAACACTCTTAACTACGTGCACAGTCCTATAAAGGCTGTAGTTTGGTCTTTTGCAGTCTAAAAAAGGCCTCACACGTAAATCACGTGGTTCCATCTGCCTGTGCAGGTTACCATTGGACTAGTTGTTCCAGTCTCAATGCGCTACAACCTCCCAAGTCGTTTTCATTAGCGCTGTTGCCTTACAACACTCTTAACTACGTGCACGGTCCTATAAAGGCTGTAATATGGCCTTTTGCAGTCTAATAAAGTCCTCACACGTAAATCACGTGGTTCCATCTGCCTGCGCAGGTTACCATTGGACTATTCCTTCCAGTCTGAGTGCACTACAACGTTCCAAGTGGTTTTCCTTAGCGCCGTGGCCATAGAACACTCTTAACTACCTGCACAGTCCTATAAAGGCTGTAATATGGCCTTTTGCAGTCTAATAAAGGCCTCACACGTAAATCACGTGGTTTCACCTGTCTGCGTATGTTACCATTGGCCTAGTCCTTACAGTCTCAATGCCCTACAACGTCCCAAGTCGTTTTCATTAGCGCCGTTGCCTTAAGACACTCTTAACTACGTGCACAGTCCTATAAAGGCTGTAATATGGCCCTTTGCAGTCTAATAAAGGTCTCACACGTTAATCACGTGGTTTCACAGGTCTGCGCAGGTCACCATTGGCCTAGTCCTTCCAGTCTCAATGTGCTACAACGTCCCAAGTCGTTTTCAATGGCGCCGTTGCTTTACAACACTCTTAACTACGTGCACGGTCCTATAAAGGCTGTAATATGGCCTTTTGCAGTCTAATAAAGTCCTCACACGTAAATCACGTCGTTCCATCTGCCTGCGCAGGTTACCATTGGACTATTCCTTCCAGTCTGAGTGCACTACAACGTTCCAAGTGGTTTTCCTTAGCGCCGTGGCCATAGAACACTCTTAACTACCTGCACAGTCCTATAAAGGCTGTAATATGGCCTTTTGCAGTCTAATAAAGGCCTCACACGTAAATCACGTGGTTTCACCTGTCTGCGTATGTTACCATTGGCCTAGTCCTTACAGTCTCAATGCCCTACAACGTCCCAAGTCGTTTTTATTAGCGCTGTTTCCTTACAACACTCTTAACTACGTGCACAGTCCTATAAAGGCTGTAATATGGCCTTTTGCAGTCTAATAGAGGCCTCACACTTAAATCACGTGGTTCCATCTGCCTGTGCAGGTTACCATTGGACTAGTCGTTCAGGTCTCAATGCGCTACAACCTCACAAGTCGTTTTCATTAGCGCTGTTGCTTTACAGAACTCTGAACTACGTGCACAGTCCTATAAAGGCTGTAATATGGCCTTTTGCAGTCTAATAATGGCTTCATACGTAAATCACGTGCTTTCACCTGCCTGCGCAGGTTACCATTAGACTAGTCCTTCCAGTCTCAATGCGCTACAACGTCCCAAGTCGTTTTCATTGGCGCCGTTGCTTTACAACACTCTTAACTACGTGCACAGTCCTATAAAGGCTGTAATATGGCCTTTTGCAGTCTAATAAAGTCCTCACACGTAAATCACGTGGTTCCATCTGCCTGTGCAGGTTACCATTGGACTATTCCTTCCAGTCTCAGTGCACTACAACGTTCCAAGTGGTTTTCCTTAGCGCCGTGGCCTTACAACACTCTTAACTACGTGCACAGTCCTATAAAGGCTGTAGTTTGGTCTTTTGCAGTCTAAAATAGGCCTCACACGTAAATCACGTGGTTCCATCTGCCTGTGCAGGTTACCATTGGACTAGTTGTTCCAGTCTCAATGCGCTACAACCTCCCAAGTCGTTTTCATTAGCGCTGTTGCCTTACAACACTCTTAACTACGTGCACGGTCCTATAAAGGCTGTAATATGGCCTTTTGCAGTCTAATAAAGTCCTCACACGTAAATCACGTGGTTCCATCTGCCTGCGCAGGTTACCATTGGACTATTCCTTCCAGTCTGAGTGCACTACAACGTTCCAAGTGGTTTTCCTTAGCGCCGTGGCCATAGAACACTCTTAACTACCTGCACAGTCCTATAAAGGCTGTAATATGGCCTTTTGCAGTCTAATAAAGGCCTCACACGTAAATCACGTGGTTTCACCTGTCTGCGTATGTTACCATTGGCCTAGTCCTTACAGTCTCAATGCCCTACAACGTCCCAAGTCGTTTTCATTAGCGCCGTTGCCTTAAGACACTCTTAACTACGTGCACAGTCCTATAAAGGCTGTAATATGGCCCTTTGCAGTCTAATAAAGGTCTCACACGTTAATCACGTGGTTTCACAGGTCTGCGCAGGTCACCATTGGCCTAGTCCTTCCAGTCTCAATGTGCTACAACGTCCCAAGTCGTTTTCATTGGCGCCGTTGCTTTACAACACTCTTAACTACGTGCACAGTCCTATAAAGGCTGTAATATGGCCTTTTGCAGTCTAATAAAGTCCTCACACGTAAATCACGTGGTTCCATCTGCCTGCGCAGGTTACCATTGGACTATTCCTTCCAGTCTCAGTGCACTACAACGTTCCAAGTGGTTTTCCTTAGCGCCGTGGCCTTAGAACACTCTTAACTACCTGCACAGTCCTATAAAGGCTGTAATATGGCCTTTTGCAGTCTAATAAAGGCCTCACACGTAAATCACGTGGTTTCACCTGTCTGCGCAGGTTACCATTGGCCTAGTCCTTCCAGTCTCAATGCGCTACAACGTCCCAAGTCGTTTTCATTGGCGCCGTTGCTTTACAACACTCTTAACTACGTGCACAGTCCTATAAAGGCTGTAATATGGCTTTTTGCAGTCTAATAATGGCTTCATACTTAAATCACGTGGTTTCACCTGCCTGCGCAGGTTACCATTAGACTTGTCCTTCCAGTCTCAATGCGCTACAACGTCCCAAGTCGTTTTCATTGGCGCCGTTGCTTTACAACACTCTTAACTACGTGCACAGTCCTATAAAGGCTGTAATATGGCCTTTTGCAGTCTAATAAAGTCCTCACACGTAAATCACGTGGTTCCATCTGCCTGCGCAGGTTACCATTGGACTATTCCTTCCAGTCTCAGTGCACTACAACGTTCCAAGTGGTTTTCCTTAGCGCCGTGGCCTTACAACACTCTTAACTACGTGCACAGTCCTATAAAGGCTGTAGTTTGGTCTTTTGCAGTCTAAAATAGGCCTCACACGTAAATCACGTGGTTCCATCTGCCTGTGCAGGTTACCATTGGACTAGTTGTTCCAGTCTCAATGCGCTACAACGTCCAAGTCGTTTTCATTAGCGCTGTTGCCTTAGAACACTCTTAACTACGTGCACGGTCCTATAAAGGCTGTAATATGGCCTTTTGCAGTCTAATAAAGGCCTCACACGTAAATCACGTGGTTTCACCTGTCTGCGTATGTTACCATTGGCCTAGTCCTTACAGTCTCAATGCCCTACAACGTCCCAAGTCGTTTTCATTAGCGCCGTTGCCTTAAGACACTCTTAACTACGTGCACAGTCCTATAAAGGCTGTAATATGGCCCTTTGCAGTCTAATAAAGGTCTCACACGTTAATCACGTGGTTTCACAGGTCTGCGCAGGTCACCATTGGCCTAGTCCTTCCAGTCTCAATGTGCTACAACGTCCCAAGTCGTTTTCATTGGCGCCGTTGCTTTACAACACTCTTAACTACGTGCACAGTCCTATAAAGGCTGTAATATGGCCTTTTGCAGTCTAATAAAGTCCTCACACGTAAATCACGTGGTTCCATCTGCCTGCGCAGGTTACCATTGGACTATTCCTTCCAGTCTCAGTGCACTACAACGTTCCAAGTGGTTTTCCTTAGCGCCGTGGCCTTAGAACACTCTTAACTACCTGCACAGTCCTATAAAGGCTGTAATATGGCCTTTTGCAGTCTAATAAAGGCCTCACACGTAAATCACGTGGTTTCACCTGTCTGCGCAGGTTACCATTGGCCTAGTCCTTCCAGTCTCAATGCGCTACAACGTCCCAAGTCGTTTTCATTGGCGCCGTTGCTTTACAACACTCTTAACTACGTGCACAGTCCTATAAAGGCTGTAATATGGCTTTTTGCAGTCTAATAATGGCTTCATACTTAAATCACGTGGTTTCACCTGCCTGCGCAGGTTACCATTAGACTTGTCCTTCCAGTCTCAATGCGCTACAACGTCCCAAGTCGTTTTCATTGGCGCCGTTGCTTTACAACACTCTTAACTACGTGCACAGTCCTATAAAGGCTGTAATATGGCCTTTTGCAGTCTAATAAAGTCCTCACACGTAAATCACGTGGTTCCATCTGCCTGCGCAGGTTACCATTGGACTATTCCTTCCAGTCTCAGTGCACTACAACGTTCCAAGTGGTTTTCCTTAGCGCCGTGGCCTTACAACACTCTTAACTACGTGCACAGTCCTATAAAGGCTGTAGTTTGGTCTTTTGCAGTCTAATAAAGGCCTCACACGTAAATCACGTGGTTCCATCTGCCTGTGCAGGTTACCATTGGACTAGTTGTTCCAGTCTCAATGCGCTACAACGTCCCAAGTCGTTTTCATTAGCGCTGTTGCCTTACAACACTCTTAACTACGTGCACAGTCCTATAAAGGCTGTAATTTGGCCTTTTGCAGTCTAATAGAGGCCTCACACGTAAATCACGTGGTTCCATCTGCCTGTGCAGGTTACCATTGGACTATTCCTTCCAGTCTCAGTGCACTACAACGTTCCAAGTGGTTTTCCTTAGCGCCGTGGCCTTACAACACTCTTAACTACGTGCACAGTCCTATAAAGGCTGTAGTTTGGTCTTTTGCAGTCTAAAAAAGGCCTCACACGTAAATCACGTGGTTCCATCTGCCTGTGCAGGTTACCATTGGACTAGTTGTTCCAGTCTCAATGCGCTACAACGTCCCAAGTCGTTTTCATTAGCGCTGTTGCCTTACAACACTCTTAACTACGTGCACAGTCCTATAAAGGCTGTAATTTGGCCTTTTGCAGTCTAATAGAGGCCTCACACGTAAATCACGTGGTTCCATCTGCCTGTGCAGGTTACCATTGGACTAGTCGTTCCAGTCTCAATGCGCTACAACCTCCCAAGTCGTTTTCATTAGCGCTGTTGCTTTACAGAACTCTGAACTACGTGCACAGTCCTATAAAGGCTGTAATATGGCCTTTTGCAGTCTAATAAAGGCCTCACACGTAAATCACGTGGTTTCACCTGTCTGCGCAGGTTACCATTGGCCTAGTCCTTCCAGTCTCAATGCGCTACAACGTTCCAAGTCGTTTTCATTGGCGCCGTTGCTTTACAACACTCTTAACTACGTGCACAGTCCTATAAAGGCTGTAATATGGCCTTTTGCAGTCTAATAAAGGCTTCCCACGTAAATCACGTGGTTTCACATGCCTGCGCAGGTTACAATTGGCCTAATCCTTCCAGTCTCAATGTGCTACAACGTCTCAAGTCGTTTTCATTAGCGCCGTTGCCTTAAGACACTCTTAACTACGTGCACAGTCCTATAAAGGCTGTAATATGGCCCTCTGCAGTCTAATAAAGGTCTCACACGTTAATCACGTGGTTTCACAGGTCTGCGCAGGTCACCATTGACCTAGTCCTTCCAGTCTCAATGTGCTACAACGTTTCAAGTCGTTTTCATTAGCGCCGTTGCCTTAAGACACTCTTAACTACGTGCACAGTCCTATAAAGGCTGTAATATGGCCCTTTGCAGTCTAATAAAGGTCTCACACGTTAATCACGTGGTTTCACAGGTCTGCGCAGGTCACCATTGGCCTAGTCCTTCCAGTCTCAATGTGCTACAACGTCCCAAGTCGTTTTCATTGGCGCCGTTGCTTTACAACACTCTTAACTACGTGCACAGTCCTATAAAGGCTGTAATATGGCCTTTTGCAGTCTAATAAAGTCCTCACACGTAAATCACGTGGTTCCATCTGCCTGCGCAGGTTACCATTGGACTATTCCTTCCAGTCTCAGTGCACTACAACGTTCCAAGTGGTTTTCCTTAGCGCCGTGGCCTTAGAACACTCTTAACTACCTGCACAGTCCTATAAAGGCTGTAATATGGCCTTTTGCAGTCTAATAAAGGCCTCACACGTAAATCACGTGGTTTCACCTGTCTGCGCAGGTTACCATTGGCCTAGTCCTTCCAGTCTCAATGCGCTACAACGTCCCAAGTCGTTTTCATTGGCGCCGTTGCTTTACAACACTCTTAACTACGTGCACAGTCCTATAAAGGCTGTAATATGGCTTTTTGCAGTCTAATAATGGCTTCATACGTAAATCACGTGGTTTCACCTGCCTGCGCAGGTTACCATTAGACTTGTCCTTCCAGTCTCAATGCGCTACAACGTCCCAAGTCGTTTTCATTGGCGCCGTTGCTTTACAACACTCTTAACTACGTGCACAGTCCTATAAAGGCTGTAATATGGCCTTTTGCAGTCTAATAAAGTCCTCACACGTAAATCACGTGGTTCCATCTGCCTGCGCAGTTTACCATTGGACTATTCCTTCCAGTCTCAGTGCACTACAACGTTCCAAGTGGTTTTCCTTAGCGCCGTGGCCTTACAACACTCTTAACTACGTGCACAGTCCTATAAAGGCTGTAGTTTGGTCTTTTGCAGTCTAATAAAGGCCTCACACGTAAATCACGTGGTTCCATCTGCCTGTGCAGGTTACCATTGGACTAGTTGTTCCAGTCTCAATGCGCTACAACGTCCCAAGTCGTTTTCATTAGCGCTGTTGCCTTACAACACTCTTAACTACGTGCACAGTCCTATAAAGGCTGTAATTTGGCCTTTTGCAGTCTAATAGAGGCCTCACACGTAAATCACGTGGTTCCATCTGCCTGTGCAGGTTACCATTGGACTATTCCTTCCAGTCTCAGTGCACTACAACGTTCCAAGTGGTTTTCCTTAGCGCCGTGGCCTTACAACACTCTTAACTACGTGCACAGTCCTATAAAGGCTGTAGTTTGGTCTTTTGCAGTCTAAAAAAGGCCTCACACGTAAATCACGTGGTTCCATCTGCCTGTGCAGGTTACCATTGGACTAGTTGTTCCAGTCTCAATGCGCTACAACGTCCCAAGTCGTTTTCATTAGCGCTGTTGCCTTACAACACTCTTAACTACGTGCACAGTCCTATAAAGGCTGTAATTTGGCCTTTTGCAGTCTAATAGAGGCCTCACACGTAAATCACGTGGTTCCATCTGCCTGTGCAGGTTACCATTGGACTAGTCGTTCCAGTCTCAATGCGCTACAACCTCCCAAGTCGTTTTCATTAGCGCTGTTGCTTTACAGAACTCTGAACTACGTGCACAGTCCTATAAAGGCTGTAATATGGCCTTTTGCAGTCTAATAAAGGCCTCACACGTAAATCACGTGGTTTCACCTGTCTGCGCAGGTTACCATTGGCCTAGTCCTTCCAGTCTCAATGCGCTACAACGTTCCAAGTCGTTTTCATTGGCGCCGTTGCTTTACAACACTCTTAACTACGTGCACAGTCCTATAAAGGCTGTAATATGGCCTTTTGCAGTCTAATAAAGGCTTCCCACGTAAATCACGTGGTTTCACATGCCTGCGCAGGTTACAATTGGCCTAATCCTTCCAGTCTCAATGTGCTACAACGTCTCAAGTCGTTTTCATTAGCGCCGTTGCCTTAAGACACTCTTAACTACGTGCACAGTCCTATAAAGGCTGTAATATGGCCCTCTGCAGTCTAATAAAGGTCTCACACGTTAATCACGTGGTTTCACAGGTCTGCGCAGGTCACCATTGACCTAGTCCTTCCAGTCTCAATGTGCTACAACGTTTCAAGTCGTTTTCATTAGCGCCGTTGCCTTAAGACACTCTTAACTACGTGCACAGTCCTATAAAGGCTGTAATATGGCCCTTTGCAGTCTAATAAAGGTCTCACACGTTAATCACGTGGTTTCACAGGTCTGCGCAGGTCACCATTGGCCTAGTCCTTCCAGTCTCAATGTGCTACAACGTCCCAAGTCGTTTTCATTGGCGCCGTTGCTTTACAACACTCTTAACTACGTGCACAGTCCTATAAAGGCTGTAATATGGCCTTTTGCAGTCTAATAAAGTCCTCACACGTAAATCACGTGGTTCCATCTGCCTGCGCAGGTTACCATTGGACTATTCCTTCCAGTCTCAGTGCACTACAACGTTCCAAGTGGTTTTCCTTAGCGCCGTGGCCTTAGAACACTCTTAACTACCTGCACAGTCCTATAAAGGCTGTAATATGGCCTTTTGCAGTCTAATAAAGGCCTCACACGTAAATCACGTGGTTTCACCTGTCTGCGCAGGTTACCATTGGCCTAGTCCTTCCAGTCTCAATGCGCTACAACGTCCCAAGTCGTTTTCATTGGCGCCGTTGCTTTACAACACTCTTAACTACGTGCACAGTCCTATAAAGGCTGTAATATGGCTTTTTGCAGTCTAATAATGGCTTCATACGTAAATCACGTGGTTTCACCTGCCTGCGCAGGTTACCATTAGACTTGTCCTTCCAGTCTCAATGCGCTACAACGTCCCAAGTCGTTTTCATTGGCGCCGTTGCTTTACAACACTCTTAACTACGTGCACAGTCCTATAAAGGCTGTAATATGGCCTTTTGCAGTCTAATAAAGTCCTCACACGTAAATCACGTGGTTCCATCTGCCTGCGCAGGTTACCATTGGACTATTCCTTCCAGTCTCAGTGCACTACAACGTTCCAAGTGGTTTTCCTTAGCGCCGTGGCCTTAGAACACTCTTAACTACCTGCACAGTCCTATAAAGGCTGTAATATGGCCTTTTGCAGTCTAATAAAGGCCTCACACGTAAATCACGTGGTTTCACCTGTCTGCGCAGGTTACCATTGGCCTAGTCCTTCCAGTCTCAATGCGCTACAACGTCCCAAGTCGTTTTCATTGGCGCCGTTGCTTTACAACACTCTTAACTACGTGCACAGTCCTATAAAGGCTGTAATATGGCTTTTTGCAGTCTAATAATGGCTTCATACGTAAATCACGTGGTTTCACCTGCCTGCGCAGGTTACCATTAGACTTGTCCTTCCAGTCTCAATGCGCTACAACGTCCCAAGTCGTTTTCATTGGCGCCGTTGCTTTACAACACTCTTAACTACGTGCACAGTCCTATAAAGGCTGTAATATGGCCTTTTGCAGTCTAATAAAGTCCTCACACGTAAATCACGTGGTTCCATCTGCCTGCGCAGGTTACCATTGGACTATTCCTTCCAGTCTCAGTGCACTACAACGTTCCAAGTGGTTTTCCTTAGCGCCGTGGCCTTACAACACTCTTAACTACGTGCACAGTCCTATAAAGGCTGTAATTTGGCCTTTTGCAGTCTAATAGAGGCCTCACACGTAAATCACGTGGTTCCATCTGCCTGTGCAGGTTACCATTGGACTAGTCGTTCCAGTCTCAATGCGCTACAACGTTCCAAGTCGTTTTCATTGGCGCCGTTGCTTTACAACACTCTTAACTGCGTGCACAGTCCTATAAAGGCTGTAATATGGCCTTTTGCAGTCTAATAAAGGCTTCCCACGTAAATCACGTGGTTTCACATGCCTGCGCAGGTTACAATTGGCCTAATCCTTCCAGTCTCAATGTGCTACAACGTCTCAAGTCGTTTTCATTAGCGCCGTTGCCTTAAGACACTCTTAACTACGTGCACAGTCCTATAAAGGCTGTAATATGGCCCTTTGCAGTCTAATAAAGGTCTCACACGTTAATCACGTGGTTTCACAGGTCTGCGCAGGTCACCATTGGCCTAGTCCTTCCAGTCTCAACGTGCTACAACGTCCCAAGTCGTTTTCATTGGCGCCGTTGCTTTACAACACTCTTAACTACGTGCACAGTTCTATAAAGGCTGTAATATGGCCTTTTGCAGTCTAATAAAGTCCTCATACGTAAATCACGTGGTTTCACCTGCCTGCGCAGGTTACCATTAGACTTGTCCTTCCAGTCTCAGTGCACTACAACGTTCCAAGTGGTTTTCCTTAGCGCCGTGGCCTTAGAACACTCTTAACTACCTGCACAGTCCTATAAAGGCTGTAATATGGCCTTTTGCAGTCTAATAAAGGCCTCACACGTAAATCACGTGGTTTCACCTGTCTGCGCAGGTTACCATTGGCCTAGTCCTTCCAGTCTCAATGCGCTACAACGTCCCAAGTTGTTTTCATTGGCGCCGTTGCTTTACAACACTCTTAACTACGTGCACAGTCCTATAAAGGCTGTAATATGGCTTTTTGCAGTCTAATAATGGCTTCATACGTAAATCACGTGGTTTCACCTGCCTGCGCAGGTTACCATTAGACTTGTCCTTCCAGTCTCAATGCGCTACAACGTCCCAAGTCGTTTTCATTGGCGCCGTTGCTTTACAACACTCTTAACTACGTGCACAGTCCTATAAAGGCTGTAATATGGCCTTTTGCAGTCTAATAAAGTCCTCACACGTAAATCACGTGGTTCCATCTGCCTGCGCAGGTTACCATTGGACTATTTCTTCCAGTCTCAGTGCACTACAACGTTCCAAGTGGTTTTCCTTAGCGCCGTGGCCTTACAACACTCTTAACTACGTGCACAGTCCTATAAAGGCTGTAGTTTGGTCTTTTGCAGTCTAATAAAGGCCTCACACGTAAATCACGTGGTTCCATCTGCCTGTGCAGGTTACCATTGGACTAGTTGTTCCAGTCTCAATGCGCTACAACGTCCCAAGTCGTTTTCATTAGCGCTGTTGCCTTACAACACTCTTAACTACGTGCACAGTCCTATAAAGGCTGTAATTTGGACTTTTGCAGTCTAATAGAGGCCTCACACGTAAATCACGTGGTTCCATCTGCCTGTGCAGGTTACCATTGGACTAGTCGTTCCAGTCTCAATGCGCTACAACCTCCCAAGTCGTTTTCATTAGCGCTGTTGCTTTACAGAACTCTGAACTACGTGCACAGTCCTATAAAGGCTGTAATGTGGCCTTTTGCAGTCTAATAAAGGCCTCACACGTAAATCACGTGGTTTCACCTGTCTGCGCAGGTTACCATTAGACTTGTCCTTCCAGTCTCAATGCGCTACAACGTCCCAAGTCGTTTTCATTGGCGCCGTTGCTTTACAACACTCTTAACTACGTGCACAGTCCTATAAAGGCTGTAATATGGCCTTTTGCAGTCTAATAAAGTCCTCACACGTAAATCACGTGGTTCCATCTGCCTGCGCAGGTTACCATTGGACTATTCCTTCCAGTCTCAGTGCACTACAACGTTCCAAGTGGTTTTCCTTAGCGCCGTGGCCTTACAACACTCTTAACTACGTGCACAGTCCTATAAAGGCTGTAGTTTGGTCTTTTGCAGTCTAATAAAGGCCTCACACGTAAATCACGTGGTTCCATCTGCCTGTGCAGGTTACCATTGGACTAGTTGTTCCAGTCTCAATGCGCTACAACGTCCCAAGTCGTTTTCATTAGCGCTGTTGCCTTACAACACTCTTAACTACGTGCACAGTCCTATAAAGGCTGTAATTTAGCCTTTTGCAGTCTAATAGAGGCCTCACACGTAAATCACGTGGTTCCATCTGCCTGTGCAGGTTACCATTGGACTAGTCGTTCCAGTCTCAATGCGCTACAACCTCCCAAGTCGTTTTCATTAGCGCTGTTGCTTTACAGAACTCTGAACTACGTGCACAGTCCTATAAAGGCTGTAATATGGCCTTTTGCAGTCTAATAAAGGCCTCACACGTAAATCACGTGGTTTCACCTGTCTGCGCAGGTTACCATTGGCCTAGTCCTTCCAGTCTCAATGCGCTACAACGTTCCAAGTCGTTTTCATTGGCGCCGTTGCTTTACAACACTCTTAACTACGTGCACAGTCCTATAAAGGCTGTAATATGGCCTTTTGTAGTCTAATAAAGGCTTCCCACGTAAATCACGTGGTTTCACATGCCTGCGCAGGTTACAATTGGCCTAATCCTTCCAGTCTCAATGTGCTACAACGTCTCAAGTTGTTTTCATTAGCGCCGTTGCCTTAAGACACTCTTAACTACGTGCACAGTCCTATAAAGGCTGTAATATGGCCCTTTGCAGTCTAATAAAGGTCTCACACGTTAATCACGTGGTTTCACAGGTCTGCGCAGGTCACCACTGGCCTAGTCCTTCCAGTCTCAATGCGCTACAACGTCCCAAGTCGTTTTCATTGGCGCCGTTGCTTTACAACACTCTTAACTATGTGCACAGTCCTATAAAGGCTGTAATATGGCTTTTTGCAGTCTAATAAAGTCCTCACACGTAAATCACGTGGTTCCATCTGCCTGCGCAGGTTACCATTGGACTATTCCTTCCAGTCTCAGTGCACTACAACGTTCCAAGTGGTTTTCCTTAGCGCCGTGGCCTTAGAACACTCTTAACTACCTGCACAGTCCTATAAAGGCTGTAATATGGCCTTTTGCAGTCTAATAAAGGCTTCCCACGTAAATCACGTGGTTTCACATGCCTGCGCAGGTTACCATTGGCCTAATCCTTCCAGTCTCAATGTGCTACAACGTCTCAAGTCGTTTTCATTAGCGCCGTTGCCTTAAGACACTCTTAACTACGTGCACAGTCCTATAAAGGCTGTAATATGGCCCTTTGCAGTCTAATAAAGGTCTCACACGTTAATCACGTGGTTTCACAGGTCTGCGCATGTCACCATTGGCCTAGTCCTTCCAGTCTCAATGTGCTACAACGTCCCAAGTCGTTTTCATTGGCGCCGTTGCTTTACAACACTCTTAACTACGTGCACAGTCCTATAAAGGCTGTAATATGGCCTTTTGCAGTCTAATAAAGTCCTCACACGTAAATCACGTGGTTCCATCTGCCTGCGCAGGTTACCATTGGACTATTCCTTCCAGTCTCAGTGCACTACAACGTTCCAAGTGGTTTTCCTTAGCGCCGTGGCCTTAGAACACTCTTAACTACCTGCACAGTCCTATAAAGGCTGTAATATGGCCTTTTGCAGTCCAATAAAGGCCTCACACGTAAATCGCGTGGTTTCACCTGTCTGCGCAGGTTACCATTGGCCTAGTCCTTCCAGTCTCAATGCGCTACAACGTCCCAAGTCGTTTTCATTGGCGCCGTTGCTTTACAACACTCTTAACTACCTGCACAGTCCTATAAAGGCTGTAATATGGCTTTTTGCAGTCTAATAATGGCTTCATACGTAAATCACGTGGTTTCACCTGCCTGCGCAGGCTACCATTAGACTTGTCCTTCCAGTCTCAATGCGCTACAACGTCCCAAGTCGTTTTCATTGGCGCCGTTGCTTTACAACACTCTTAACTACGTGCACAGTCCTATAAAGGCTGTAATATGGCCTTTTGCAGTCTAATAAAGTCCTCACACGTAAATCACGTGGTTCCATCTGCCTGCGCAGGTTACCATTGGACTATTCCTTCCAGTCTCAGTGCACTACAACGTTCCAAGTAGTTTTCCTTAGCGCCGTGGCCTTACAACACTCTTAACTACGCACACAGTCCTATAAAGGCTGTAGTTTGGTCTTTTGCAGTCTAATAAAGGCCTCACACGTAAATCACGTGGTTCCATCTGCCTGTGCAGGTTACCATTGGACTAGTTGTTCCAGTCTCAATGCGCTACAACGTCCCAAGTCGTTTTCATTAGCGCTGTTGCCTTACAACACTCTTAACTACGTGCACAGTCCTATAAAGGCTGTAATTTGGCATTTTGCAGTCTAATAGAGGCCTCACACGTAAATCACGTGGTTCCATCTGCCTGTGCAGGTTACCATTGGACTAGTCGTTCCAGTCTCAATGCGCTACAACCTCCCAAGTCGTTTTCATTAGCGCTGTTGCTTTACAGAACTCTGAACTACGTGCACAGTCCTATAAAGGCTGTAATATGGCCTTTTGCAGTCTAATAAAGGCCTCACACGTAAATCACGTGGTTTCACCTGTCTGCGCAGGTTACCATTGGCCTAGTCCTTCCAGTCTCAATGCGCTACAACGTTCCAAGTCGTTTTCATTGGCGCCGTTGCTTTACAACACTCTTAACTACGTGCACAGTCCTATAAAGGCTGTAATATGGCCTTTTGCAGTCTAATAAAGGCTTCCCACGTAAATCACGTGGTTTCACATGCCTGCGCAGGTTACAATTGGCCTAATCCTTCCAGTCTCAATGTGCTACAACGTCTCAAGTCGTTTTCATTGGCGCCGTTGCTTTACAACACTCTTAACTATGTGCACAGTCCTATAAAGGCTGTAATATGGCTTTTTGCAGTCTAATAAAGTCCTCACACGTAAATCACGTGGTTCCATCTGCCTGCGCAGGTTACCATTGGACTATTCCTTCCAGTCTCAGTGCACTACAACGTTCCAAGTGGTTTTCCTTAGCGCCGTGGCCTTAGAACACTCTTAACTACCTGCACAGTCCTATAAAGGCTGTAATATGGCCTTTTGCAGTCTAATAAAGGATTCCAACGTAAATCACGTGGTTTCACATGCCTGCGCAGGTTACCATTGGCCTAATCCTTCCAGTCTCAATGTGCTACAACGTCTCAAGTCGTTTTCATTAGCGCCGTTGCCTTAAGACACTCTTAACTACGTGCACAGTCCTATAAAGGCTGTAATATGGCCCTCTGCAGTCTAATAAAGGTCTCACACGTTAATCACGTGGTTTCACAGGTCTGCGCAGGTCACCATTGACCTAGTCCTTCCAGTCTCAATGTGCTACAACGTTTCAAATCGTTTTCATTAGCGCCGTTGCCTTAAGACACTCTTAACTACGTGCACAGTCCTATAAAGGCTGTAATATGGCCCTTTGCAGTCTAATAAAGGTCTCACACGTTAATCACGTGGTTTCACAGGTCTGCGCAGGTCACCATTGGCCTAGTCTTTCCAGTCTCAATGTGCTACAACGTCCCAAGTCGTTTTCATTGGCGCCGTTGCTTTACAACACTCTTAACTACGTGCACAGTCCTATAAAGGCTGTATAATGGCCTTTTGCAGTCTAATAAAGTCCTCACACGTAAATCACGTGGTTCCATCTGCCTGCGCAGGTTACCATTGGACTATTCCTTCCAGTCTCAGTGCACTACAACGTTCCAAGTGGTTTTCCTTAGCGCCGTGGCCTTAGAACACTCTTAACTACCTGCACAGTCCTATAAAGGCTGTAATATGGCCTTTTGCAGTCTAATAAAGGCCTCACACGTAAATCCCGTGGTTTCACCTGTCTGCGCAGGTTACCATTGGCCTAGTCCTTCCAGTCTCAATGCGCTACAACGTCCCAAGTCGTTTTCATTGGCGCCGTTGCTTTACAACACTCTTAACTACGTGCACAGTCCTATAAAGGCTGTAATATGGCTTTTTGCAGTCTAATAATGGCTTCATACGTAAATCACGTGGTTTCACCTGCCTGCGCAGGTTACCATTAGACTAGTCCTTCCAGTCTCAATGCGCTACAACGTCCCAAGTCGTTTTCATTGGCGCCGTTGCTTTACAACACTCTTAACTACGTGCACAGTCCTATAAAGGCTGTAATATGGCCTTTTGCAGTCTAATAAAGTCCTCACACGTAAATCACGTGGTTCCATCTGCCTGCGCAGGTTACCATTGGACTATTCCTTCCAGTCTCAGTGCACTACAACGTTCCAAGTGGTTTTCCTTAGCGCCGTGGCCTTAGAACACTCTTAACTATCTGCACAGTCCTATAAAGGCTGTAATATGGCCTTTTGCAGTCTAATAAAGGCCTCACACGTAAATCACGTGGTTTCACCTGTCTGTGCAGGTTACCATTGGCCTAGTCCTTACAGTCTCAATGCACTACAACGTCCCAAGTCGTTTCCATTAGCGCCGTTGCCTTACAACACTCTTAACTACGTGCACAGTCCTATAAAGGCTGTAATTTGGTCTTTTGCAGTCTAATAAAGGCCTCACACGTAAATCACGTGGTTCCATCTGCCTGTGCAGGTTACCATTGGACTAGTTGTTCCAGTCTCAATGCGCTACAACGTCCCAAGTCGTTTTTATTAGCGCTGTTGCCTTACAACACTCTTAACTACGTGCACAGTCCTATAAAGGCTGTAATATGGCCTTTTGCAGTCTAATAAAGGCCTCACACGTAAATCACGTGGTTTCACCTGTCTGCCCAGGTTACCATTGGCCTAGTCCTTCCAGTCTCAATGCGCTACAACGTCCCAAGTCGTTTTCATTGGCGCCGTTGCTTTACAACACTCTGAACTACGTGCACAGTCCTATTAAGGCTGTAATATGGCCCTCTGCAGTCTAATAAATGTCTCACACGTTAATCACGTGGTTTCACCGGTCTGCGCAGGTCACCATTGGCCTAGTCCTTCCAGTCTCAATGCGCTACAACGTCCCAAGTCGTTTTCATTAGCGCTGTTGCTTTACAACACTCTTAACTACGTGCACAGTCCTATAAAGGCTGTAATATGGCCTTTTGCAGTCTAATAAAGTCCTCACACGTAAATCACGTGGTTCCATCTGCCTGCGCAGGTTACCATTGGACTATTCCTTCCAGTCTCAGTGCACTACAACGTTCCAAGTGGTTTTCCTTAGCGCCGTGGCCTTAGAACACTCTTAACTATCTGCACAGTCCTATAAAGGCTGTAATATGGCCTTTTGCAGTCTAATAAAGGCCTCACACGTAAATCACGTGGTTTCACCTGTCTGTGCAGGTTACCATTGGCCTAGTCCTTACAGTCTCAATGCGCTACAACGTCCCAAGTCGTTTCCATTAGCGCCGTTGCCTTACAACACTCTTAACTACGTGCACAGTCCTATAAAGGCTGTAATTTGGTCTTTTGCAGTCTAATAAAGGCCTCACACGTAAATCACGTGGTTCCATCTGCCTGTGCAGGTTACCATTGGACTAGTTGTTCCAGTCTCAATGCGCTACAACGTCCCAAGTCGTTTTTATTAGCGCTGTTGCCTTACAACACTCTTAACTACGTGCACAGTCCTATAAAGGCTGTAATTTGGCCTTTTGCAGTCTAATAGAGGCCTCACACGTAAATCACGTGGTTCCATCTGCCTGTGCAGGTTACCATTGAACTAGTCGTTCCAGTCTCAATGCGCTACAACCTCCCAAGTCGTTTTCATTAGCGCTGTTGCTTTACAGAACTCTGAACTACGTGCACAGTCCTATAAAGGCTGTAATATGGCCTTTTGCAGTCTAATAAAGGCCTCACACGTAAATCACGTGGTTTCACCTGTCTGCCTAGGTTACCATTGGCCTAGTCCTTCCAGTCTCAATGCGCTACAACGTCCCAAGTCGTTTTCATTGGCGCCGTTGCTTTACAACACTCTTAACTACGTGCACAGTCCTATTAAGGCTGTAATATGGCCCTCTGCAGTCTAATAAATGTCTCACACGTTAATCACGTGGTTTCACCGGTCTGCGCAGGTCACCATTGGCCTAGTCCTTCCAGTCTCAATGCGCTACAACGTCCCAAGTCGTTTTCATTAGCGCTGTTGCTTTACAATTGGCCTAATCCTTCCAGTCTCAATGTGCTACAACGTCTCAAGTCGTTTTCATTAGCGCCGTTGCCTTAAGACACTCTTAACTACGTGCACAGTCCTATAAAGGCTGTAATATGGCCCTTTGCAGTCTAATAAAGGTCTCACACGTTAATCACGTGGTTTCACAGGTCTGCGCAGGTCACCACTGGCCTAGTCCTTCCAGTCTCAATGCGCTACAACGTCCCAAGTCGTTTTCATTGGCGCCGTTGCTTTACAACACTCTTAACTATGTGCACAGTCCTATAAAGGCTGTAATATGGCTTTTTGCAGTCTAATAAAGTCCTCACACGTAAATCACGTGGTTCCATCTGCCTGCACAGGTTACCATTGGACTATTCCTTCCAGTCTCAGTGCACTACAACGTTCCAAGTGGTTTTCCTTAGCGCCGTGGCCTTAGAACACTCTTAACTACCTGCACAGTCCTATAAAGGCTGTAATATGGCCTTTTGCAGTCTAATAAAGGCTTCCCACGTAAATCACGTGGTTTCACATGCCTGCGCAGGTTACCATTGGCCTAATCCTTCCAGTCTCAATGTGCTACCACGTCTCAAGTCGTTTTCATTAGCGCCGTTGCCTTAAGACACTCTTAACTACGTGCACAGTCCTATAAAGGCTGTAATATGGCCCTCTGCAGTCTAATAAAGGTCTCACACGTTAATCACGTGGTTTCACAGGTCTGCGCAGGTCACCATTGACCTAGTCCTTCCAGTCTCAATGTGCTACAACGTTTCAAGTCGTTTTCATTAGCGCCGTTGCCTTACAACACTCTTAACTACGTGCACAGTCCTATAAAGGCTGTAATTTGGCCTTTTGCAGTCTAATAAAGGCTTCCCACGTAAATCACGTGGTTTCACATGCCTGCGCAGGTTACCATTGGCCTAGTCCTTCCAGTCTCAATGCGCTACAACGTCCCAAGTCGTTTTCATTGGCGCCGTTGCTTTACAACACTCTTAACTACGTGCACAATCCTATAAAGGCTGTAATATGGCTTTTTGCAGTCTAATAATGGCTTCATACGTAAATCACGTGGTTTCACCTGCCTGCGCAGGTTACCATTAGACTAGTCCTTCCAGTCTCAATGCGCTACAACGTCCCAAGTCGTTTTCATTGGCGCCGTTGCTTTACAACACTCTTAACTACGTGCACAGTCCTATAAAGGCTGTAATATGGCCTTTTGCAGTCTAATAAAGTCCTCACACGTAAATCACGTGGTTCCATCTGCCTGCGCAGGTTACCATTGGACTATTCCTTCCAGTCTCAGTGCACTACAACGTTCCAAGTGGTTTTCCTTAGCGCCGTTGCTTTACAACACTCTTAACTACGTGCACAGTCCTATAAAGGCTGTAATATGGCATTTTGCAGTCTAATAAAGTCCTCACACGTAAATCACGTGGTTCCATCTGCCTGCGCAGGTTATCATTGGACTATTCCTTCCAGTCTCAGTGCACTACAACGTTCCAAGTGGTTTTCCTTAGCGCCGTGGCCTTAGAACACTCTTAACTATCTGCACAGTCCTATAAAGGCTGTAATATGGCCTTTTGCAGTCTAATAAAGGCCTCACACGTAAATCACGTGGTTTCACCTGTCTGCGTAGGTTACCATTGGCCTAGTCCTTACAGTCTCAATGCGCTACAACGTCCCAAGTCGTTTTCATTAGCGCTGTTGCCTTACAACACTCTTAACTACGTGCACAGTCCTATAAAGGCTGTAATTTGGCCTTTTGCAGTCTAATAGAGGCCTCACACGTAAATCACGTGGTTCCATCTGCCTGTGCAGGTTACCATTGAACTAGTCGTTCCAGTCTCAATGCGCTACAACCTCCCAAGTCGTTTTCATTAGCGCTGTTGCTTTACAGAACTCTGAACTACGTGCACAGTCCTATAAAGGCTGTAATATGGCCTTTTGCAGTCTAATAAAAGCCTCACACGTAAATCACGTGGTTTCACCTGTCTGCGCAGGTTACCATTGGCCTAGTCCTTCCAGTCTCAATGCGCTACAACGTCCCAAGTCGTTTTCATTGGCGCCGTTGCTTTACAACACTCTTAACTACGTGCACAGTCCTATTAAGGCTGTAATATGGCCCTCTGCAGTCTAATAAATGTCTCACACGTTAATCACGTGGTTTCACAGGTCTGCGCAGGTAACCACTGGCCTAGTCCTTCCAGTCTCAATGCGCTACAACGTCCCAAGTCGTTTTCATTGGCGCCGTTGCTTTACAACACTCTTAACTATGTGCACAGTCCTATAAAGGCTGTAATATGGCTTTTTGCAGTCTAATAAAGTCCTCACACGTAAATCACGTGGTTCCATCTGCTTGCGCAGGTTAGCATTGGACTATTCCTTCCAGTCTCAGTGCACTACAACGTTCCAAGTGGTTTTCCTTAGCGCCGTGGCCTTAGAACACTCTTAACTACCTGCACAGTCCTATAAAGGCTGTAATATGGCCTTTTGCAGTCTAATAAAGGCTTCCCACGTAAATCACGTGGTTTCACATGCCTGCGCAGGTTACCATTGGCCTAATCCTTCCAGTCTCAATGTGCTACAACGTCTCAAGTCGTTTTCATTAGCGCCGTTGCCTTAAGACACTCTTAACTACGTGCACAGTCCTATAAAGGCTGTAATATGGCCCTCTGCAGTCTAATAAAGGTCTCACACGTTAATCACGTGGTTTCACAGGTCTGCGCAGGTCACCATTGACCTAGTCCTTCCAGTCTCAATGTGCTACAACGTTTCAAGTCGTTTTCATTAGCGCCGTTGCCTTACAACACTCTTAACTACGTGCACAGTCCTATAAAGGCTGTAATATGGCTTTTTGCAGTCTAATAATGGCTTCATACGTAAATCACGTGGTTTCACCTGCCTGCGCAGGTTACCATTAGACTAGTCCTTCCAGTCTCAATGCGCTACAACGTCCCAAGTCGTTTTCATTGGCGCCGTTGCTTTACAACACTCTTAACTACGTGCACAGTCCTATAAAGGCTGTAATATGGCCTTTTGCAGTCTAATAAAGTCCTCACACGTAAATCACGTGGTTCCATCTGCCTGCGCAGGTTACCATTGGACTATTCCTTCCAGTCTCAGTGCACTACAACGTTCCAAGTGGTTTTCCTTAGCGCCGTTGCTTTACAACACTCTTAACTACGTGCACAGTCCTATAAAGGCTGTAATATGGCCTTTTGCAGTCTAATAAAGTCCTCACACGTAAATCACGTGGTTCCATCTGCCTGCGCAGGTTATCATTGGACTATTCCTTCCAGTCTCAGTGCACTACAACGTTCCAAGTGGTTTTCCTTAGCGCCGTGGCCTTAGAACACTCTTAACTATCTGCACAGTCCTATAAAGGCTGTAATATGGCCTTTTGCAGTCTAATAAAGGCCTCACACGTAAATCACGTGGTTTCACCTGTCTGCGTAGGTTACCATTGGCCTAGTCCTTACAGTCTCAATGCGCTACAACGTCCCAAGTCGTTTTCATTAGCGCTGTTGCCTTACAACACTCTTAACTACGTGCACAGTCCTATAAAGGCTGTAATTTGGCCTTTTGCAGTCTAATAGAGGCCTCACACGTAAATCACGTGGTTCCATCTGCCTGTGCAGGTTACCATTGAACTAGTCGTTCCAGTCTCAATGCGCTACAACCTCCCAAGTCGTTTTCATTAGCGCTGTTGCTTTACAGAACTCTGAACTACGTGCACAGTCCTATAAAGGCTGTAATGTGGCCTTTTGCAGTCTAATAAAGGCCTCACACGTAAATCACGTGGTTTCACCTGTCTGCGCAGGTTACCATTGGCCTAGTCCTTCCAGTCTCAATGCCCTACAACGTCCCAAGTCGTTTTCATTGGCGCCGTTGCTTTACAACACTCTTAACTACGTGCACAGTCCTATTAAGGCTGTAATATGGCCCTCTGCAGTCTAATAAATGTCTCACACGTTAATCACGTGGTTTCACCGGTCTGCGCAGGTCACCATTGGCCTAGTCCTTCCAGTCTCAATGCGCTACAACGTCCCAAGTCGTTTTCATTAGCGCTGTTGCTTTACAACACTCTTAACTACGTGCACAGTCCTATAAAGGCTGTAATATGGCCTTTTGCAGTCTAATAAAGGCCTCACACGTAAATCACATGGTTTCACCGGTCTGCGCAGGTTACCATTGGACTATTCCTTCCAGTCTAAATGCGCTACAACGACTCAAGTTGTTTTCATTATCGCTGTTGCCTTACAACACTCTTAAATACGTGCACAGTCCTATAAAGGCTGTAATATGGCCTTTTGCAGTCTAATAAAACCCTCACACGTAAATCACGTGGTTTCACCGGTCTGCGCAGGTTACCATTGGCCTAGTCCTTCCAGTCTTAATGCGCTACAAAGTCCCAAGTCGTTTTCATTAGCGCCGTTGCCTTACAACACTCTTAACTACGTGCACAGTCCCATAAAGGCTGTAATATGGCCTTTTGCAGTCTAATAATGGCTTCATACGTATATCACGTGGTTTCACCTGCCTGCGCAGGTTACCATTAGACTATTCCTTACAGTTTCAATGCGCTACAACGTCCCAAGTCGTTTTCATTGGCGAAATTGCCTTAGAACACTCTTAATTGCGCGCACAGTCCTATAAAGGCTGTAATATGGCCTTTTGCAGTCTAATAAAGGCTTCACACGTAAATCACGTGGTTCCATCTGCCTGTGCAGGTTACCATTGGACTATTCCTTCCAGTCTCAGTGCACTACAACGTTCCAAGTGGTTTTCCTTAGCGCCGTGGCCTTAGAACACTCTTAACTACCTGCACAGTCCTATAAAGGCTGTAATATGGCCTTTTGCAGTCTAATAAAGGCTTCCCACGTAAATCACGTGGTTTCACATGCCTGCTCAGGTTACCATTGGCCTAATCCTTCCAGTCTCAATGTGCTACAACGTCTCAAGTCGTTTTCATTAGCGCCGTGGTCTTAGAACACTCTTAACTACTTGCACAGTCCTATAAAGGCTGTAATATGGCCTTTTGCAGTCTAATAAAGGCCTCACACGTAAATCACGTGGTTCCATTTGCCTGTTCAGGTTTCCATTGGCGTAGTCCTTACAGTCTCAATGCGCTACAACGTCCCAAGTCGTTTTCATTGGCGCCGTTGCTTTACAACACTCTTAACTACGTGCACAGTCCTATAAAGGCTGTAATTTGGTCTTTTGCAGTCTAATAAAGGCCTCACACGTAAATCATGTGGTTCCATCTGCCTGTGCAGGTTACCATTGGACTAGTCGTTCCAGTCTCAATGCGCTACAACGTCCCAAGTCGTTTTCATTAGCGCTGTTGCCTTACAACCCTCTTAACTACCTGCACAGTCCTATAAAGGCTGTAATTTGGCCTTTTGCAGTCTAATAGAGGCCTCACACGTAAATCACGTGGTTCCATCTGCCTGTGCAGGTTACCATTGGACTAGTCGTTCCAGTCTCAATGCGCTACAACCTCCCAAGTCGTTTTCATTAGCGCCGTTGCCTTAAGACACTCTTAACTACGTGCACAGTCCTATAAAGGCTGTAATATGGCCCTTTGCAGTCTAATAAAGGTCTCACACGTTAATCACGTGGTTTCACAGGTCTGCGCAGGTCACCATTGGCCTAGTCCTTCCAGTCTCAATGCGCTACAATGTCCCAAGTCGTTTTCATTGGCGCCGTTGCTTTACAACACTCTTAACTACGAGCACAGTCCTATAAAGGCTGTAATATGGCCTTTTGCAGTCTAATAAAGTCCTCACACGTAAATCACGTGGTTCCATCTGCCTGCGCAGGTTACCATTGGACTATTCCTTCCAGTCTCAGTGCACTACAACGTTCCAAGTGGTTTTCCTTAGCGCCGTGGCCTTAGAACACTCTTAACTACCTGCACAGTCCTATAAAGGCTGTAATATGGCCTTTTGCAGTCTAATAAAGGCTTCCCACGTAAATCACGTGGTTTCACATGCCTGCTCAGGTTACCATTGGCCTAATCCTTCCAGTCTCAATGTGCTACAACGTCTCAAGTCGTTTTCATTAGCGCCGTGGCCTTAGAACACTCTTAACTACTTGCACAGTCCTATAAAGGCTGTGATATGGCCTTTTGCAGTCTAATAAAGGCCTCACACGTAAATCACGTGGTTCCATTTGCCTGTTCAGGTTTCCATTGGCGTAGTCCTTACAGTCTCAATGCGCTACAACGTCCCAAGTCGTTTTCATTGGCGAAGTTGCCTTAGAACACTCTTAACTACGTGCACAGTCCTATAAAGGCTGTAATATGGCCTTTCGCAGTCTAATAATGGCTTCATACGTAAATCACGTGGTTTCATCTGCCTGCGCAGGTTACCATTAGACTATTCCTTTCAGTCTCAATGCACTACAACGTTCCAAGTGGTTTTCCTTAGCTCTGTGGCGTTAGAACACTCTTAACTACGTGCACAGTCCTATAAAGGCTGTAATATGGCCTTTTGCAGTCTAATAATGGCTTCATACGTAAATCACGTGGTTTCACCTGCCTGCGCAGGTTACCATTAGACTAGTCCTTCCAGTCTCAATGCGCTACAACGTCCCAAGTCGTTTTCAATGGCGCCGTTGCTTTACAACACTCTTAACTACGTGCACGGTCCTATAAAGGCTGTAATATGGCCTTTTGCAGTCTAATAAAGTCCTCACACGTAAATCACGTCGTTCCATCTGCCTGCGCAGGTTACCATTGGACTATTCCTTCCAGTCTGAGTGCACTACAACGTTCCAAGTGGTTTTCCTTAGCGCCGTGGCCATAGAACACTCTTAACTACCTGCACAGTCCTATAAAGGCTGTAATATGGCCTTTTGCAGTCTAATAAAGGCCTCACACGTAAATCACGTGGTTTCACCTGTCTGCGTATGTTACCATTGGCCTAGTCCTTACAGTCTCAATGCCCTACAACGTCCCAAGTCGTTTTTATTAGCGCTGTTTCCTTACAACACTCTTAACTACGTGCACAGTCCTATAAAGGCTGTAATATGGCCTTTTCCAGTCTAATAGAGGCCTCACACTTAAATCACGTGGTTCCATCTGCCTGTGCAGGTTACCATTGGACTAGTCGTTCAGGTCTCAATGCGCTACAACCTCACAAGTCGTTTTCATTAGCGCTGTTGCTTTACAGAACTCTGAACTACGTGCACAGTCCTATAAAGGCTGTAATATGGCCTTTTGCAGTCTAATAATGGCTTCATACGTAAATCACGTGCTTTCACCTGCCTGCGCAGGTTACCATTAGACTAGTCCTTCCAGTCTCAATGCGCTACAACGTCCCAAGTCGTTTTCATTGGCGCCGTTGCTTTACAACACTCTTAACTACGTGCACAGTCCTATAAAGGCTGTAATATGGCCTTTTGCAGTCTAATAAAGTCCTCACACGTAAATCACGTGGTTCCATCTGCCTGTGCAGGTTACCATTGGACTATTCCTTCCAGTCTCAGTGCACTACAACGTTCCAAGTGGTTTTCCTTAGCGCCGTGGCCTTACAACACTCTTAACTACGTGCACAGTCCTATAAAGGCTGTAGTTTGGTCTTTTGCAGTCTAAAAAAGGCCTCACACGTAAATCACGTGGTTCCATCTGCCTGTGCAGGTTACCATTGGACTAGTTGTTCCAGTCTCAATGCGCTACAACCTCCCAAGTCGTTTTCATTAGCGCTGTTGCCTTACAACACTCTTAACTACGTGCACGGTCCTATAAAGGCTGTAATATGGCCTTTTGCAGTCTAATAAAGTCCTCACACGTAAATCACGTGGTTCCATCTGCCTGCGCAGGTTACCATTGGACTATTCCTTCCAGTCTGAGTGCACTACAACGTTCCAAGTGGTTTTCCTTAGCGCCGTGGCCATAGAACACTCTTAACTACCTGCACAGTCCTATAAAGGCTGTAATATGGCCTTTTGCAGTCTAATAAAGGCCTCACACGTAAATCACGTGGTTTCACCTGTCTGCGTATGTTACCATTGGCCTAGTCCTTACAGTCTCAATGCCCTACAACGTCCCAAGTCGTTTTCATTAGCGCCGTTGCCTTAAGACACTCTTAACTACGTGCACAGTCCTATAAAGGCTGTAATATGGCCCTTTGCAGTCTAATAAAGGTCTCACACGTTAATCACGTGGTTTCACAGGTCTGCGCAGGTCACCATTGGCCTAGTCCTTCCAGTCTCAATGTGCTACAACGTCCCAAGTCGTTTTCAATGGCGCCGTTGCTTTACAACACTCTTAACTACGTGCACGGTCCTTTAAAGGCTGTAATATGGCCTTTTGCAGTCTAATAAAGTCCTCACACGTAAATCACGTCGTTCCATCTGCCTGCGCAGGTTACCATTGGACTATTCCTTCCAGTCTGAGTGCACTACAACGTTCCAAGTGGTTTTCCTTAGCGCCGTGGCCATAGAACACTCTTAACTACCTGCACAGTCCTATAAAGGCTGTAATATGGCCTTTTGCAGTCTAATAAAGGCCTCACACGTAAATCACGTGGTTTCACCTGTCTGCGTATGTTACCATTGGCCTAGTCCTTACAGTCTCAATGCCCTACAACGTCCCAAGTCGTTTTTATTAGCGCTGTTTCCTTACAACACTCTTAACTACGTGCACAGTCCTATAAAGGCTGTAATATGGCCTTTTGCAGTCTAATAGAGGCCTCACACTTAAATCACGTGGTTCCATCTGCCTGTGCAGGTTACCATTGGACTAGTCGTTCAGGTCTCAATGCGCTACAACCTCACAAGTCGTTTTCATTAGCGCTGTTGCTTTACAGAACTCTGAACTACGTGCACAGTCCTATAAAGGCTGTAATATGGCCTTTTGCAGTCTAATAATGGCTTCATACGTAAATCACGTGCTTTCACCTGCCTGCGCAGGTTACCATTAGACTAGTCCTTCCAGTCTCAATGCGCTACAACGTCCCAAGTCGTTTTCATTGGCGCCGTTGCTTTACAACACTCTTAACTACGTGCACAGTCCTATAAAGGCTGTAATATGGCCTTTTGCAGTCTAATAAAGTCCTCACACGTAAATCACGTGGTTCCATCTGCCTGTGCAGGTTACCATTGGACTATTCCTTCCAGTCTCAGTGCACTACAACGTTCCAAGTGGTTTTCCTTAGCGCCGTGGCCTTACAACACTCTTAACTACGTGCACAGTCCTATAAAGGCTGTAGTTTGGTCTTTTGCAGTCTAAAATAGGCCTCACACGTAAATCACGTGGTTCCATCTGCCTGTGCAGGTTACCATTGGACTAGTTGTTCCAGTCTCAATGCGCTACAACCTCCCAAGTCGATTTCATTAGCTCTGTTGCCTTACAACACTCTTAACTACGTGCACGGTCCTATAAAGGCTGTAATATGGCCTTTTGCAGTCTAATAAAGTCCTCACACGTAAATCACGTGGTTCCATCTGCCTGCGCAGGTTACCATTGGACTATTCCTTCCAGTCTGAGTGCACTACAACGTTCCAAGTGGTTTTCCTTAGCGCCGTGGCCATAGAACACTCTTAACTACCTGCACAGTCCTATAAAGGCTGTAATATGGCCTTTTGCAGTCTAATAGAGGCCTCACACTTAAATCACGTGGTTCCATCTGCCTGTGCAGGTTACCATTGGACTAGTCGTTCAGGTCTCAATGCGCTACAACCTCACAAGTCGTTTTCATTAGCGCTGTTGCTTTACAGAACTCTGAACTACGTGCACAGTCCTATAAAGGCTGTAATATGGCCTTTTGCAGTCTAATAATGGCTTCATACGTAAATCACGTGCTTTCACCTGCCTGCGCAGGTTACCATTAGACTAGTCCTTCCAGTCTCAATGCGCTACAACGTCCCAAGTCGTTTTCATTGGCGCCGTTGCTTTACAACACTCTTAACTACGTGCACAGTCCTATAAAGGCTGTAATATGGCCTTTTGCAGTCTAATAAAGTCCTCACACGTAAATCACGTGGTTCCATCTGCCTGTGCAGGTTACCATTGGACTATTCCTTCCAGTCTCAGTGCACTACAACGTTCCAAGTGGTTTTCCTTAGCGCCGTGGCCTTACAACACTCTTAACTACGTGCACAGTCCTATAAAGGCTGTAGTTTGGTCTTTTGCAGTCTAAAATAGGCCTCACACGTAAATCACGTGGTTCCATCTGCCTGTGCAGGTTACCATTGGACTAGTTGTTCCAGTCTCAATGCGCTACAACCTCCCAAGTCGTTTTCATTAGCGCTGTTGCCTTACAACACTCTTAACTACGTGCACGGTCCTATAAAGGCTGTAATATGGCCTTTTGCAGTCTAATAAAGTCCTCACACGTAAATCACGTGGTTCCATCTGCCTGCGCAGGTTACCATTGGACTATTCCTTCCAGTCTGAGTGCACTACAACGTTCCAAGTGGTTTTCCTTAGCGCCGTGGCCATAGAACACTCTTAACTACCTGCACAGTCCTATAAAGGCTGTAATATGGCCTTTTGCAGTCTAATAAAGGCCTCACACGTAAATCACGTGGTTTCACCTGTCTGCGTATGTTACCATTGGCCTAGTCCTTACAGTCTCAATGCCCTACAACGTCCCAAGTCGTTTTCATTAGCGCCGTTGCCTTAAGACACTCTTAACTACGTGCACAGTCCTATAAAGGCTGTAATATGGCCCTTTGCAGTCTAATAAAGGTCTCACACGTTAATCACGTGGTTTCACAGGTCTGCGCAGGTCACCATTGGCCTAGTCCTTCCAGTCTCAATGTGCTACAACGTCCCAAGTCGTTTTCATTGGCGCCGTTGCTTTACAACACTCTTAACTACGTGCACAGTCCTATAAAGGCTGTAATATGGCCTTTTGCAGTCTAATAAAGTCCTCACACGTAAATCACGTGGTTCCATCTGCCTGCGCAGGTTACCATTGGACTATTCCTTCCAGTCTCAGTGCACTACAACGTTCCAAGTGGTTTTCCTTAGCGCCGTGGCCTTAGAACACTCTTAACTACCTGCACAGTCCTATAAAGGCTGTAATATGGCCTTTTGCAGTCTAATAAAGGCCTCACACGTAAATCACGTGGTTTCACCTGTCTGCGCAGGTTACCATTGGCCTAGTCCTTCCAGTCTCAATGCGCTACAACGTCCCAAGTCGTTTTCATTGGCGCCGTTGCTTTACAACACTCTTAACTACGTGCACAGTCCTATAAAGGCTGTAATATGGCTTTTTGCAGTCTAATAATGGCTTCATACTTAAATCACGTGGTTTCACCTGCCTGCGCAGGTTACCATTAGACTTGTCCTTCCAGTCTCAATGCGCTACAACGTCCCAAGTCGTTTTCATTGGCGCCGTTGCTTTACAACACTCTTAACTACGTGCACAGTCCTATAAAGGCTGTAATATGGCCTTTTGCAGTCTAATAAAGTCCTCACACGTAAATCACGTGGTTCCATCTGCCTGCGCAGGTTACCATTGGACTATTCCTTCCAGTCTCAGTGCACTACAACGTTCCAAGTGGTTTTCCTTAGCGCCGTGGCCTTACAACACTCTTAACTACGTGCACAGTCCTATAAAGGCTGTAGTTTGGTCTTTTGCAGTCTAAAATAGGCCTCACACGTAAATCACGTGGTTCCATCTGCCTGTGCAGGTTACCATTGGACTAGTTGTTCCAGTCTCAATGCGCTACAACCTCCCAAGTCGTTTTCATTAGCGCTGTTGCCTTACAACACTCTTAACTACGTGCACGGTCCTATAAAGGCTGTAATATGGCCTTTTGCAGTCTAATAAAGTCCTCACACGTAAATCACGTGGTTCCATCTGCCTGCGCAGGTTACCATTGGACTATTCCTTCCAGTCTGAGTGCACTACAACGTTCCAAGTGGTTTTCCTTAGCGCCGTGGCCATAGAACACTCTTAACTACCTGCACAGTCCTATAAAGGCTGTAATATGGCCTTTTGCAGTCTAATAAAGGCCTCACACGTAAATCACGTGGTTTCACCTGTCTGCGTATGTTACCATTGGCCTAGTCCTTACAGTCTCAATGCCCTACAACGTCCCAAGTCGTTTTCATTAGCGCCGTTGCCTTAAGACACTCTTAACTACGTGCACAGTCCTATAAAGGCTGTAATATGGCCCTTTGCAGTCTAATAAAGGTCTCACACGTTAATCACGTGGTTTCACAGGTCTGCGCAGGTCACCATTGGCCTAGTCCTTCCAGTCTCAATGTGCTACAACGTCCCAAGTCGTTTTCATTGGCGCCGTTGCTTTACAACACTCTTAACTACGTGCACAGTCCTATAAAGGCTGTAATATGGCCTTTTGCAGTCTAATAAAGTCCTCACACGTAAATCACGTGGTTCCATCTGCCTGCGCAGGTTACCATTGGACTATTCCTTCCAGTCTCAGTGCACTACAACGTTCCAAGTGGTTTTCCTTAGCGCCGTGGCCTTAGAACACTCTTAACTACCTGCACAGTCCTATAAAGGCTGTAATATGGCCTTTTGCAGTCTAATAAAGGCCTCACACGTAAATCACGTGGTTTCACCTGTCTGCGCAGGTTACCATTGGCCTAGTCCTTCCAGTCTCAATGCGCTACAACGTCCCAAGTCGTTTTCATTGGCGCCGTTGCTTTACAACACTCTTAACTACGTGCACAGTCCTATAAAGGCTGTAATATGGCTTTTTGCAGTCTAATAATGGCTTCATACTTAAATCACGTGGTTTCACCTGCCTGCGCAGGTTACCATTAGACTTGTCCTTCCAGTCTCAATGCGCTACAACGTCCCAAGTCGTTTTCATTGGCGCCGTTGCTTTACAACACTCTTAACTACGTGCACAGTCCTATAAAGGCTGTAATATGGCCTTTTGCAGTCTAATAAAGTCCTCACACGTAAATCACGTGGTTCCATCTGCCTGCGCAGGTTACCATTGGACTATTCCTTCCAGTCTCAGTGCACTACAACGTTCCAAGTGGTTTTCCTTAGCGCCGTGGCCTTACAACACTCTTAACTACGTGCACAGTCCTATAAAGGCTGTAGTTTGGTCTTTTGCAGTCTAATAAAGGCCTCACACGTAAATCACGTGGTTCCATCTGCCTGTGCAGGTTACCATTGGACTAGTTGTTCCAGTCTCAATGCGCTACAACGTCCCAAGTCGTTTTCATTAGCGCTGTTGCCTTACAACACTCTTAACTACGTGCACAGTCCTATAAAGGCTGTAATTTGGCCTTTTGCAGTCTAATAGAGGCCTCACACGTAAATCACGTGGTTCCATCTGCCTGTGCAGGTTACCATTGGACTATTCCTTCCAGTCTCAGTGCACTACAACGTTCCAAGTGGTTTTCCTTAGCGCCGTGGCCTTACAACACTCTTAACTACGTGCACAGTCCTATAAAGGCTGTAGTTTGGTCTTTTGCAGTCTAATAAAGGCCTCACACGTAAATCACGTGGTTCCATCTGCCTGTGCAGGTTACCATTGGACTAGTTGTTCCAGTCTCAATGCGCTACAACGTCCCAAGTCGTTTTCATTAGCGCTGTTGCCTTACAACACTCTTAACTACGTGCACAGTCCTATAAAGGCTGTAATTTGGCCTTTTGCAGTCTAATAGAGGCCTCACACGTAAATCACGTGGTTCCATCTGCCTGTGCAGGTTACCATTGGACTATTCCTTCCAGTCTCAGTGCACTACAACGTTCCAAGTGGTTTTCCTTAGCGCCGTGGCCTTACAACACTCTTAACTACGTGCACAGTCCTATAAAGGCTGTAGTTTGGTCTTTTGCAGTCTAAAAAAGGCCTCACACGTAAATCACGTGGTTCCATCTGCCTGTGCAGGTTACCATTGGACTAGTTGTTCCAGTCTCAATGCGCTACAACGTCCCAAGTCGTTTTCATTAGCGCTGTTGCCTTACAACACTCTTAACTACGTGCACAGTCCTATAAAGGCTGTAATTTGGCCTTTTGCAGTCTAATAGAGGCCTCACACGTAAATCACGTGGTTCCATCTGCCTGTGCAGGTTACCATTGGACTAGTCGTTCCAGTCTCAATGCGCTACAACCTCCCAAGTCGTTTTCATTAGCGCTGTTGCTTTACAGAACTCTGAACTACGTGCACAGTCCTATAAAGGCTGTAATATGGCCTTTTGCAGTCTAATAAAGGCCTCACACGTAAATCACGTGGTTTCACCTGTCTGCGCAGGTTACCATTGGCCTAGTCCTTCCAGTCTCAATGCGCTACAACGTTCCAAGTCGTTTTCATTGGCGCCGTTGCTTTACAACACTCTTAACTACGTGCACAGTCCTATAAAGGCTGTAATATGGCCTTTTGCAGTCTAATAAAGGCTTCCCACGTAAATCACGTGGTTTCACATGCCTGCGCAGGTTACAATTGGCCTAATCCTTCCAGTCTCAATGTGCTACAACGTCTCAAGTCGTTTTCATTAGCGCCGTTGCCTTAAGACACTCTTAACTACGTGCACAGTCCTATAAAGGCTGTAATATGGCCCTCTGCAGTCTAATAAAGGTCTCACACGTTAATCACGTGGTTTCACAGGTCTGCGCAGGTCACCATTGACCTAGTCCTTCCAGTCTCAATGTGCTACAACGTTTCAAGTCGTTTTCATTAGCGCCGTTGCCTTAAGACACTCTTAACTACGTGCACAGTCCTATAAAGGCTGTAATATGGCCCTTTGCAGTCTAATAAAGGTCTCACACGTTAATCACGTGGTTTCACAGGTCTGCGCAGGTCACCATTGGCCTAGTCCTTCCAGTCTCAATGTGCTACAACGTCCCAAGTCGTTTTCATTGGCGCCGTTGCTTTACAACACTCTTAACTACGTGCACAGTCCTATAAAGGCTGTAATATGGCCTTTTGCAGTCTAATAAAGTCCTCACACGTAAATCACGTGGTTCCATCTGCCTGCGCAGGTTACCATTGGACTATTCCTTCCAGTCTCAGTGCACTACAACGTTCCAAGTGGTTTTCCTTAGCGCCGTGGCCTTAGAACACTCTTAACTACCTGCACAGTCCTATAAAGGCTGTAATATGGCCTTTTGCAGTCTAATAAAGGCCTCACACGTAAATCACGTGGTTTCACCTGTCTGCGCAGGTTACCATTGGCCTAGTCCTTCCAGTCTCAATGCGCTACAACGTCCCAAGTCGTTTTCATTGGCGCCGTTGCTTTACAACACTCTTAACTACGTGCACAGTCCTATAAAGGCTGTAATATGGCTTTTTGCAGTCTAATAATGGCTTCATACGTAAATCACGTGGTTTCACCTGCCTGCGCAGGTTACCATTAGACTTGTCCTTCCAGTCTCAATGCGCTACAACGTCCCAAGTCGTTTTCATTGGCGCCGTTGCTTTACAACACTCTTAACTACGTGCACAGTCCTATAAAGGCTGTAATATGGCCTTTTGCAGTCTAATAAAGTCCTCACACGTAAATCACGTGGTTCCATCTGCCTGCGCAGGTTACCATTGGACTATTCCTTCCAGTCTCAGTGCACTACAACGTTCCAAGTGGTTTTCCTTAGCGCCGTGGCCTTACAACACTCTTAACTACGTGCACAGTCCTATAAAGGCTGTAGTTTGGTCTTTTGCAGTCTAATAAAGGCCTCACACGTAAATCACGTGGTTCCATCTGCCTGTGCAGGTTACCATTGGACTAGTTGTTCCAGTCTCAATGCGCTACAACGTCCCAAGTCGTTTTCATTAGCGCTGTTGCCTTACAACACTCTTAACTACGTGCACAGTCCTATAAAGGCTGTAATTTGGCCTTTTGCAGTCTAATAGAGGCCTCACACGTAAATCACGTGGTTCCATCTGCCTGTGCAGGTTACCATTGGACTATTCCTTCCAGTCTCAGTGCACTACAACGTTCCAAGTGGTTTTCCTTAGCGCCGTGGCCTTACAACACTCTTAACTACGTGCACAGTCCTATAAAGGCTGTAGTTTGGTCTTTTGCAGTCTAAAAAAGGCCTCACACGTAAATCACGTGGTTCCATCTGCCTGTGCAGGTTACCATTGGACTAGTTGTTCCAGTCTCAATGCGCTACAACGTCCCAAGTCGTTTTCATTAGCGCTGTTGCCTTACAACACTCTTAACTACGTGCACAGTCCTATAAAGGCTGTAATTTGGCCTTTTGCAGTCTAATAGAGGCCTCACACGTAAATCACGTGGTTCCATCTGCCTGTGCAGGTTACCATTGGACTAGTCGTTCCAGTCTCAATGCGCTACAACCTCCCAAGTCGTTTTCATTAGCGCTGTTGCTTTACAGAACTCTGAACTACGTGCACAGTCCTATAAAGGCTGTAATATGGCCTTTTGCAGTCTAATAAAGGCCTCACACGTAAATCACGTGGTTTCACCTGTCTGCGCAGGTTACCATTGGCATAGTCCTTCCAGTCTCAATGCGCTACAACGTTCCAAGTCGTTTTCATTGGCGCCGTTGCTTTACAACACTCTTAACTACGTGCACAGTCCTATAAAGGCTGTAATATGGCCTTTTGCAGTCTAATAAAGGCTTCCCACGTAAATCACGTGGTTTCACATGCCTGCGCAGGTTACAATTGGCCTAATCCTTCCAGTCTCAATGTGCTACAACGTCTCAAGTCGTTTTCATTAGCGCCGTTGCCTTAAGACACTCTTAACTACGTGCACAGTCCTATAAAGGCTGTAATATGGCCCTCTGCAGTCTAATAAAGGTCTCACACGTTAATCACGTGGTTTCACAGGTCTGCGCAGGTCACCATTGACCTAGTCCTTCCAGTCTCAATGTGCTACAACGTTTCAAGTCGTTTTCATTAGCGCCGTTGCCTTAAGACACTCTTAACTACGTGCACAGTCCTATAAAGGCTGTAATATGGCCCTTTGCAGTCTAATAAAGGTCTCACACGTTAATCACGTGGTTTCACAGGTCTGCGCAGGTCACCATTGGCCTAGTCCTTCCAGTCTCAATGTGCTACAACGTCCCAAGTCGTTTTCATTGGCGCCGTTGCTTTACAACACTCTTAACTACGTGCACAGTCCTATAAAGGCTGTAATATGGCCTTTTGCAGTCTAATAAAGTCCTCACACGTAAATCACGTGGTTCCATCTGCCTGCGCAGGTTACCATTGGACTATTCCTTCCAGTCTCAGTGCACTACAACGTTCCAAGTGGTTTTCCTTAGCGCCGTGGCCTTAGAACACTCTTAACTACCTGCACAGTCCTATAAAGGCTGTAATATGGCCTTTTGCAGTCTAATAAAGGCCTCACACGTAAATCACGTGGTTTCACCTGTCTGCGCAGGTTACCATTGGCCTAGTCCTTCCAGTCTCAATGCGCTACAACGTCCCAAGTCGTTTTCATTGGCGCCGTTGCTTTACAACACTCTTAACTACGTGCACAGTCCTATAAAGGCTGTAATATGGCTTTTTGCAGTCTAATAATGGCTTCATACGTAAATCACGTGGTTTCACCTGCCTGCGCAGGTTACCATTAGACTTGTCCTTCCAGTCTCAATGCGCTACAACGTCCCAAGTCGTTTTCATTGGCGCCGTTGCTTTACAACACTCTTAACTACGTGCACAGTCCTATAAAGGCTGTAATATGGCCTTTTGCAGTCTAATAAAGTCCTCACACGTAAATCACGTGGTTCCATCTGCCTGCGCAGGTTACCATTGGACTATTCCTTCCAGTCTCAGTGCACTACAACGTTCCAAGTGGTTTTCCTTAGCGCCGTGGCCTTAGAACACTCTTAACTACCTGCACAGTCCTATAAAGGCTGTAATATGGCCTTTTGCAGTCTAATAAAGGCCTCACACGTAAATCACGTGGTTTCACCTGTCTGCGCAGGTTACCATTGGCCTAGTCCTTCCAGTCTCAATGCGCTACAACGTCCCAAGTCGTTTTCATTGGCGCCGTTGCTTTACAACACTCTTAACTACGTGCACAGTCCTATAAAGGCTGTAATATGGCTTTTTGCAGTCTAATAATGGCTTCATACGTAAATCACGTGGTTTCACCTGCCTGCGCAGGTTACCATTAGACTTGTCCTTCCAGTCTCAATGCGCTACAACGTCCCAAGTCGTTTTCATTGGCGCCGTTGCTTTACAACACTCTTAACTACGTGCACAGTCCTATAAAGGCTGTAATATGGCCCTCTGCAGTCTAATAAAGGTCTCACACGTTAATCACGTGGTTTCACAGGTCTGCGCAGGTCACCATTGACCTAGTCCTTCCAGTCTCAATGTGCTAGAACGTTTCAAGTCGTTTTCATTAGCGCCGTTGCCTTAAGACACTCTTAACTACGTGCACAGTCCTATAAAGGCTGTAATATGGCCCTTTGCAGTCTAATAAAGGTCTCACACGTTAATCACGTGGTTTCACAGGTCTGCGCAGGTCACCATTGGCCTAGTCCTTCCAGTCTCAATGTGCTACAACGTCCCAAGTCGTTTTCATTGGCGCCGTTGCTTTACAACACTCTTAACTACGTGCACAGTCCTATAAAGGCTGTAATATGGCTTTTTGCAGTCTAATAATGGCTTCATACGTAAATCACGTGGTTTCACCTGCCTGCGCAGGTTACAATTGGCCTAATCCTTCCAGTCTCAATGTGCTACAACGTCTCAAGTCGTTTTCATTAGCGCCGTTGCCTTAAGACACTCTTAACTACGTGCACAGTCCTATAAAGGCTGTAATATGGCCTTTTGCAGTCTAATAAAGGCCTCACACGTAAATCACGTGGTTTCACCTGTCTGCGCAGGTTACCATTGGCCTAGTCCTTCCAGTCTCAATGCGCTACAACGTCCCAAGTCGTTTTCATTGGCGCCGTTGCTTTACAACACTCTTAACTACGTGCACAGTCCTATAAAGGCTGTAATATGGCTTTTTGCAGTCTAATAATGGCTTCATACGTAAATCACGTGGTTTCACCTGCCTGCGCAGGTTACCATTAGACTTGTCCTTCCAGTCTCAATGCGCTACAACGTCCCAAGTCGTTTTCATTGGCGCCGTTGCTTTACAACACTCTTAACTACGTGCACAGTCCTATAAAGGCTGTAATATGGCCTTTTGCAGTCTAATAAAGTCCTCACACGTAAATCACGTGGTTCCATCTGCCTGCGCAGGTTACCATTGGACTATTCCTTCCAGTCTCAGTGCACTACAACGTTCCAAGTGGTTTTCCTTAGCGCCGTGGCCTTAGAACACTCTTAACTACCTGCACAGTCCTATAAAGGCTGTAATATGGCCTTTTGCAGTCTAATAAAGGCCTCACACGTAAATCACGTGGTTTCACCTGTCTGCGCAGGTTACCATTGGCCTAGTCCTTCCAGTCTCAATGCGCTACAACGTCCCAAGTCGTTTTCATTGGCGCCGTTGCTTTACAACACTCTTAACTACGTGCACAGTCCTATAAAGGCTGTAATATGGCTTTTTGCAGTCTAATAATGGCTTCATACGTAAATCACGTGGTTTCACCTGCCTGCGCAGGTTACCATTAGACTTGTCCTTCCAGTCTCAATGCGCTACAACGTCCCAAGTCGTTTTCATTGGCGCCGTTGCTTTACAACACTCTTAACTACGTGCACAGTCCTATAAAGGCTGTAATATGGCCTTTTGCAGTCTAATAAAGTCCTCACACGTAAATCACGTGGTTCCATCTGCCTGCGCAGGTTACCATTGGACTATTCCTTCCAGTCTCAGTGCACTACAACGTTCCAAGTGGTTTTCCTTAGCGCCGTGGCCTTACAACACTCTTAACTACGTGCACAGTCCTATAAAGGCTGTAATTTGGCCTTTTGCAGTCTAATAGAGGCCTCACACGTAAATCACGTGGTTCCATCTGCCTGTGCAGGTTACCATTGGACTAGTCGTTCCAGTCTCAATGCGCTACAACGTTCCAAGTCGTTTTCATTGGCGCCGTTGCTTTACAACACTCTTAACTGCGTGCACAGTCCTATAAAGGCTGTAATATGGCTTTTGCAGTCTAATAAAGGCTTCCCACGTAAATCACGTGGTTTCACATGCCTGCGCAGGTTACAATTGGCCTAATCCTTCCAGTCTCAATGTGCTACAACGTCTCAAGTCGTTTTCATTAGCGCCGTTGCCTTAAGACACTCTTAACTACGTGCACAGTCCTATAAAGGCTGTAATATGGCCCTTTGCAGTCTAATAAAGGTCTCACACGTTAATCACGTGGTTTCACAGGTCTGCGCAGGTCACCATTGGCCTAGTCCTTCCAGTCTCAACGTGCTACAACGTCCCAAGTCGTTTTCATTGGCGCCGTTGCTTTACAACACTCTTAACTACGTGCACAGTCCTATAAAGGCTGTAATATGGCCTTTTGCAGTCTAATAAAGTCCTCATACGTAAATCACGTGGTTTCACCTGCCTGCGCAGGTTACCATTAGACTTGTCCTTCCAGTCTCAGTGCACTACAACGTTCCAAGTGGTTTTCCTTAGCGCCGTGGCCTTAGAACACTCTTAACTACCTGCACAGTCCTATAAAGGCTGTAATATGGCCTTTTGCAGTCTAATAAAGGCCTCACACGTAAATCACGTGGTTTCACCTGTCTGCGCAGGTTACCATTGGCCTAGTCCTTCCAGTCTCAATGCGCTACAACGTCCCAAGTTGTTTTCATTGGCGCCGTTGCTTTACAACACTCTTAACTACGTGCACAGTCCTATAAAGGCTGTAATATGGCTTTTTGCAGTCTAATAATGGCTTCATACGTAAATCACGTGGTTTCACCTGCCTGCGCAGGTTACCATTAGACTTGTCCTTCCAGTCTCAATGCGCTACAACGTCCCAAGTCGTTTTCATTGGCGCCGTTGCTTTACAACACTCTTAACTACGTGCACAGTCCTATAAAGGCTGTAATATGGCCTTTTGCAGTCTAATAAAGTCCTCACACGTAAATCACGTGGTTCCATCTGCCTGCGCAGGTTACCATTGGACTATTTCTTCCAGTCTCAGTGCACTACAACGTTCCAAGTGGTTTTCCTTAGCGCCGTGGCCTTACAACACTCTTAACTACGTGCACAGTCCTATAAAGGCTGTAGTTTGGTCTTTTGCAGTCTAATAAAGGCCTCACACGTAAATCACGTGGTTCCATCTGCCTGTGCAGGTTACCATTGGACTAGTTGTTCCAGTCTCAATGCGCTACAACGTCCCAAGTCGTTTTCATTAGCGCTGTTGCCTTACAACACTCTTAACTACGTGCACAGTCCTATAAAGGCTGTAATTTGGACTTTTGCAGTCTAATAGAGGCCTCACACGTAAATCACGTGGTTCCATCTGCCTGTGCAGGTTACCATTGGACTAGTCGTTCCAGTCTCAATGCGCTACAACCTCCCAAGTCGTTTTCATTAGCGCTGTTGCTTTACAGAACTCTGAACTACGTGCACAGTCCTATAAAGGCTGTAATATGGCCTTTTGCAGTCTAATAAAGGCCTCACACGTAAATCACGTGGTTTCACCTGTCTGCGCAGGTTACCATTAGACTTGTCCTTCCAGTCTCAATGCGCTACAACGTCCCAAGTCGTTTTCATTGGCGCCGTTGCTTTACAACACTCTTAACTACGTGCACAGTCCTATAAAGGCTGTAATATGGCCTTTTGCAGTCTAATAAAGTCCTCACACGTAAATCACGTGGTTCCATCTGCCTGCGCAGGTTACCATTGGACTATTCCTTCCAGTCTCAGTGCACTACAACGTTCCAAGTGGTTTTCCTTAGCGCCGTGGCCTTACAACACTCTTAACTACGTGCACAGTCCTATAAAGGCTGTAGTTTGGTCTTTTGCAGTCTAATAAAGGCCTCACACGTAAATCACGTGGTTCCATCTGCCTGTGCAGGTTACCATTGGACTAGTTGTTCCAGTCTCAATGCGCTACAACGTCCCAAGTCGTTTTCATTAGCGCTGTTGCCTTACAACACTCTTAACTACGTGCACAGTCCTATAAAGGCTGTAATTTAGCCTTTTGCAGTCTAATAGAGGCCTCACACGTAAATCACGTGGTTCCATCTGCCTGTGCAGGTTACCATTGGACTAGTCGTTCCAGTCTCAATGCGCTACAACCTCCCAAGTCGTTTTCATTAGCGCTGTTGCTTTACAGAACTCTGAACTACGTGCACAGTCCTATAAAGGCTGTAATATGGCCTTTTGCAGTCTAATAAAGGCCTCACACGTAAATCACGTGGTTTCACCTGTCTGCGCAGGTTACCATTAGCCTAGTCCTTCCAGTCTCAATGCGCTACAACGTTCCAAGTCGTTTTCATTGGCGCCGTTGCTTTACAACACTCTTAACTACGTGCACAGTCCTATAAAGGCTGTAATATGGCCTTTTGTAGTCTAATAAAGGCTTCCCACGTAAATCACGTGGTTTCACATGCCTGCGCAGGTTACAATTGGCCTAATCCTTCCAGTCTCAATGTGCTACAACGTCTCAAGTTGTTTTCATTAGCGCCGTTGCCTTAAGACACTCTTAACTACGTGCACAGTCCTATAAAGGCTGTAATATGGCCCTTTGCAGTCTAATAAAGGTCTCACACGTTAATCACGTGGTTTCACAGGTCTGCGCAGGTCACCACTGGCCTAGTCCTTCCAGTCTCAATGCGCTACAACGTCCCAAGTCGTTTTCATTGGCGCCGTTGCTTTACAACACTCTTAACTATGTGCACAGTCCTATAAAGGCTGTAATATGGCTTTTTGCAGTCTAATAAAGTCCTCACACGTAAATCACGTGGTTCCATCTGCCTGCGCAGGTTACCATTGGACTATTCCTTCCAGTCTCAGTGCACTACAACGTTCCAAGTGGTTTTCCTTAGCGCCGTGGCCTTAGAACACTCTTAACTACCTGCACAGTCCTATAAAGGCTGTAATATGGCCTTTTGCAGTCTAATAAAGGCTTCCCACGTAAATCACGTGGTTTCACATGCCTGCGCAGGTTACCATTGGCCTAATCCTTCCAGTCTCAATGTGCTACAACGTCTCAAGTCGTTTTCATTAGCGCCGTTGCCTTAAGACACTCTTAACTACGTGCACAGTCCTATAAAGGCTGTAATATGGCCCTTTGCAGTCTAATAAAGGTCTCACACGTTAATCACGTGGTTTCACAGGTCTGCGCAGGTCACCATTGGCCTAGTCCTTCCAGTCTCAATGTGCTACAACGTCCCAAGTCGTTTTCATTGGCGCCGTTGCTTTACAACACTCTTAACTACGTGCACAGTCCTATAAAGGCTGTAATATGGCCTTTTGCAGTCTAATAAAGTCCTCACACGTAAATCACGTGGTTCCATCTGCCTGCGCAGGTTACCATTGGACTATTCCTTCCAGTCTCAGTGCACTACAACGTTCCAAGTGGTTTTCCTTAGCGCCGTGGCCTTAGAACACTCTTAACTACCTGCACAGTCCTATAAAGGCTGTAATATGGCCTTTTGCAGTCTAATAAAGGCCTCACACGTAAATCGCGTGGTTTCACCTGTCTGCGCAGGTTACCATTGGCCTAGTCCTTCCAGTCTCAATGCGCTACAACGTCCCAAGTCGTTTTCATTGGCGCCGTTGCTTTACAACACTCTTAACTACCTGCACAGTCCTATAAAGGCTGTAATATGGCTTTTTGCAGTCTAATAATGGCTTCATACGTAAATCACGTGGTTTCACCTGCCTGCGCAGGCTACCATTAGACTTGTCCTTCCAGTCTCAATGCGCTACAACGTCCCAAGTCGTTTTCATTGGCGCCGTTGCTTTACAACACTCTTAACTACGTGCACAGTCCTATAAAGGCTGTAATATGGCCTTTTGCAGTCTAATAAAGTCCTCACACGTAAATCACGTGGTTCCATCTGCCTGCGCAGGTTACCATTGGACTATTCCTTCCAGTCTCAGTGCACTACAACGTTCCAAGTAGTTTTCCTTAGCGCCGTGGCCTTACAACACTCTTAACTACGCACACAGTCCTATAAAGGCTGTAGTTTGGTCTTTTGCAGTCTAATAAAGGCCTCACACGTAAATCACGTGGTTCCATCTGCCTGTGCAGGTTACCATTGGACTAGTTGTTCCAGTCTCAATGCGCTACAACGTCCCAAGTCGTTTTCATTAGCGCTGTTGCCTTACAACACTCTTAACTACGTGCACAGTCCTATAAAGGCTGTAATTTGGCCTTTTGCAGTCTAATAGAGGCCTCACACGTAAATCACGTGGTTCCATCTGCCTGTGCAGGTTACCATTGGACTAGTCGTTCCAGTCTCAATGCGCTACAACCTCCCAAGTCGTTTTCATTAGCGCTGTTGCTTTACAACACTCTTAACTACGTGCACAGTCCTATAAAGGCTGTAATATGGCCTTTTGCAGTCTAATAAAGGCCTCACACGTAAATCACGTGGTTTCACCTGTCTGCGCAGGTTACCATTGGCCTAGTCCTTCCAGTCTCAATGCGCTACAACGTTCCAAGTCGTTTTCATTGGCGCCGTTGCTTTACAACACTCTTAACTACGTGCACAGTCCTATAAAGGCTGTAATATGGCCTTTTGCAGTCTAATAAAGGCTTCCCACGTAAATCACGTGGTTTCACATGCCTGCGCAGGTTACAATTGGCCTAATCCTTCCAGTCTCAATGTGCTACAACGTCTCAAGTCGTTTTCATTGGCGCCGTTGCTTTACAACACTCTTAACTATGTGCACAGTCCTATAAAGGCTGTAATATGGCTTTTTGCAGTCTAATAAAGTCCTCACACGTAAATCACGTGGTTCCATCTGCCTGCGCAGGTTACCATTGGACTATTCCTTCCAGTCTCAGTGCACTACAACGTTCCAAGTGGTTTTCCTTAGCGCCGTGGCCTTAGAACACTCTTAACTACCTGCACAGTCCTATAAAGGCTGTAATATGGCCTTTTGCAGTCTAATAAAGGCTTCCCACGTAAATCACGTGGTTTCACATGCCTGCGCAGGTTACCATTGGCCTAATCCTTCCAGTCTCAATGTGCTACAACGTCTCAAGTCGTTTTCATTAGCGCCGTTGCCTTAAGACACTCTTAACTACGTGCACAGTCCTATAAAGGCTGTAATATGGCCCTCTGCAGTCTAATAAAGGTCTCACACGTTAATCACGTGGTTTCACAGGTCTGCGCAGGTCACCATTGACCTAGTCCTTCCAGTCTCAATGTGCTACAACGTTTCAAGTCGTTTTCATTAGCGCCGTTGCCTTAAGACACTCTTAACTACGTGCACAGTCCTATAAAGGCTGTAATATGGCCCTTTGCAGTCTAATAAAGGTCTCACACGTTAATCACGTGGTTTCACAGGTCTGCGCAGGTCACCATTGGCCTAGTCTTTCCAGTCTCAATGTGCTACAACGTCCCAAGTCGTTTTCATTGGCGCCGTTGCTTTACAACACTCTTAACTACGTGCACAGTCCTATAAAGGCTGTATAATGGCCTTTTGCAGTCTAATAAAGTCCTCACACGTAAATCACGTGGTTCCATCTGCCTGCGCAGGTTACCATTGGACTATTCCTTCCAGTCTCAGTGCACTACAACGTTCCAAGTGGTTTTCCTTAGCGCCGTGGCCTTAGAACACTCTTAACTACCTGCACAGTCCTATAAAGGCTGTAATATGGCCTTTTGCAGTCTAATAAAGGCCTCACACGTAAATCACGTGGTTTCACCTGTCTGCGCAGGTTACCATTGGCCTAGTCCTTCCAGTCTCAATGCGCTACAACGTCCCAAGTCGTTTTCATTGGCGCCGTTGCTTTACAACACTCTTAACTACGTGCACAGTCCTATAAAGGCTGTAATATGGCTTTTTGCAGTCTAATAATGGCTTCATACGTAAATCACGTGGTTTCACCTGCCTGCGCAGGTTACCATTAGACTAGTCCTTCCAGTCTCAATGCGCTACAACGTCCCAAGTCGTTTTCATTGGCGCCGTTGCTTTACAACACTCTTAACTACGTGCACAGTCCTATAAAGGCTGTATAATGGCCTTTTGCAGTCTAATAAAGTCCTCACACGTAAATCACGTGGTTCCATCTGCCTGCGCAGGTTACCATTGGACTATTCCTTCCAGTCTCAGTGCACTACAACGTTCCAAGTGGTTTTCCTTAGCGCCGTGGCCTTAGAACACTCTTAACTACCTGCACAGTCCTATAAAGGCTGTAATATGGCCTTTTGCAGTCTAATAAAGGCCTCACACGTAAATCACGTGGTTTCACCTGTCTGCGCAGGTTACCATTGGCCTAGTCCTTCCAGTCTCAATGCGCTACAACGTCCCAAGTCGTTTTCATTGGCGCCGTTGCTTTACAACACTCTTAACTACGTGCACAGTCCTATAAAGGCTGTAATATGGCTTTTTGCAGTCTAATAATGGCTTCATACGTAAATCACGTGGTTTCACCTGCCTGCGCAGGTTACCATTAGACTAGTCCTTCCAGTCTCAATGCGCTACAACGTCCCAAGTCGTTTTCATTGGCGCCGTTGCTTTACAACACTCTTAACTACGTGCACAGTCCTATAAAGGCTGTAATATGGCCTTTTGCAGTCTAATAAAGTCCTCACACGTAAATCACGTGGTTCCATCTGCCTGCGCAGGTTACCATTGGACTATTCCTTCCAGTCTCAGTGCACTACAACGTTCCAAGTGGTTTTCCTTAGCGCCGTGGCCTTAGAACACTCTTAACTATCTGCACAGTCCTATAAAGGCTGTAATATGGCCTTTTGCAGTCTAATAAAGGCCTCACACGTAAATCACGTGGTTTCACCTGTCTGTGCAGGTTACCATTGGCCTAGTCCTTACAGTCTCAATGCACTACAACGTCCCAAGTCGTTTCCATTAGCGCCGTTGCCTTACAACACTCTTAACTACGTGCACAGTCCTATAAAGGCTGTAATTTGGTCTTTTGCAGTCTAATAAAGGCCTCACACGTAAATCACGTGGTTCCATCTGCCTGTGCAGGTTACCATTGGACTAGTTGTTCCAGTCTCAATGCGCTACAACGTCCCAAGTCGTTTTTATTAGCGCTGTTGCCTTACAACACTCTTAACTACGTGCACAGTCCTATAAAGGCTGTAATTTGGCCTTTTGCAGTCTAATAGAGGCCTCACACGTAAATCACGTGGTTCCATCTGCCTGTGCAGGTTACCATTGAACTAGTCGTTCCAGTCTCAATGCGCTACAACCTCCCAAGTCGTTTTCATTAGCGCTGTTGCTTTACAGAACTCTGAACTACGTGCACAGTCCTATAAAGGCTGTAATATGGCCTTTTGCAGTCTAATAAAGGCCTCACACGTAAATCACGTGGTTTCACCTGTCTGCCCAGGTTACCATTGGCCTAGTCCTTCCAGTCTCAATGCGCTACAACGTCCCAAGTCGTTTTCATTGGCGCCGTTGCTTTACAACACTCTTAACTACGTGCACAGTCCTATTAAGGCTGTAATATGGCCCTCTGCAGTCTAATAAATGTCTCACACGTTAATCACGTGGTTTCACCGGTCTGCGCAGGTCACCATTGGCCTAGTCCTTCCAGTCTCAATGCGCTACAACGTCCCAAGTCGTTTTCATTAGCGCTGTTGCTTTACAACACTCTTAACTACGTGCACAGTCCTATAAAGGCTGTAATATGGCCTTTTGCAGTCTAATAAAGTCCTCACACGTAAATCACGTGGTTCCATCTGCCTGCGCAGGTTACCATTGGACTATTCCTTCCAGTCTCAGTGCACTACAACGTTCCAAGTGGTTTTCCTTAGCGCCGTGGCCTTAGAACACTCTTAACTATCTGCACAGTCCTATAAAGGCTGTAATATGGCCTTTTGCAGTCTAATAAAGGCCTCACACGTAAATCACGTGGTTTCACCTGTCTGTGCAGGTTACCATTGGCCTAGTCCTTACAGTCTCAATGCGCTACAACGTCCCAAGTCGTTTCCATTAGCGCCGTTGCCTTACAACACTCTTAACTACGTGCACAGTCCTATAAAGGCTGTAATTTGGTCTTTTGCAGTCTAATAAAGGCCTCACACGTAAATCACGTGGTTCCATCTGCCTGTGCAGGTTACCATTGGACTAGTTGTTCCAGTCTCAATGCGCTACAACGTCCCAAGTCGTTTTTATTAGCGCTGTTGCCTTACAACACTCTTAACTACGTGCACAGTCCTATAAAGGCTGTAATTTGGCCTTTTGCAGTCTAATAGAGGCCTCACACGTAAATCACGTGGTTCCATCTGCCTGTGCAGGTTACCATTGAACTAGTCGTTCCAGTCTCAATGCGCTACAACCTCCCAAGTCGTTTTCATTAGCGCTGTTGCTTTACAGAACTCTGAACTACGTGCACAGTCCTATAAAGGCTGTAATATGGCCTTTTGCAGTCTAATAAAGGCCTCACACGTAAATCACGTGGTTTCACCTGTCTGCCTAGGTTACCATTGGCCTAGTCCTTCCAGTCTCAATGCGCTACAACGTCCCAAGTCGTTTTCATTGGCGCCGTTGCTTTACAACACTCTTAACTACGCGCACAGTCCTATTAAGGCTGTAATATGGCCCTCTGCAGTCTAATAAATGTCTCACACGTTAATCACGTGGTTTCACTGGTCTGCGCAGGTCACCATTGGCCTAGTCCTTCCAGTCTCAATGCGCTACAACGTCCCAAGTCGTTTTCATTAGCGCTGTTGCTTTACAACACTCTTAACTACGTGCACAGTCCTATAAAGGCTGTAATATGGCCTTTTGCAGTCTAATAAAGGCCTCACACGTAAATCACATGGTTTCACCGGTCTGCGCAGGTTACCATTAGCCTAGTCCTTCCAGTCTTAATGCGCTACAACGTCCCAAGTCGTTTTCATTAGCGCCGTTGCCTTACAACACTCTTAACTACGTGCACAGTCCTATAAAGGCTGTAATATGGCCTTTTGCAGTCTAATAATGGCTTCATACGTAAATCACGTGGTTTCACCTGCCTGCGCAGGTTACCATTAGACTATTCCTTACAGTTTCAATGCGCTACAACGTCCCAAGTCGTTTTCATTGGCGAAGTTGCCTTAGAACACTCTTAATTGCGCGCACAGTCCTATAAAGGCTGTAATATGGCCTTTTGCAGTCTAATAAAGGCTTCACACGTAAATCACGTGGTTTCACCTGTCTGCGCAGGTTACCATTAGACTAGTCCTTCCAGTCTCAATGCGCTACAACGTCCCAAGTCGTTTTCAATGGCGCCGTTGCTTTACAACACTCTTAACTACGTGCACGGTCCTATAAAGGCTGTAATATGGCCTTTTGCAGTCTAATAAAGTCCTCACACGTAAATCACGTGGTTCCATCTGCCTGCGCAGGTTACCATTGGACTATTCCTTCCAGTCTCAGTGCACTATAACGTTCCAAGTGGTTTTCCTTAGCGCCGTGGCCTTAGAACACTCTTAACTACCTGCACAGTCCTATAAAGGCTGTAATATGGCCTTTTGCAGTCTAATAAAGGCCTCACACGTAAATCACGTGGTTCCATTTGCCTGTTCAGGTTTCCATTGGCGTAGTCCTTACAGTCTCAATGCGCTACAACGTCCCAAGTCGTTTTCATTGGCGAAGTTGCCTTAGAACACTCTTAACTACGTGCACAGTCCTGTAAAGGCTGTAATATGGCCTTTCGCAGTCTAATAATGGCTTCATACGTAAATCACGTGGTTTCACCTGCCTGCGCAGGTTACCATTAGACTATTCCTTTCAGTCTCAATGCACTACAACGTTCCAAGTGGTTTTCCTTAGCTCTGTGGCCTTAGAACACTCTTAACTACGTGCACAGTCCTATAAAGGCTGTAATATGGCCTTTTGCAGTCTAATAATGGCTTCATACGTAAATCACGTGGTTTCACCTGCCTGCGCAGGTTACCATTAGACTAGTCCTTCCAGTCTCAATGCGCTACAACGTCCCAAGTCGTTTTCAATGGCGCCGTTGCTTTACAACACTCTTAACTACGTGCACGGTCCTATAAAGGCTGTAATATGGCCTTTTGCAGTCTAATAAAGTCCTCACACGTAAATCACGTGGTTCCATCTGCCTGCGCAGGTTACCATTGGACTATTCCTTCCAGTCTCAGTGCACTATAACGTTCCAAGTGGTTTTCCTTAGCGCCGTGGCCTTAGAACACTCTTAACTACCTGCACAGTCCTATAAAGGCTGTAATATGGCCTTTTGCAGTCTAATAAAGGCCTCACACGTAAATCACGTGGTTCCATTTGCCTGTTCAGGTTTCCATTGGCGTAGTCCTTACAGTCTCAATGCGCTACAACGTCCCAAGTCGTTTTCATTGGCGAAGTTGCCTTAGAACACTCTTAACTACGTGCACAGTCCTGTAAAGGCTGTAATATGGCCTTTCGCAGTCTAATAATGGCTTCATACGTAAATCACGTGGTTTCACCTGCCTGCGCAGGTTACCATTAGACTATTCCTTTCAGTCTCAATGCACTACAACGTTCCAAGTGGTTTTCCTTAGCTCTGTGGCCTTAGAACACTCTTAACTACGTGCACAGTCCTATAAAGGCTGTAATATGGCCTTTTGCAGTCTAATAATGGCTTCATACGTAAATCACGTGGTTTCACCTGCCTGCGCAGGTTACCATTAGACTAGTCCTTCCAGTCTCAATGCGCTACAACGTCCCAAGTCGTTTTCAATGGCGCCGTTGCTTTACAACACTCTTAACTACGTGCACGGTCCTATAAAGGCTGTAATATGGCCTTTTGCAGTCTAATAAAGTCCTCACACGTAAATCACGTGGTTCCATCTGCCTGCGCAGGTTACCATTGGACTATTCCTTCCAGTCTTAGTGCACTACAACGTTCCAAGTGGTTTTCCTTAGCGCCGTGGCCTTAGAACACTCTTAACTACCTGCACAGTCCTATAAAGGCTGTAATATGGCCTTTTGCAGTCTAATAAAGGCCTCACACGTAAATCACGTGGTTTCACCTGTCTGCGTATGTTACCATTGGCCTAGTCCTTACAGTCTCAATGCGCTACAACGTCCCAAGTCGTTTTCATTAGCGCTGTTTCCTTACAACACTCTTAACTACGTGCACAGTCCTATAAAGGCTGTAATTTGGCCTTTTGCAGTCTAATAGAGGCCTCACACTTAAATCACGTGGTTCCATCTGCCTGTGCAGGTTACCATTGGACTAGTCGTTCAGGTCTCAATGCGCTACAACCTCACAAGTCGTTTTCATTAGCGCTGTTGCTTTACAGAACTCTGAACTACGTGCACAGTCCTATAAAGGCTGTAATATGGCCTTTTGCAGTCTAATAATGGCTTCATACGTAAATCACGTGCTTTCACCTGCCTGCGCAGGTTACCATTAGACTAGTCCTTCCAGTCTCAATGCGCTACAACGTCCCAAGTCGTTTTCATTGGCGCCGTTGCTTTACAACACTCTTAACTACGTGCACAGTCCTATAAAGGCTGTAATATGGCCCTTTGCAGTCTAATAAAGTCCTCACACGTAAATCACGTGGTTCCATCTGCCTGCGCAGGTTACCATTGGACTATTCCTTCCAGTCTCAGTGCACTACAACGTTCCAAGTGGTTTTCCTTAGCGCCGTGGCCTTACAACACTCTTAACTACGTGCACAGTCCTATAAAGGCTGTAGTTTGGTCTTTTGCAGTCTAATAAAGGCCTCACACGTAAATCACGTGGTTCCATCTGCCTGTGCAGGTTACCATTGGACTAGTTGTTCCAGTCTCAATGCGCTACAACGTCCCAAGTCGTTTTCATTAGCGCTGTTGCCTTACAACACTCTTAACTACGTGCACAGTCCTATAAAGGCTGTAATTTGGCCTTTTGCAGTCTAATAGAGGCCTCACACGTAAATCACGTAGTTCCATCTGCCTGTGCAGGTTACCATTGGACTAGTCGTTCCAGTCTCAATGCGCTACAACCTCCCAAGTCGTTTTCATTAGCGCTGTTGCTTTACAGAACTCTGAACTACGTGCACAGTCCTATAAAGGCTGTAATATGGCCTTTTGCAGTCTAATAAAGGCCTCACACGTAAATCACGTGGTTTCACCTGTCTGCGCAGGTTACCATTGGCCTAGTCCTTCCAGTCTCAATGCGCTACAACGTTCCAAGTCGTTTTCATTGGCGCCGTTGCTTTACAACACTCTTAACTACGTGCACAGTCCTATAAAGGCTGTAATATGGCCTTTTGCAGTATAATAAAGGCTTCCCACGTAAATCACGTGGTTTCACATGCCTGCGCAAGTTACAATTGGCCTAATCCTTCCAGTCTCAATGTGCTACAACGTCTCAAGTCGTTTTCATTAGCGCCGTTGCCTTAAGACACTCTTAACTACGTGCACAGTCCTATAAAGGCTGTAATATGGCCCTTTGCAGTCTAATAAATGTCTCACACGTTAATCACGTGGTTTCACAGGTCTGCGCAGGTCACCACTGGCCTAGTCCTTCCAGTCTCAATGCGCTACAACGTCCCAAGTCGTTTTCATTGGCGCCGTTGCTTTACAACACTCTTAACTATGTGCACAGTCCTATAAAGGCTGTAATATGGCTTTTTGCAGTCTAATAAAGTCCTCACACGTAAATCACGTGGTTCCATCTGCCTGCGCAGGTTACCATTGGACTATTCCTTCCAGTCTCAGTGCACTACAACGTTCCAAGTGGTTTTCCTTAGCGCCGTGGCCTTAGAACACTCTTAACTACCTGCACAGTCCTATAAAGGCTGTAATATGGCCTTTTGCAGTCTAATAAAGGCTTCCCACGTAAATCACGTGGTTTCACATGCCTGCGCAGGTTACCATTTGCCTAATCCTTCCAGTCTCAATGTGCTACAACGTCTCAAGTCGTTTTCATTAGCGCCGTTGCCTTAAGACACTCTTAACTACGTGCACAGTCCTATAAAGGCTGTAATATGGCCCTCTGCAGTCTAATAAAGGTCTCACACGTTAATCACGTGGTTTCACAGGTCTGCGCAGGTCACCATTGACCTAGTCCTTCCAGTCTCAATGTGCTACAACGTTTCAAGTCGTTTTCATTAGCGCCGTTGCCTTAAGACACTCTTAACTACGTGCACAGTCCTATAAAGGCTGTAATATGGCCCTTTGCAGTCTAATAAAGGTCTCACACGTTAATCACGTGGTTTCACAGGTCTGCGCAGGTCACCATTGGCCTAGTCCTTCCAGTCTCAGTGCACTACAACGTTCCAAGTGGTTTTCCTTAGCGCCGTGGCCTTAGAACCCTCTTAACTATCTGCACAGTCCTATAAAGGCTGTAATATGGCCTTTTGCAGTCTAATAAAGGCCTCACACGTAAATCACGTGGTTTCACCTGTCTGCGTAGGTTACCATTGGCCTAGTCCTTACAGTCTCAATGCGCTACAACGTCCCAAGTCGTTTCCATTAGCGCCGTTGCCTTACAACACTCTTAACTACGTGCACAGTCCTATAAAGGCTGTAATTTGGTCTTTTGCAGTCTAATAAAGGCCTCACACGTAAATCACGTGGTTCCATCTGCCTGTGCAGGTTACCATTGGACTAGTTGTTCCAGTCTCAATGCGCTACAACGTCCCAAGTCGTTTTCATTAGCGCTGTTGCCTTACAACACTCTTAACTACGTGCACAGTCCTATAAAGGCTGTAATTTGGCCTTTTGCAGTCTAATAGAGGCCTCACACGTAAATCACGTGGTTCCATCTGCCTGTGCAAGTTACCATTGAACTAGTCGTTCCAGTCTCAATGCGCTACAACCTCCCAAGTCGTTTTCATTAGCGCTGTTGCTTTACAGAACTCTGAACTACGTGCACAGTCCTATAAAGGCTGTAATATGGCCCTCTGCAGTCTAATAAATGTCTCACACGTCAATCACGTGGTTTCACCTGTCTGCGCAGGTCACCATTGGCCTAGTCCTTCCAGTCTCAATGCGCTACAACGTCCCAAGTCGTTTTCATTAGCGCTGTTGCTTTACAACACTCTTAACTACGTGCACAGTCCTATGAAGGCTGTAATATGGCCTTTTGCAGTCTAATAAAGGCCTCACACGTAAATCACATGGTTTCACCGGTCTGCGCAGGTTACCATTGGACTATTCCTTCCAGTCTAAATGCGCTACAACGACTCAAGTCGTTTTCATTATCGCTGTTGCCTTACAACACTCTTAAATACGTGCACAGTCCTATAAAGGCTGTAATATGGCCTTTTGCAGTCTAATAAAACCCTCACACGTAAATCACGTGGTTTCACCTGTCTGCGCAGGTTACCATTGGCCTAGTCCTTCCAGTCCTAATGCGCTACAACGTCCCAAGTCGTTTTCATTAGCGCCGTTGCCTTACAACACTCTTAACTACGTGCACAGTTCTATAAAGGTTGTAATTTGGCCTTTTGCAGTCTAATAAAGTCCTCACACGTAAATCACGTGGTTCCATCTGCCTGCGCAGGTCACCATTGGCCTAGTCCTTCCAGTCTCAGTGCACTACAACGTTCCAAGTGGTTTTCCTTAGCTCTGTGGCCTTAGAACACTCTTAACTACGTGCACAGTCCTATAAAGGCTGTAATATGGCCTTTTGCAGTCTAATAATGGCTTCATACGTAAATCACGTGGTTTCACCTGCCTGCGCAGGTTACCATTAGACTAGTCCTTCCAGTCTCAATGCGCTACAACGTCCCAAGTCGTTTTCAATGGCGCCGTTGCTTTACAACACTCTTAACTACGTGCACGGTCCTATAAAGGCTGTAATATGGCCTTTTGCAGTCTAATAAAGTCCTCACACGTAAATCACGTGGTTCCATCTGCCTGCGCAGGTTACCATTGGACTATTCCTTCCAGTCTTAGTGCACTACAACGTTCCAAGTGGTTTTCCTTAGCGCCGTGGCCTTAGAACACTCTTAACTACCTGCACAGTCCTATAAAGGCTGTAATATGGCCTTTTGCAGTCTAATAAAGGCCTCACACGTAAATCACGTGGTTTCACCTGTCTGCGTATGTTACCATTGGCCTAGTCCTTACAGTCTCAATGCGCTACAACGTCCCAAGTCGTTTTCATTAGCGCTGTTTCCTTACAACACTCTTAACTACGTGCACAGTCCTATAAAGGCTGTAATTTGGCCTTTTGCAGTCTAATAGAGGCCTCACACTTAAATCACGTGGTTCCATCTGCCTGTGCAGGTTACCATTGGACTAGTCGTTCAGGTCTCAATGCGCTACAACCTCACAAGTCGTTTTCATTAGCGCTGTTGCTTTACAGAACTCTGAACTACGTGCACAGTCCTATAAAGGCTGTAATATGGCCTTTTGCAGTCTAATAATGGCTTCATACGTAAATCACGTGCTTTCACCTGCCTGCGCAGGTTACCATTAGACTAGTCCTTCCAGTCTCAATGCGCTACAACGTCCCAAGTCGTTTTCATTGGCGCCGTTGCTTTACAACACTCTTAACTACGTGCACAGTCCTATAAAGGCTGTAATATGGCCCTTTGCAGTCTAATAAAGTCCTCACACGTAAATCACGTGGTTCCATCTGCCTGCGCAGGTTACCATTGGACTATTCCTTCCAGTCTCAGTGCACTACAACGTTCCAAGTGGTTTTCCTTAGCGCCGTGGCCTTACAACACTCTTAACTACGTGCACAGTCCTATAAAGGCTGTAGTTTGGTCTTTTGCAGTCTAATAAAGGCCTCACACGTAAATCACGTGGTTCCATCTGCCTGTGCAGGTTACCATTGGACTAGTTGTTCCAGTCTCAATGCGCTACAACGTCCCAAGTCGTTTTCATTAGCGCTGTTGCCTTACAACACTCTTAACTACGTGCACAGTCCTATAAAGGCTGTAATTTGGCCTTTTGCAGTCTAATAGAGGCCTCACACGTAAATCACGTAGTTCCATCTGCCTGTGCAGGTTACCATTGGACTAGTCGTTCCAGTCTCAATGCGCTACAACCTCCCAAGTCGTTTTCATTAGCGCTGTTGCTTTACAGAACTCTGAACTACGTGCACAGTCCTATAAAGGCTGTAATATGGCCTTTTGCAGTCTAATAAAGGCCTCACACGTAAATCACGTGGTTTCACCTGTCTGCGCAGGTTACCATTGGCCTAGTCCTTCCAGTCTCAATGCGCTACAACGTTCCAAGTCGTTTTCATTGGCGCCGTTGCTTTACAACACTCTTAACTACGTGCACAGTCCTATAAAGGCTGTAATATGGCCTTTTGCAGTATAATAAAGGCTTCCCACGTAAATCACGTGGTTTCACATGCCTGCGCAAGTTACAATTGGCCTAATCCTTCCAGTCTCAATGTGCTACAACGTCTCAAGTCGTTTTCATTAGCGCCGTTGCCTTAAGACACTCTTAACTACGTGCACAGTCCTATAAAGGCTGTAATATGGCCCTTTGCAGTCTAATAAATGTCTCACACGTTAATCACGTGGTTTCACAGGTCTGCGCAGGTCACCACTGGCCTAGTCCTTCCAGTCTCAATGCGCTACAACGTCCCAAGTCGTTTTCATTGGCGCCGTTGCTTTACAACACTCTTAACTATGTGCACAGTCCTATAAAGGCTGTAATATGGCTTTTTGCAGTCTAATAAAGTCCTCACACGTAAATCACGTGGTTCCATCTGCCTGCGCAGGTTACCATTGGACTATTCCTTCCAGTCTCAGTGCACTACAACGTTCCAAGTGGTTTTCCTTAGCGCCGTGGCCTTAGAACACTCTTAACTACCTGCACAGTCCTATAAAGGCTGTAATATGGCCTTTTGCAGTCTAATAAAGGCTTCCCACGTAAATCACGTGGTTTCACATGCCTGCGCAGGTTACCATTTGCCTAATCCTTCCAGTCTCAATGTGCTACAACGTCTCAAGTCGTTTTCATTAGCGCCGTTGCCTTAAGACACTCTTAACTACGTGCACAGTCCTATAAAGGCTGTAATATGGCCCTCTGCAGTCTAATAAAGGTCTCACACGTTAATCACGTGGTTTCACAGGTCTGCGCAGGTCACCATTGACCTAGTCCTTCCAGTCTCAATGTGCTACAACGTTTCAAGTCGTTTTCATTAGCGCCGTTGCCTTAAGACACTCTTAACTACGTGCACAGTCCTATAAAGGCTGTAATATGGCCCTTTGCAGTCTAATAAAGGTCTCACACGTTAATCACGTGGTTTCACAGGTCTGCGCAGGTCACCATTGGCCTAGTCCTTCCAGTCTCAGTGCACTACAACGTTCCAAGTGGTTTTCCTTAGCGCCGTGGCCTTAGAACCCTCTTAACTATCTGCACAGTCCTATAAAGGCTGTAATATGGCCTTTTGCAGTCTAATAAAGGCCTCACACGTAAATCACGTGGTTTCACCTGTCTGCGTAGGTTACCATTGGCCTAGTCCTTACAGTCTCAATGCGCTACAACGTCCCAAGTCGTTTCCATTAGCGCCGTTGCCTTACAACACTCTTAACTACGTGCACAGTCCTATAAAGGCTGTAATTTGGTCTTTTGCAGTCTAATAAAGGCCTCACACGTAAATCACGTGGTTCCATCTGCCTGTGCAGGTTACCATTGGACTAGTTGTTCCAGTCTCAATGCGCTACAACGTCCCAAGTCGTTTTCATTAGCGCTGTTGCCTTACAACACTCTTAACTACGTGCACAGTCCTATAAAGGCTGTAATTTGGCCTTTTGCAGTCTAATAGAGGCCTCACACGTAAATCACGTGGTTCCATCTGCCTGTGCAAGTTACCATTGAACTAGTCGTTCCAGTCTCAATGCGCTACAACCTCCCAAGTCGTTTTCATTAGCGCTGTTGCTTTACAGAACTCTGAACTACGTGCACAGTCCTATAAAGGCTGTAATATGGCCCTCTGCAGTCTAATAAATGTCTCACACGTCAATCACGTGGTTTCACCTGTCTGCGCAGGTCACCATTGGCCTAGTCCTTCCAGTCTCAATGCGCTACAACGTCCCAAGTCGTTTTCATTAGCGCTGTTGCTTTACAACACTCTTAACTACGTGCACAGTCCTATGAAGGCTGTAATATGGCCTTTTGCAGTCTAATAAAGGCCTCACACGTAAATCACATGGTTTCACCGGTCTGCGCAGGTTACCATTGGACTATTCCTTCCAGTCTAAATGCGCTACAACGACTCAAGTCGTTTTCATTATCGCTGTTGCCTTACAACACTCTTAAATACGTGCACAGTCCTATAAAGGCTGTAATATGGCCTTTTGCAGTCTAATAAAACCCTCACACGTAAATCACGTGGTTTCACCTGTCTGCGCAGGTTACCATTGGCCTAGTCCTTCCAGTCCTAATGCGCTACAACGTCCCAAGTCGTTTTCATTAGCGCCGTTGCCTTACAACACTCTTAACTACGTGCACAGTTCTATAAAGGTTGTAATTTGGCCTTTTGCAGTCTAATAAAGTCCTCACACGTAAATCACGTGGTTCCATCTGCCTGCGCAGGTCACCATTGGCCTAGTCCTTCCAGTCTCAGTGCACTACAACGTTCCAAGTGGTTTTCCTTAGCGCCGTGGCCTTAGAACACTCTTAACTACCTGTACAGTCCTATAAAGGCTGTAATATGGCCTTTTGCAGTCTAATAAAGGCCTCACACGTAAATCACGTGGTTTCACCTGTCTGCGCAGGTCACCATTGGCCTAGTCCTTACAGTCCTAATGCGCTACAACGTCCCAAGTAGTTTTCATTAGCGCCGTTGCCTTACAACACTCTTAACTACGTGCACAGTTCTATAAAGGCTGTAATTTGGCCTTTTGCAGTCTAATAGAGGCCTCACACTTAAATCACGTGGTTCCATCTGCCTGTGCAGGTTACCATTGGACTAGTCGTTCCAGTCTCAATGCGCTACAACCTCCCAAGTCGTTTTCATTAGCGCTGTTGCTTTACAGAACTCTGAACTACGTGCACAGTCCTATAAAGGCTGTAATATGGCCTTTTGCAGTCTAATAATGGCTTCATACGTAAATCACGTGCTTTCACCTGCCTGCGCAGGTTACCATTAGACTAGTCCTTCCAGTCTCAATGCGCTACAACGTCCCAAGTCGTTTTCATTGGCGCCGTTGCTTTACAACACTCTTAACTACGTGCACAGTCCTATAAAGGCTGTAATATGGCCTTTTGCAGTCTAATAAAGTCCTCACACGTAAATCACGTGGTTCCATCTGCCTGCGCAGGTTACCATTGGACTATTCCTTCCAGTCTCAGTGCACTACAACGTTCCAAGTGGTTTTCCTTAGCGCCGTGGCCTTACAACACTCTTAACTACGTGCACAGTCCTATAAAGGCTGTAGTTTGGTCTTTTGCAGTCTAATAAAGGCCTCACACGTAAATCACGTGGTTCCATCTGCCTGTGCAGGTTACCATTGGACTAGTTGTTCCAGTCTCAATGCGCTACAACGTCCCAAGTCGTTTTCATTAGCGCTGTTGCCTTACAACACTCTTAACTACGTGCACAGTCCTATAAAGGCTGTAATTTGGCCTTTTGCAGTCTAATAGAGGCCTCACACGTAAATCACGTGGTTCCATCTGCCTGTGCAGGTTACCATTGGACTAGTCGTTCCAGTCTCAATGCGCTACAACCTCCCAAGTCGTTTTCATTAGCGCTGTTGCTTTACAGAACTCTGAACTACGTGCACAGTCCTATAAAGGCTGTAATATGGCCTTTTGCAGTCTAATAAAGGCCTCACACGTTAATCACGTGGTTTCACCTGTCTGCGCAGGTTACCATTGGCCTAGTCCATCCAGTCTCAATGCGCTACAACGTTCCAAGTCGTTTTCATTGGCGCCGTTGCTTTACAACACTCTTAACTATGTGCACAGTCCTATAAAGGCTGTAATATGGCTTTTTGCAGTCTAATAAAGTCCTCACACGTAAATCACGTGGTTCCATCATGCCTGCGCAGGTTACCGTTGGACTATTCCTTCCAGTCTCAGTGCACTACAACGTTCCAAATGGTTTTCCTTAGCGCCGTGGCCTTAGAACACTCTTAACTACCTGCACAGTCCTATAAAGGCTGTAATATGGCCTTTTGCAGTCTAATAAAGGCTTCCCACGTAAATCACGTGGTTTCACATGCCTGCGCAGGTTACCATTGGCCTAATCCTTCCAGTCTCAATGTGCTACAACGTCTCAAGTCGTTTTCATTAGCGCCGTTGCCTTAAGACACTCTTAACTACGTGCACAGTCCTATAAAGGCTGTAATATGGCCCTCTGCAGTCTAATAAAGGTCTCACACGTTAATCACGTGGTTTCACAGGTCTGCGCAGGTCACCATTGACCTAGTCCTTCCAGTCTCAATGTGCTACAACGTTTCAAGTCGTTTTCATTAGCGCCGTTGCCTTAAGACACTCTTAACTACGTGCACAGTCCTATAAAGGCTGTAATATGGCCCTTTGCAGTCTAATAAAGGTCTCACACGTTAATCACGTGGTTTCACAGGTCTGCGCAGGTCACCATTGGCCTAGTCCTTCCAGTCTCAATGCGCTACAACGTCCCAAGTCGTTTTCATTGGCGCCGTTGCTTTACAACACTCTTAACTACGTGCACAGTCCTATAAAGGCTGTAATATGGCCTTTTGCAGTCTAATAAAGTCCTCACACGTAAATCACGTGGTTCCATCTGCCTGCGCAGGTTACCATTGGACTATTCCTTCCAGTCTCAGTGCACTACAACGTTCCAAGTGGTTTTCCTTAGCGCCGTGGCCTTAGAACACTCTTAACTACCTGCACAGTCCTATAAAGGCTGTAATATGGCCTTTTGCAGTCTAATAAAGGCCTCACACGTAAATCACGTGGTTTCACCTGTCTGCGCAGGTTACCATTGGCCTAGTCCTTCCAGTCTCAATGCGCTACAACGTCCCAAGTCGTTTTCATTGGCGCCGTTGCTTTACAACACTCTTAACTACGTGCACAGTCCTATAAAGGCTGTAATATGGCTTTTTGCAGTCTAATAATGGCTTCATACGTAAATCACGTGGTTTCACCTACCTGCGCAGGTTACCATTAGACTAGTCCTTCCAGTCTCAATGCGCTACAACGTCCCAAGTCGTTTTCATTGGCGCCGTTGCTTTACAACACTCTTAACTACGTGCACAGTCCTATAAAGGCTGTAATATGGCCTTTTGCAGTCTAATAAAGTCCTCACACGTAAATCACGTGCGGTTCCATCTGCCTGCGCAGGTTACCATTGGACTATTCCTTCCAGTCTCAGTGCACTACAACGTTCCAAGTGGTTTTCCTTAGCGCCGTGGCCTTAGAACACTCTTAACTACCTGCACAGTCCTATAAAGGCTGTAATATGGCCTTTTGCAGTCTAATAAAGGCCTCACACGTAAATCACGTGGTTCCATCTGCCTGTGCAGGTTACCATTGGACTAGTTGTTCCAGTCTCAATGCGCTACAACGTCCCAAGTCGTTTTCATTAGCGCTGTTGCCTTACAACACTCTTAACTACGTGCACAGTCCTATAAAGGCTGTAATTTGGCCTTTTGCAGTCTAATAGAGGCCTCACACGTAAATCACGTGGTTCCATCTGCCTGTGCAGGTTACCATTGAACTAGTCGTTCCAGTCTCAATGCGCTACAACCTCCCAAGTCGTTTTCATTAGCGCTGTTGCTTTACAGAACTCTGAACTACGTGCACAGTCCTATAAAGGCTGTAATATGGCCTTTTGCAGTCTAATAAAGGCCTCACACGTAAATCACGTGGTTTCACCTGTCTGCGCAGGTTACCATTGGCCTAGTCCTTCCAGTCTCAATGCGCTACAACGTCCCAAGTCGTTTTCATTGGCGCCGTTGCTTTACAACACTCTTAACTACGTGCACAGTCCTATTAAGGCTGTAATATGGCCCTCTGCAGTCTAATAAATGTCTCACACGTTAATCACGTGGTTTCACCGGTCTGCGCAGGTCACCATTGGCCTAGTCCTTCCAGTCTTAAGGCGCTACAACGTCCCAAGTCGTTTTCATTAGCGCCGTTGCCTTACAACACTCTTAACTACGTGCACAGTCCTACGGCGGCAATTTGGCCTTTTGCAGTCTAATAAAGGCCTCACACGTAAATCACGTGGTTCCATCTGCCTGTGCAGGTTACCATTGGACTAGTCGTTCCAGTCTCAATGCGCTATAACCTCCCAAGTCGTTTTCATTAGCGCTGTTGCTTTACAACACTCTTAACTACGTGCACAGTCCTATAAAGGCTGTAATATGGCCTTTTGCAGTCTAATAAAGGCCTCACACGTAAATCACGTGGTTCCATCTGCCTGCGCAGGTTACCATTGGACTATTCCTTCCAGTCTCAGTGCACTACAACGTTCCAAGTGGTTTTCCTTAGCGCCGTGGCCTTAGAACACTCTTAACTACCTGTACAGTCCTATAAAGGCTGTAATATGGCCTTTTGCAGTCTAATAAAGGCCTCACACGTAAATCACGTGGTTTCACCTGTCTGCGCAGGTCACCATTGGCCTAGTCCTTACAGTCTCAATGCCCTACAACGTCCCAAGTCGTTTCCATTAGCGCCGTTGCCTTACAACACTCTTAACTACGTGCACAGTTCTATAAAGGCTGTAATTTGGCCTTTTGCAGTCTAATAGAGGCCTCACACTTAAATCACGTGGTTCCATCTGCCTGTGCAGGTTACCATTGGACTAGTCGTTCCAGTCTCAATGCGCTACAACCTCCCAAGTCGTTTTCATTAGCGCTGTTGCTTTACAGAACTCTGAACTACGTGCACAGTCCTATAAAGGCTGTAATATGGCCTTTTGCAGTCTAATAATGGCTTCATACGTAAATCACGTGCTTTCACCTGCCTGCGCAGGTTACCATTAGACTAGTCCTTCCAGTCTCAATGCGCTACAACGTCCCAAGTCGTTTTCATTGGCGCCGTTGCTTTACAACACTCTTAACTACGTGCACAGTCCTATAAAGGCTGTAATATGGCCTTTTGCAGTCTAATAAAGTCCTCACACGTAAATCACGTGGTTCCATCTGCCTGCGCAGGTTACCATTGGACTATTCCTTCCAGTCTCAGTGCACTACAACGTTCCAAGTGGTTTTCCTTAGCGCCGTGGCCTTACAACACTCTTAACTACGTGCACAGTCCTATAAAGGCTGTAGTTTGGTCTTTTGCAGTCTAATAAAGGCCTCACACGTAAATCACGTGGTTCCATCTGCCTGTGCAGGTTACCATTGGACTAGTTGTTCCAGTCTCAATGCGCTACAACGTCCCAAGTCGTTTTCATTAGCGCTGTTGCCTTACAACACTCTTAACTACGTGCACAGTCCTATAAAGGCTGTAATTTGGCCTTTTGCAGTCTAATAGAGGCCTCACACGTAAATCACGTGGTTCCATCTGCCTGTGCAGGTTACCATTGGACTAGTCGTTCCAGTCTCAATGCGCTACAACCTCCCAAGTCGTTTTCATTAGCGCTGTTGCTTTACAGAACTCTGAACTACGTGCACAGTCCTATAAAGGCTGTAATATGGCCTTTTGCAGTCTAATAAAGGCCTCACACGTTAATCACGTGGTTTCACCTGTCTGCGCAGATTACCATTGGCCTAGTCCTTCCAGTCTCAATGCGCTACAACGTTCCAAGTCGTTTTCATTGGCGCCGTTGCTTTACAACACTCTTAACTATGTGCACAGTCCTATAAAGGCTGTAATATGGCTTTTTGCAGTCTAATAAAGTCCTCACACGTAAATCACGTGGTTCCATCTGCCTGCGCAGGTTACCGTTGGACTATTCCTTCCAGTCTCAGTGCACTACAACGTTCCAAATGGTTTTCCTTAGCGCCGTGGCCTTAGAACACTCTTAACTACCTGCACAGTCCTATAAAGGCTGTAATATGGCCTTTTGCAGTCTAATAAAGGTCTCACACGTTAATCACGTGGTTTCACAGGTCTGCGCAGGTCACCATTGACCTAGTCCTTCCAGTCTCAATGTGCTACAACGTTTCAAGTCGTTTTCATTAGCGCCGTTGCCTTAAGACACTCTTAACTACGTGCACAGTCCTATAAAGGCTGTAATATGGCCCTTTGCAGTCTAATAAAGGTCTCACACGTTAATCACGTGGTTTCACAGGTCTGCGCAGGTCACCATTGGCCTAGTCCTTCCAGTCTCAATGCGCTACAACGTCCCAAGTCGTTTTCATTGGCGCCGTTGCTTTACAACACTCTTAACTACGTGCACAGTCCTATAAAGGCTGTAATATGGCCTTTTGCAGTCTAATAAAGTCCTCACACGTAAATCACGTGGTTCCATCTGCCTGCGCAGGTTACCATTGGACTATTCCTTCCAGTCTCAGTGCACTACAACGTTCCAAGTGGTTTTCCTTAGCGCCGTGGCCTTAGAACACTCTTAACTACCTGCACAGTCCTATAAAGGCTGTAATATGGCCTTTTGCAGTCTAATAAAGGCCTCACACGTAAATCACGTGGTTTCACCGGTCTGCGCAGGTTACCATTGGCCTAGTCCTTCCAGTCTCAATGCGCTACAACGTCCCAAGTCGTTTTCATTGGCGCCGTTGCTTTACAACACTCTTAACTACGTGCACAGTCCTATAAAGGCTGTAATATGGCTTTTTGCAGTCTAATAATGGCTTCATACGTAAATCACGTGGTTTCACCTACCTGCGCAGGTTACCATTAGACTAGTCCTTCCAGTCTCAATGCGCTACAACGTCCCAAGTCGTTTTCATTGGCGCCGTTGCTTTACAACACTCTTAACTACGTGCACAGTCCTATAAAGGCTGTAATATGGCCTTTTGCAGTCTAATAAAGTCCTCACACGTAAATCACGTGCGGTTCCATCTGCCTGCGCAGGTTACCATTGGACTATTCCTTCCAGTCTCAGTGCACTACAACGTTCCAAGTGGTTTTCCTTAGCGCCGTGGCCTTAGAACACTCTTAACTACCTGCACAGTCCTATAAAGGCTGTAATATGGCCTTTTGCAGTCTAATAAAGGCCTCACACGTAAATCACGTGGTTCCATCTGCCTGTGCAGGTTACCATTGGACTAGTTGTTCCAGTCTCAATGCGCTACAACGTCCCAAGTCGTTTTCATTAGCGCTGTTGCCTTACAACACTCTTAACTACGTGCACAGTCCTATAAAGGCTGTAATTTGGCCTTTTGCAGTCTAATAGAGGCCTCACACGTAAATCACGTGGTTCCATCTGCCTGTGCAGGTTACCATTGAACTAGTCGTTCCAGTCTCAATGCGCTACAACCTCCCAAGTCGTTTTCATTAGCGCTGTTGCTTTACAGAACTCTGAACTACGTGCACAGTCCTATAAAGGCTGTAATATGGCCTTTTGCAGTCTAATAAAGGCCTCACACGTAAATCACGTGGTTTCACCTGTCTGCGCAGGTTACCATTGGCCTAGTCCTTCCAGTCTCAATGCGCTACAACGTCCCAAGTCGTTTTCATTGGCGCCGTTGCTTTACAACACTCTTAACTACGTGCACAGTCCTATTAAGGCTGTAATATGGCCCTCTGCAGTCTAATAAATGTCTCACACGTTAATCACGTGGTTTCACCGGTCTGCGCAGGTCACCATTGGCCTAGTCCTTCCAGTCTTAATGCGCTACAACGTCCCAAGTCGTTTTCATTAGCGCCGTTGCCTTACAACACTCTTAACTACGTGCACAGTCCTACGGCGGCAATTTGGCCTTTTGCAGTCTAATAAAGGCCTCACACGTAAATCACGTGGTTCCATCTGCCTGTGCAGGTTACCATTGGACTAGTCGTTCCAGTCTCAATGCGCTATAACCTCCCAAGTCGTTTTCATTAGCGCTGTTGCTTTACAACACTCTTAACTACGTGCACAGTCCTATAAAGGCTGTAATATGACCTTTTGCAGTCTAATAAAGGCCTCACACGTAAATCACATGGTTTCACCGGTCTGCGCAGGTTACCATTGGACTATTCCTTCCAGTCTAAATGCGCTACAACGACTCAAGTCGTTTTCATTATCGCTGTTGCCTTACAACACTCTTAAATACGTGCACAGTCCTATAAAGGCTGTAATATGGCCTTTTGCAGTCTAATAAAACCCTCACACGTAAATCACGTGGTTTCACCGGTCTGCTCAGGTTACCATTGGCCTAGTCCTTCCAGTCTTAATGCGCTACAACGTCCCAAGTCGTTTTCATTGGCGCCGTTGCTTTACAACACTCTTAACTACCTGCACAGTCCTATAAAGGCTGTAATATGACCTTTTGCAGTCTAATAATGGCTTCATACGTAAATCACGTGGTTTCACCTGCCTGCGCAGGTTACCATTAGACTATTCCTTACAGTTTCAATGCGCTACAACGTCCCAAGTCGTTTTCATTGGCGAAGTTGCCTTAGAATACTCTTAATTGCGCGCACAGTCCTATAAAGGCTGTAATATGGCCTTTTGCAGTCTAATAAAGGCTTCACACGTAAATCACGTGGTTTCACCTGTATGCGCAGGTTACCATTGGTCTAGTCCTTACAGTCTCAATGCGCTACAACGTCCCAAGTCGTTTTCATTGGCGCCGTTGCTTTACAACACTCTTAACTACCTGCACAGTCCTATAAAGGCTGTAATATGGCCTTTTGCAGTCTAATAAAGGCTTCCCACGTAAATCACGTGGTTTCACATGCCTGCGCAGGTTACTATTGGCCTAATCCTTCCAGTCTCAATGTGCTACAACGTCTCAAGTCGTTTTCATTAGCGCCGTTGCCTTAAGACACTCTTAACTACGTGCACAGTCCTATAAAGGCTGTAATATGGCCCTCTGCAGTCTAATAAAGGTCTCACAAGTTAATCACGTGGTTTCACAGGTCTGCGCAGGTCGCCATTGACCTAGTCCTTCCAGTCTCAATGTGCTACAACGTCTCAAGTCGTTTTCATTAGTGCCGTTGCCTTAAGACACTCTTAACTACGTGCACAGTGCTATAAAGGCTGTAATATGGCCTTTTGCAGTCTAATAAAGTCCTCACACGTAAATCACGTGGTTCCATCTGCCTGCGCAGGTTACCATTGGACTATTCCTTCCAGTCTCAGTGCACTACAACGTTCCAAGTGGTTTTCCTTAGCGCCGTGGCCTTAGAACACTCTTAACTACCTGCACAGTCCTATAAAGGCTGTAATTTGGCCTTTTGCAGTCTAATAGAGGCCTCACACGTAAATCACGTGGTTCCATCTGCCTGTGCAGGTTACCATTGGACTAGTCGTTCCAGTCTCAATGCGCTACAACCTCCCAAGTCGTTTTCATTAGCGCTGTTGCTTTACAGAACTCTGAACTACGTGCACAGTCCTATAAAGGCTGTAATATGGCCTTTTGCAGTCTAATAAAGGCCTCACACGTAAATCACGTGGTTTCACCTGTCTGCGCAGGTTACCATTGGCCTAGTCCTTCCAGTCTCAATGCGCTACAACGTCCCAAGTCGTTTTCATTGGCGCCGTTGCTTTACAACACTCTTAACTACGTGCACAGTCCTATTAAGGCTGTAATATGGCCTTTTGCAGTCTAATAAAGGCCTCACACGTAAATCACGTGGTTCCATCTGCCTGTGCAGGTTACCATTGGACTAGTCGTTCCAGTCTCAATGCGCTATAACCTCCCAAGTCGTTTTCATTAGCGCTGTTGCTTTACAACACTCTTAACTACGTGCACAGTCCTATAAAGGCTGTAATATGACCTTTTGCAGTCTAATAAAGGCCTCACACGTAAATCACATGGTTTCACCGGTCTGCGCAGGTTACCATTGGACTATTCCTTCCAGTCTAAATGCGCTACAACGACTCAAGTCGTTTTCATTATCGCTGTTGCCTTACAACACTCTTAAATACGTGCACAGTCCTATAAAGGCTGTAATATGACCTTTTGCAGTCTAATAAAGGCCTCACACGTAAATCACATGGTTTCACCGGTCTGCGCAGGTTACCATTGGACTATTCCTTCCAGTCTAAATGCGCTACAACGACTCAAGTCGTTTTCATTATCGCTGTTGCCTTACAACACTCTTAAATACGTGCACAGTCCTATAAAGGCTGTAATATGGCCTTTTGCAGTCTAATAAAACCCTCACACGTAAATCACGTGGTTTCACCGGTCTGCGCAGGTTACCATTGGCCTAGTCCTTCCAGTCTTAATGCGCTACAACGTCCCAAGTCGTTTTCATTAGCGCCGTTGCCTTACAACACTCTTAACTACGTGCACAGTCCTATAAAGGCTGTAATATGGCCTTTTGCAGTCTAATAATGGCTTCATACGTAAATCACGTGGTTTCACCTGCCTGCGCAGGTTACCATTAGACTATTCCTTACAGTTTCAATGCGCTACAACGTCCCAAGTCGTTTTCATTGGCGAAGTTGCCTTAGAACACTCTTAATTGCGCGCACAGTCCTATAAAGGCTGTAATATGGCCTTTTGCAGTCTAATAAAGGCTTTACACGTAAATCACGTGGTTTCACCTGTCTGCGCAGGTTACCATTGGTCTAGTCCTTACAGTCGCAATGCGCTACAACGTCCCAAGTCGTTTTCATTGGCGCCGTTGCTTTACAACACTCTTAACTACCTGCACAGTCCTATAAAGGCTGTAATATGGCCTTTTGCAGTCTAATAAAGGCTTCCCACGTAAATCACGTGGTTTCACATGCCTGCGCAGGTTACTATTGGCCTAATCCTTCCAGTCTCAATGTGCTACAACGTCTCAAGTCGTTTTCATTAGCGCCGTTGCCTTAAGACACTCTTAACTACGTGCACAGTCCTATAAAGGCTGTAATATGGCCCTCTGCAGTCTAATAAAGGTCTCACAAGTTAATCACGTGGTTTCACAGGTCTGCGCAGGTCGCCATTGACCTAGTCCTTCCAGTCTCAATGTGCTACAACGTCTCAAGTCGTTTTCATTAGCGCCGTTGCCTTAAGACACTCTTAAGTACTTGCACAGTCCTATAAAGGCTGTAATTTGGCCTTTTGCAGTCTAGTAAAGGCTTCATACGTAAATCATTTGGTTTCACCTGCCTGCGCAGGTTACCATTGGTCTAGTCCTTCCAGTCTCAATGTGCTACAATGTCCCAAGTCGTTTTCATTAGCGAAGTTGCCTTAGAACACTCTTAACTACGTGCACAGTCCTATAAAGGCTGTAATATGGCCTTTGGCAGTCTAATAAAGTCCTCACACGTAAATCACGTAGTTCCATCTGCCTGCGCAGGTTACCATTAGACTATTCCTTTCAGTCTCAATGCACTACAACGTTCCAAGTGGTTTTCCTTAGCGCCGTGGCCTTAGAACACTCTTAACTACTTGCACAGTCCTATAAAGGCTGTAATATGGCCTTTTGCAGTCTAATAAAGGCCTCACACGTAAATCACGTGGTTCCATTTGCCTGTGCAGGTTTCCATTGGCCTAGTCCTTACAGTCTCAATGCGCTACAACGTCCCAAGTCGTTTTCATTAGCGCCGTTGCCTTACAACACTCTTAACTACGAAGTTGCCTTAGAACACTCTTAACTACGTGCACAGTCCTATAAAGGCTGTAATATGGCCTTTTGCAGTCTAATAATGGCTTCATACGTAAATCACGTGGTTTCACCTGCCTGCGCAGGTTACCATTAGACTATTCCTTACAGTTTCAATGCGCTACAACGTCCCAAGTCGTTTTCATTGGCGAAGTTGCCTTAGAACACTCTTAATTGCGCGCACAGTCCTATAAAGGCTGTAATATGGCCTTTTGCAGTCTAATAAAGGCTTTACACGTAAATCACGTGGTTTCACCTGTCTGCGCAGGTTACCATTGGTCTAGTCCTTACAGTCTCAATGCGCTACAACGTCCCAAGTCGTTTTCATTGGCGCCGTTGCTTTACAACACTCTTAACTACCTGCACAGTCCTATAAAGGCTGTAATATGGCCTTTTGCAGTCTAATAAAGGCTTCCCACGTAAATCACGTGGTTTCACATGCCTGCGCAGGTTACTATTGGCCTAATCCTTCCAGTCTCAATGTGCTACAACGTCTCAAGTCGTTTTCATTAGCGCCGTTGCCTTAAGACACTCTTAAATACGTGCACAGTCCTATAAAGGCTGTAATATGGCCCTCTGCAGTCTAATAAAGGTCTCACAAGTTAATCACGTGGTTTCACAGGTCTGCGCAGGTCGCCATTGACCTAGTCCTTCCAGTCTCAATGTGCTACAACGTCTCAAGTCGTTTTCATTAGCGCCGTTGCCTTAAGACACTCTTAAGTACTTGCACAGTCCTATAAAGGCTGTAATTTGGCCTTTTGCAGTCTAGTAAAGGCTTCATACGTAAATCATTTGGTTTCACCTGCCTGCGCAGGTTACCATTGGTCTAGTCCTTCCAGTCTCAATGTGCTACAATGTCCCAAGTCGTTTTCATTAGCGAAGTTGCCTTAGAACACTCTTAACTACGTGCACAGTCCTATAAAGGCTGTAATATGGCCTTTTGCAGTCTAATAAAGTCCTCACACGTAAATCACGTAGTTCCATCTGCCTGCGCAGGTTACCATTAGACTATTCCTTTCAGTCTCAATGCACTACAACGTTCCAAGTGGTTTTCCTTAGCGCCGTGGCCTTAGAACACTCTTAACTACTTGCACAGTCCTAAAAAGGCTGTAATATGGCCTTTTGCAGTCTAATAAAGGCCTCACACGTAAATCACGTGGTTCCATTTGCCTGTGCAGGTTTCCATTGGCCTAGTCCTTACAGTCTCAATGCGCTACAACGTCCCAAGTCGTTTTCATTGGCGAAGTTGCCTTAGAACACTCTTAACTACGTGCACAGTCCTATAAAGGCTGTAATATGGCCTTTTGCAGTCTAATAATGGCTTCATACGTAAATCACGTGGTTTCACCTTCCTGCGCAGGTTACCATTAGACTATTCCTTTCAGTCTCAATGCACTACAACGTTCCAAGTGGTTTTCCTTAGCGCCGTGGCCTTAGAACACTCTTAACTACTTGCACAGTCCTTTAAAGGCTGTAATATGGCCTTTTGCAGTCTAATAAAAACCTCACACGTAAATCACGTGGTTTCACCTGTCTGCGTAGGTTACCATTGTCCTAGTCCTTCCAGTCTCAATGCACTACAACGTTCCAAGTGGTTTTCCTTAGCGCCGTGGCCTTAGAACACTCTTAACTACTTGCAGAGTCCTTTAAAGGCTGTAATATGGCCTTTTGCAGTCTAATAAAGGCCTCACACGTAAATCACGTGGTTTCACCGGTCTGCGCAGGTCACCATTGACCTAGTCCTTCCAGTCTCAATGCGCTACAACGTCCCAAGTCGTTTTCATTGGCGCCGTTGCTTTACAACACTCTTAACTACGTGCACAGTCCTATAAAGGCTGTAATATGGCCTTTTGCAGTCTAATAAAGTCCTCACACGTAAATCACGTGGTTTCATCTGCCTGCGCAGGTTACCATTGGACTATTCCTTCCAGTCTCAATGCACTACAACGTTCCAAGTGGTTTTCCTTAGCGCCGTGGCCTTAGAACGCTCTTAACTACCTGCACAGTCCTATAAAGGCTGTAATATGGCCCTTTGCAGTCTAATAAAGGCCTCACACGTTATTCACGTGGTTTCACCGGTCTGCGCAGGTCACCATTGACCTAGTCCTTCCAGTCTCAATGTGCTACAACGTCTCAAGTCGTTTTCATTAGCGCCGTTGCCTTAAGACACTCTTAAGTACGTGCACAGTCCTATAAAGGCTGTAATTTGGCCTTTTGCAGTCTAGTAAAGGCTTCATACGTAAATCACGTGGTTTCACCTGCCTGCGCAGGTTACCATTGGTCTAGTCCTTCCAGTCTCAATGTGCTACAATGTCCCAAGTCGTTTTCATTAGCGAAGTTGCCTTAGAACACTCTTAACTACGTGCACAGTCCTATAAAGGCTGTAATATGGCCTTTTGCAGTCTAATAAAGTCCTCACACGTAAATCACGTGGTTCCATTTGCCTGTGCAGGTTTCCATTGGCCTAGTCCTTACAGTCTCAATGCGCTACAACCTCCCAAGTCGTTTTCATTGGCGAAGTTGCCTTAGAACACTCTTAACTACGTGCACAGTCCTATAAAGGCTGTAATATGGCCTTTTGCAGTCTAATAATGGCTTCATACGTAAATCACGTGGTTTCACCTGCCTGCGCAGGTTACCATTAGACTATTCCTTTCAGTCTCAATGCACTACAACGTTCCAAGTGGTTTTCCTTAGCGCCGTGGCCTTAGAACACTCTTAACTACTTGCACAGTCCTTTAAAGGCTGTAATATGGCCTTTTGCAGTCTAATAAAAACCTTACACGTAAATCACGTGGTTTCACCTGTCTGCGCAGGTTACCATTGTCCTAGTCCTTCCAGTCTCAATGCGCTACAACGTCCCAAGTCGTTTTCATTGGCGCCGTTGCTTTACAACACTCTTAACTACGTGCACAGTCCTATAAAGGCTGTAATATGGCCTTTTGCAGTCTAATAAAGTCCTCACACGTAAATCACGTGGTTCCATCTGCCTGCGCAGGTTACCATTGGACTATTCCTTCCAGTCTCAGTGCACTACAACGTTCCAAGTGGTTTTCCTTAGCGCCGTGGCCTTAGAACACTCTTAACTACTTGCACAGTCCTATAAATGCTGTAATATGGCCCTTTGCAGTCTAATAAAGGCCTCACACGTTAATCACGTGGTTTCACCGGTCTGCGCAGGTCACCATTGACCTAGTCCTTCCAGTCTCAATGCGCTACAACGTCCCAAGTCGTTTTCATTAGCGCCATTGCCTTACAACACTCTTAACTACGTGCACAGTCCTATAAAGGCTGTAATTTGGTCTTTTGCAGTCTAATAAAGGCCTCACACGTAAATCATGTGGTTCCATCTGCCTGTGCAGGTTACCATTGGACTAGTCGTTCCAGTCTCAATGCGCTACAACGTCCCAATTCGTTTTCATTGGCGCCGTTGCTTTACAACACTCTTAACTACGTGCACAGTCCTATAAAGGCTGTAATATGGCCCTTTGCAGTCTAATAAAGGCCTCACACGTTAATCACGTGGTTTCACAGGTCTGCGCAGGTCACCATTGACCTAGTGCTTCCAGTCTCAATGCGCTACAACGTCCCAAGTCGTTTTCATTGGCGCCGTTGCTTTACAACACTCTTAACTACGTGCACAGTCCTATAAAGGCTGTAATATGGCCTTTTGCAGTCTAATAAAGTCCTCACACGTAAATCACGTGGTTTCATCTGCCTGCGCAGGTTACCATTGGACTATTCCTTCCAGTCTCAATGCACTACAACGTTCCAAGTGGTTTTCCTTAGCGCCGTGGCCTTAGAACGCTCTTAACTACCTGCACAGTCCTATAAAGGCTGTAATATGGCCCTTGGCAGTCTAATAAAGGCCTCACACGTTAATCACGTGGTTTCACCGGTCTGCGCAGGTCACCATTGACCTAGTCCTTCCAGTCTCAATGCACTACAACGTCTCAAGTCGTTTTCATTAGCGCCGTTGCCTTAAGACACTCTTAAGTACGTGCACAGTCCTATAAAGGCTGTAATTTGGCCTTTTGCAGTCTAGTAAAGGCTTCATACGTAAATCACGTGGTTTCACCTGCCTGCGCAGGTTACCATTGGTCTAGTCCTTCCAGTCTCAATGTGCTACAATGTCCCAAGTCGTTTTCATTAGCGCCGTTGCTTTACAACACTCTTAACAACGTGCACAGTCCTATAAAGGCTGTAATATGGCCTTTTGCAGTCTAATAAAGTCCTCACACGTAAATCACGTGGTTCCATCTGCCTGCGCAGATTACCATTAGACTATTCCTTTCAGTCTCAATGCACTACAACGTTCCAAGTGGTTTTCCTTAGCGCCGTGGCCTTAGAACACTCTTAACTACGTGCACAGTCCTATAAAGGCTGTAATATGGCCTTTTGCAGTCTAATAAAGGCCTCACACGTAAATCACGTGGTTCCATTTGCCTGTGCAGTTTTCCATTGGCCTAGTCCTTACAGTCTCAATGCGCTACAACATCCCAAGTCGTTTTCATTGGCTAAGTTGCCTTAGAACACTCTTAACTACGTGCACAGTCCTATAAAGGCTGTAATATGGCCTTTTGCAGTCTAATAATGGCTTCATACGTAAATCACGTGGTTTCACCTGCCTGCGCAGGTTACCATTAGACTATTCCTTTCAGTCTCAATGCACTACAACGTTCCAAGTGGTTTACGTTAGCTCCGTGGCCTTAGAACACTCTTAACTACGTGCACAGTCCTATAAAGGCTGTAATATGGCCTTTTGCAGTCTAATAATGGCTTCATACGTAAATCACGTGGTTTCACCTGCCTGCGCAGGTTACCATTAGACTATTCCTTTCAGTCTCAATGCACTACAACGTTCCAAGTGGTTTTCCTTAGCGCCGTGGCCTTAGAACACTCTTAACTACTTGCACAGTCCTTTAAAGGCTGTAATATGGCCTTTTGCAGTCTAATAAAAACCTCACACGTAAATCACGTGGTTTCACCTGTCTGCGCAGGTTACCATTGTCCTAGTCCTTCCAGTCTCAATGCGCTACAACGTCCCAAGTCGTTTTCATTGGCGCCGTTGCTTTACAACACTCTTAACTACGTGCACAGTCCTATAAAGGCTGTAATATGGCCTTTTGCAGTCTAATAAAGTCCTCACACGTAAATCACGTGGTTACATCTGCCTGTGCAGGTTACCATTGGACTAGTCGTTCCAGTCTCAATGCGCTACAACGTACCAAGTCGTTTTCATTAGCGCTGTTGCCTTACAACACTCTTAACTACGTGCACAGTCCTATAAAGGCTGTAATATGGCCTTTTGCAGTCTAATAAAGGCCTCACACGTAAATCACGTGGTTTCACCTGTCTGCGCAGGTTACCATTGGCCTAGTCCTTCCAGTCTCAATGCGCTACAACGTCCCAAGTCGTTTTCATTGGCGCCGTTGCTTTACAACACTCTTAACTACGTGCACAGTCCTATAAAGGCTGTAATATGGCCTTTTGCAGTCTAATAAAGGCTTCCCACGTAAATCACGTGGTTTCACATGCCTTCGCAGGTTACCATTGGCCTAATCCTTCCAGTCTCAATGTGCTACAACGTGTCAAGTCGTTTTCATTAGCGCCGTTGCCTTAAGACACTCTTAACTACGTGCACAGTCTTATAAAGGCTGTAATATGGCCCTTTGCAGTCTAATAAAGGCCTCACACGTTAATCACGTGGTTTCACAGGTCTGCGCAGGTCACCATTGACCTAGTCCTTCCAGTCTCAATGCGCTACAACGTCCCAAGTCGTTTTCATTGGCGCCGTTGCTTTAAAACACTCTTAACTACGTGCACAGTCCTATAAAGGCTGTAATATGGCCTTTTGTAGTCTAATAAAGTCCTCACACGTAAATCACGTGGTTTCACCTGTCTGTGCAGGTTACCATTGGCCTAGTCCTTCCAGTCTCAATGCGCTACAACGTCCCAATTCGCTTTCATTGGCGCCGTTGCTTTACAACACTCTTAACTACGTGTACAGTCCTATAAAGGCTGTAATATGGCCCTTTGCAGTCTAATAAAGGCCTCACACGTTAATCACGTGGTTTCACCGGTCTGCGCAGGTCACCATTGACCTAGTCCTTCCAGTCTCAATGCGCTACAACGTCCCAAGTGGTTTTCCTTAGCGCCGTGGCCTTAGAACGCTCTTAACTACCTGCACAGTCCTATAAAGGCTGTAATATGGCCCTTTGCAGTCTAATAAAGGCCTCACACGTTAATCACGTGGTTTCACCGGCCTGCGCAGGTCACCATTGACCTAGTCCTTCCAGTCTCAATGTGCTACAACGTCTCAAGTCGTTTTCATTAGCGCCGTTGCCTTAAGACACTCTTAACTACGTGCACAGTCCTATAAAGGCTGTAATTTGGCCTTTTGCAGTTTAGTAAAGGCTTCATACGTAAATCACGTGGTTTCACCTGCCTGCGCAGGTTACCATTGGTCTAGTCCTGCCAGTCTCAATGTGCTACAATGTCCCAACTCGTTTTCATTAGCGCCGTTGCTTTACAACACTCTTAACTACGTGCACAGTCCTATAAAGGCTGTAATATGGCCTTTTGCAGTCTAATAAAGTCCTCACACATAAATCACGTGGTTCCATCTGCCTGCGCAGGTTACCATTAGACTATTCCTTTCAGTCTCAATGCACTACAACGTTCCAAGTGGTTTTCCTTAGCGCTGTGGCCTTAGAACACTCTTAACTACTTGCACAGTCCTATAAAGGCTGTAATATGGCCTTTTGCAGTCTAATAAAGGCCTCACACGTAAATCACGTGGTTCCATTTGCCTGTGCAGGTTTCCATTGGCCTAGTCCTTACAGTCTCAATGCGCTACAACGTTCCAAGTGGTTTTCCTTAGCGCCGTGGCCTTAGAACACTCTTAACTACTTGCACAGTCCTTTAAAGGCTGTAATATGGCCTTTTGCAGTCTAATAAAAGCCTCACACGTAAATCACGTGGTTTCACCTGTCTTCGCAGGTTACCATTAGCCTAGTCCTTCCAGTCTCAATGCGCTACAACGTCCCAAGTCGTTTTCATTGGCGCCGTTGCTTTACAACACTCTTAACTACGTGCACAGTCCTATAAAGGCTGTAATATGGCCTTTTGCAGTCTAATAAAGTCCTCACACGTAAATCACGTGGTTCCATCTGCCTGCGCAGGTTACCATTGGGCTATTCCTTCCAGTCTCAGTGCACTACAACGTTCCAAGTGGTTTTCTTTAGCGCCGTGGCCTTAGAACACTCTTAACTACCTGCACAGTCCTATAAAGGCTGTAATATGGCTTTTTGCAGTCTAATAAAGGCCTCACACGTAAATCACGTGGTTTCACCTGTCTGCGTAGGTTACCATTGGCCTAGTCCTTACAGTCTCAATGCGCTACAACGTCCCAAGTCGTTTTCATTGGCGAAATTGCCTTAGCACACTCTTAACTACGTGCACAGTCCTATAAAGGTTGTATTTTGGTCTTTTGCAGTCTAATAGAGGCCTCACACGTAAATCATGTTGTTCCATCTGCCTGTGCAGGTTACCATTGGACTAGTCGTTCCAGTCTCAGTGCGCTACAACGTCCCAAGTCGTTTTCATTAGCGCTGTTGCCTTACAACACTCTTAACTACGTGCACAGTCCTATAAAGGCTGTAATATGGCCTTTTGCAGTCTAATAAAGGCCTCACACGTAAATCACGTGGTTTCACCTGTCTGCGCAGGTTACCGTTGGCCTAGTCCTTCCAGTCTCAATGTGCTACAACGTCCCAAGTCGTTTTCATTGGCGCCGTTGCTTTAAAACACTCTTAACTACGTGCACAGTCCTATAAAGGCTGTAATATGGCCTTTTGTAGTCTAATAAAGTCCTCACACGTAAATCACGTGGTTTCACCTGTCTGTGCAGGTTACCATTGGCCTAGTCCTTCCAGTCTCAATGCGCTACAACGTCCCAATTCGCTTTCATTGGCGCCGTTGCTTTACAACACTCTTAACTACGTGTACAGTCCTATAAAGGCTGTAATATGGCCCTTTGCAGTCTAATAAAGGCCTCACACGTTAATCACGTGGTTTCACCGGTCTGCGCAGGTCACCATTGACCTAGTCCTTCCAGTCTCAATGCGCTACAACGTCCCAAGTGGTTTTCCTTAGCGCCGTGGCCTTAGAACGCTCTTAACTACGTGCACAGTCCTATAAAGGCTGTAATATGGCCTTTTGCAGTCTAATAAAGGCTTCCCACGTAAATCACGTGGTTTCACATGCCTGCGCAGGTTACTATTGGCCTAATCCTTCCAGTCTCAATGTGCTACAACGTCTCAAGTCGTTTTCATTAGCGCCGTTGCCTTAAGACACTCTTAAATACGTGCACAGTCCTATAAAGGCTGTAATATGGCCCTCTGCAGTCTAATAAAGGTCTCACAAGTTAATCACGTGGTTTCACAGGTCTGCGCAGGTCGCCATTGACCTAGTCCTTCCAGTCTCAATGTGCTACAACGTCTCAAGTCGTTTTCATTAGCGCCGTTGCCTTAAGACACTCTTAAGTACTTGCACAGTCCTATAAAGGCTGTAATTTGGCCTTTTGCAGTCTAGTAAAGGCTTCATACGTAAATCACGTGGTTTCACATGCCTGCGCAGGTTACTATTGGCCTAATCCTTCCAGTCTCAATGTGCTACAACGTCTCAAGTCGTTTTCATTAGCGAAGTTGCCTTAGAACACTCTTAACTACGTGCACAGTCCTATAAAGGCTGTAATATGGCCCTCTGCAGTCTAATAAAGGTCTCACAAGTTAATCACGTGGTTTCACAGGTCTGCGCAGGTCGCCATTGACCTAGTCCTTCCAGTCTCAATGTGCTACAACGTCTCAAGTCGTTTTCATTAGCGCCGTTGCCTTAAGACACTCTTAAGTACTTGCACAGTCCTATAAAGGCTGTATTATGGCCCTTTGCAGTCTAATAAAGGCCTCACACGTTAATCACGTGGTTTCACCGGCCTGCGCAGGTCACCATTGACCTAGTCCTTCCAGTCTCAATGTGCTACAACGTCTCAAGTCGTTTTCATTAGCGCCGTTGCCTTAAGACACTCTTAAATACGTGCACAGTCCTATAAAGGCTGTAATATGGCCCTCTGCAGTCTAATAAAGGTCTCACAAGTTAATCACGTGGTTTCACAGGTCTGCGCAGGTCGCCATTGACCTAGTCCTTCCAGTCTCAATGTGCTACAACGTCTCAAGTCGTTTTCATTAGCGCTGTTGCCTTACAACACTCTTAACTACGTGCACAGTCCTATAAAGGCTGTAATTTGGCCTTTTGCAGTCTAATAGAGGCCTCACACGTAAATCACGTGGTTCCATCTGCCTGTGCAGGTTACCATTGGACTAGTCGTTCCAGTCTCAATGCGCTACAACCTCCCAAGTCGTTTTCATTAGCGCTGTTGCTTTACAGAACTCTGAACTACGTGCACAGTCCTATAAAGGCTGTAATATGGCCTTTTGCAGTCTAATAAAGGCCTCACACGTTAATCACGTGGTTTCACCTGTCTGCGCAGGTTACCATTGGCCTAGTCCATCCAGTCTCAATGCGCTACAACGTTCCAAGTCGTTTTCATTGGCGCCGTTGCTTTACAACACTCTTAACTATGTGCACAGTCCTATAAAGGCTGTAATATGGCTTTTTGCAGTCTAATAAAGTCCTCACACGTAAATCACGTGGTTCCATCATGCCTGCGCAGGTTACCGTTGGACTATTCCTTCCAGTCTCAGTGCACTACAACGTTCCAAATGGTTTTCCTTAGCGCCGTGGCCTTAGAACACTCTTAACTACCTGCACAGTCCTATAAAGGCTGTAATATGGCCTTTTGCAGTCTAATAAAGGCTTCCCACGTAAATCACGTGGTTTCACATGCCTGCGCAGGTTACCATTGGCCTAATCCTTCCAGTCTCAATGTGCTACAACGTCTCAAGTCGTTTTCATTAGCGCCGTTGCCTTAAGACACTCTTAACTACGTGCACAGTCCTATAAAGGCTGTAATATGGCCCTCTGCAGTCTAATAAAGGTCTCACACGTTAATCACGTGGTTTCACAGGTCTGCGCAGGTCACCATTGACCTAGTCCTTCCAGTCTCAATGTGCTACAACGTTTCAAGTCGTTTTCATTAGCGCCGTTGCCTTAAGACACTCTTAACTACGTGCACAGTCCTATAAAGGCTGTAATATGGCCCTTTGCAGTCTAATAAAGGTCTCACACGTTAATCACGTGGTTTCACAGGT